>NC_133326.1:645141890-645509390 GCF_042186555.1 Aquarana catesbeiana
AAGTGCTTTCACACCGTGACTATACGGCACCCCTGAACTGCCACTTCAGGGGCACATTCATCACTGGCTTTTCGAAAAAGCCCTGACCCACAGCCCAGACCACAGCAGCCCCCACCCCAGGCAGAAAGGTATGGAGTTCTGGAAGCTTGGAGAGAGCCCTTGCCATCAGGCTTCACCGTCGTTCCATCCCTCCTACCTAATTACATTTGGGAAATACTGGCCGCTCCCCCGGTGGGAGCAAGGGGAGCCAGCGTTCTCTCCCAAATAACTGTCCAGAGCTAGAGCTGCCCCAATCCAGGCCAGAAGGCCAGGATCCCGACCCTCCGCCAAGACCGAATGGTTCTCCGTCCCCATCAGAAGGCTTCCCTTTCGGCTACAAACCGCTCCGGGTTACCTTCACTCCAGCAGGTTTTGCATAGCAACCGCAATCCCATCTCTATCTCGCCATAGATCAGGGACAGAAGCAAGCGCCACCTCCTGGAAACTGATAAGAACAGATACTAGATTTGATCTTAGCCAAAGGGCCGAGAAGCAATTAGCAATAATCACGCCTCAGTTGAACCTCATTGGCTATGATACTGCCACTGCGCAAAGCTAACCAAATCAGTGCCTGCCAACATCTGCCCTTCCTTGGAGGAGAAATTGACATTGAGGAGAGACACATAAGTGTCATCCAGTGGGCCGCTGAGCATTCTGGGACTTGGCATGTTAATGAGACAGGGACGATGCCTAAGTGGGCATTGTTTACCCACTGAATAGTGTTAGCATTTGAAAGAACTAAGGAGAATCTAAAGGGACAGGGCCCTAGATGTCAGATGCGTTTCTCCCACAGCAGTCCTGAAAGGCCACTGGGAGCGTATGTGTTTGAACAGCTATGCTGCTGAGAAAAGACCAAGGTGGAAGGATTTGGGGCCTTTGTTGAAAGTTCGCTAGATAACATGCCTGAACTGGAGCCCAGGTAAGCTGCCATAGACAAGGGTTGTTGGGAAACAGTTGGTCAAGCAATCACCTTCAGCCACCTTTATTTCTGGCAGATTCCAGGAGCCTAGAAAGGGGGAAGTTAGGGCATTTCATCTCTCTGAGCCAGTGAGCATTCCCGGCAGATGTGCATAAAGACTGCCCTATTGGCAGCTCAAAGGCCTCATAGGTAAGTGAAAGGCACCGCCCGAACAGGGACTTGAACCCTGGACCCTCAGATTAAAAGTCTGATGCTCTACCGACTGAGCTATCCGGGCTCTCAAAGCTCCTCCTCCATAGCGGTCCAAGCTGCTTGAATCTTGACATGTATGGTGGAAAAAGACCATTCAGCCAAGGGGACCGGGTGCCTGAAAGCACAAGTATTTGGCTTGCCCAGGCTGGCCAATCGTCCTCTCCCGTTTAATTTTCTAGGACAGGTTGAAGATAAAAGGGAGAATCTAACCTGCAACCATGCAGATAGGGTCCAGTCCGGTACAGGTGGAGAACGCCTAAAGTTTCTGCCTTAGTTTTACCTACAGTTCAATGCTCTTTGACCGGAAACAAGGGCCTTGCAAAAAGACACCGCCCGAAAGGCTTCCTTAACCCTGGACCAACACGCTTCCAGTATTCTTAATCAGTGACTGGGTTACAAATAAAGACAGTTCACCTTGAGCCTCATGTTGCCAGGTCCAGCAGAAGAAACCCAGGCAAAAAAACGAGGTAGAGTCCACTCTGGATTACAGGCAAGTGAAGAACGAGCGGCGCGTGCCAATCACTGATTGTTCTACCCAGGCTGCGTGATGACACAAAAGCTCTCTATGGTGTCAATGGGCCCGTGACTCACTTTCTCAACTCTAACGCATCTCAGTCTGCATGTAAGAAGCCGTCACTTATCTGCTGTTGAAAACACATTGCTCAGTCTCCTCAGAGACTCTCAAAAATTGCCAGTGCTGACTGTATTTCAAGTCATCGTGGCGGGGTATTGGGAAAAGTTTTCAATTAGCAATAATCACTCTATCGAAAAGCCAGTGGTGTGCAAAACACACCTCAAAAACTTCCACCCGGTGCCAAAAAAGTGCCCACACATAGAGAGTGAAACACAAAAACGTGCAACGGGTGTACAGAGTCCTCCACTAGGGAAGGACCTTACCCTGATCCCCCGGGGCGTTAGGCTCCAGACAGGGACTGAGGTACTCAGACAAAGGGTCCATCTGGCCGAAACCAGGCGGACCCCCACAACTGGAAGGACTGCCGAAGCAGACCAACCCAAGTACAGTGGGGCTCTCCCGAAGAGAGACCCCTCAAAGGAGAGGGCGAACCAAGCCAAAAGGCCTATGTCCACCCCCTCCCAAGACTTTCAGAGTAGGCCCGAGGACCCACACCCTACTCGCCACACAGTGACAAAACGTGTATACAAAGACAACCAAAAAAAAAAGACAAAAAGGTGACAAACAGGGGTAAAGAAAAGAGTGGGGAAGATAGTGGGATGGGAGAGTGAAAGTGGCCATTGTGCTATACAATGGCCGGCCCTCCGGCCAGGCATAAAAATTTCCCCTGGTCCTGGCCAAAAGGCCCGGCCCAAGAGGCAGGTGCGAAAAACGTGTGTTGTGGTGAAGTGACCATGGTGCCATAAAATCAAGTGCTTTCACACCGTGACTATACGGCACCCCTGAACTGCCACTTCAGGGGCACATTCACCACTGGCTTTTCGAAAAAGCCCTGACCACCCAGCCCAGACCACAGCAGACCCCACCACACACAGGAAGGATATGGAGATCAGGAAGCCGGAAAGAGCCCTTTACCATCAGGCTCTGCCGTCGCTCCCATCACTCCTCCTAATTACATTCGGGAAGTACTTGCCACTCCCTCCCCCCCTTGCAAGGCAGGAGTAAGCGTTCTCTCCCAAATAACTGTCTGGAGCTAGATCCGCCCCAATCCAGGCCAGAAGACCAGGGTCCCGACCCTCTGGTTCAGACCCCGTGGTTCTCCATCCCCATCAGAAGGCTTCCCTTTCGGCTACAAACCGCTCCAGGTCACCTTCACTCCAGCAGGTTTTGCATAGCAACCGCAATCCCATCTCTATTTCGCCATAGATCAGGGATGGAAGCAAGCGCCACCTCCTGGAAACTGATAAGAATAGATACTACACTTGATCTTCGCCAAAAGGCCGAGAAGCAATTAGCAATAATCACTCTATCGAAAAGCCAGTGGCGTGCAAAACACACCTCAAAAACTTCCACCCGGTGCCAAAAAAAAGTGCCCACACATAGAGAGTGAAACACAAAAAAGTGCAACGGGTGTACAGAGTCCTCCACTAGGGAAGGACCTTACCCTGATCCCCCGGGGCGTTAGGCTCCAGACAGGGACTGAGGTACTCAGACAAAGGGTCCATCTGGCCGAAACCAGGTGGACCCCCACAACTGGAAGGTCTGCCGAAGCAGACCGACCCAAGTACAGTGGGGCTCCCCCGAAGGGAGACCCCTCAAAGGAGAGGGCGAACCAAGCCAAAAGGCCTATGTCCACCCCCTCCCAAGACTTTCAGAGTAGGCCCGAGGACCCACACCCTACTCGCCACACAGTGACAAAACGTGTATACAAAGACAACCAAAAAAAGACAAAAAGGTGACAAACAGGGGTAAAAGAAAGAGTGGGGAAGATAGTGAGATGGGAGAGTGAAAGTGGCCATTGTGCTATACAATGGCCGGCCCTCCGGCCAGGCATAAAAATTTCCCCTGGTCCTGGCCAAAAGGCCCGGCCCAAGAGGCAGGTGCGAAAAACATGTGTTGTGGTGAAGTGACCATGGTGCCATAAAATCAAGTGCTTTCACACCGTGACTATACGGCACCCCTGAACTGCCACTTCAGGGGCACATTCACCACTGGCTTTTCGAAAAAGCCCTGACCCACAGCCCAGACCACAGCAGCCCCCACCCCAGGCAGAAAGGTATGGAGTTCTGGAAGCTTGGAGAGAGCCCTTGCCATCAGGCTTCACCGTCGTTCCGTCCCTCCTACCTAATTACATTTGGGAAATACTGGCCGCTCCCCCGGTGGGAGCAAGGGGAGCCAGCGTTCTCTCCCAAATAACTGTCCAGAGCTAGAGCTGCCCCAATCCAGGCCAGAAGGCCAGGATCCCGACCCTCCGCCAAGACCGAATGGTTCTCCGTCCCCATCAGAAGGCTTCCCTTTCGGCTACAAACCGCTCCGGGTTACCTTCACTCCAGCAGGTTTTGCATAGCAACCGCAATCCCATCTCTATCTCGCCATAGATCAGGGACAGAAGCAAGCGCCACCTCCTGGAAACTGATAAGAACAGATACTACACTTGATCTTCGCCAAAAGGCCGAGAAGCAATTAGCAATAATCACGCCTCAGTTGAACCTCATTGGCTATGATACTGCCACTGCGCAAAGCTAACCAAATCAGTGCCTGCCAACATCTGCCCTTCCTTGGAGGAGAAATTGACATTGAGGAGAGACACATAAGTGTCATCCAGTGGGCCGCTGAGCATTCTGGGACTTGGCATGTTAATGAGACAGGGACGATGCCTAAGTGGGCATTGTTTACCCACTGAATAGTGTTAGCATTTGAAAGAACTAAGGAGAATCTAAAGGGACAGGGCCCTAGATGTCAGATGCGTTTCTCCCACAGCAGTCCTGAAAGGCCACTGGGAGCGTATGTGTTTGAACAGCTATGCTGCTGAGAAAAGACCAAGGTGGAAGGATTTGGGGCCTTTGTTGAAAGTTCGCTAGATAACATGCCTGAACTGGAGCCCAGGTAAGCTGCCATAGACAAGGGTTGTTGGGAAACAGTTGGTCAAGCAATCACCTTCAGCCACCTTTATTTCTGGCAGATTCTAGGAGCCTAGAAAGGGGGAAGTTAGGACATTTCATCTCTCTGAGCCAGTGAGCATTCCCGGCAGATGTGCATAAAGACTGCCCTATTGGCAGCTCAAAGGCCTCATAGGTAAGTGAAAGGCACCGCCCGAACAGGGACTTGAACCCTGGACCCTCAGATTAAAAGTCTGATGCTCTACCGACTGAGCTATCCGGGCTCTCAAAGCTCCTCCTCCATAGCGGTCCAAGCTGCTTGAATCTTGACATGTATGGTGGAAAAAGACCATTCAGCCAAGGGGACCGGGTGCCTGAAAGCACAAGTATTTGGCTTGCCCAGGCTGGCCAATCGTCCTCTCCCGTTTAATTTTCTAGGACAGGTTGAAGATAAAAGGGAGAATCTAACCTGCAACCATGCAGATAGGGTCCAGTCCGGTACAGGTGGAGAACGCCTAAAGTTTCTGCCTTAGTTTTACCTACAGTTCAATGCTCTTTGACCGGAAACAAGGGCCTTGCAAAAAGACACCGCCCGAAAGGCTTCCTTAACCCTGGACCAACACGCTTCCAGTATTCTTAATCAGTGACTGGGTTACAAATAAAGACAGTTCACCTTGAGCCTCATGTTGCCAGGTCCAGCAGAAGAAACCCAGGCAAAAAAACGAGGTAGAGTCCACTCTGGATTACAGGCAAGTGAAGAACGAGCGGCGCGTGCCAATCACTGATTGTTCTACCCAGGCTGCGTGATGACACAAAAGCTCTCTATGGTGTCAATGGGCCCGTGACTCACTTTCTCAACTCTAACGCATCTCAGTCTGCATGTAAGAAGCCGTCACTTATCTGCTGTTGAAAACACATTGCTCAGTCTCCTCAGAGACTCTCAAAAATTGCCAGTGCTGACTGTATTTCAAGTCATCGTGGCGGGGTATTGGGAAAAGTTTTCAATTAGCAATAATCACTCTCTATCGAAAAGCCAGTGGCGTGCAAAACACACCTCAAAAACTTCCACCCGGTGCCAAAAAAAGTGCCCACACATAGAGAGTGAAACACAAAAAAGTGCAACGGGTGTACAGAGTCCTCCACTAGGGAAGGACCTTACCCTGATCCCCCGGGGCGTTAGGCTCCAGACAGGGACTGAGGTACTCAGACAAAGGGTCCATCTGGCCGAAACCAGGCAGACCCCCACAACTGGAAGGACTGCCGAAGCAGACCAACCCAAGTACAGTGGGGCTCTCCCGAAGAGAGACCCCTCAAAGGAGAGGGCGAACCAAGCCAAAAGGCCTATGTCCACCCCCTCCCAAGACTTTCAGAGTAGGCCCGAGGACCCACACCCTACTCGCCACACAGTGACAAAACGTGTATACAAAGACAACCAAAAAAAAAAGACAAAAAGGTGACAAACAGGGGTAAAAAAAAGAGTGGGGAAGATAGTGAGATGGGAGAGTGAAAGTGGCCATTGTGCTATACAATGGCCGGCCCTCCGGCCAGGCATAAAAATTTCCCCTGGTCCTGGCCAAAAGGCCCGGCCCAAGAGGCAGGTGCGAAAAACGTGTGTTGTGGTGAAGTGACCATGGTGCCATAAAATCAAGTGCTTTCACACCGTGACTATACGGCACCCCTGAACTGCCACTTCAGGGGCACATTCACCACTGGCTTTTCGAAAAAGCCCTGACCACCCAGCCCAGACCACAGCAGACCCCACCACAGACAGGAAGGATATGGAGATCAGGAAGCCGGAAAGAGCCCTTTACCATCAGGCTCTGCCGTCGCTCCCATCACTCCTCCTAATTACATTCGGGAAGTACTTGCCACTCCCTCCCCCCCTTGCAAGGCAGGAGTAAGCGTTCTCTCCCAAATAACTGTCTGGAGCTAGATCCGCCCCAATCCAGGCCAGAAGGCCAGGGTCCCGACCCTCTGGTTCAGACCCCGTGGTTCTCCATCCCCATCAGAAGGCTTCCCTTTCGGCTACAAACCGCTCCAGGTCACCTTCACTCCAGCAGGTTTTGCATAGCAACCGCAATCCCATCTCTATTTCGCCATAGATCAGGGACGGAAGCAAGCGCCACCTCCTGGAAACTGATAAGAATAGATACTACACTTGATCTTCGCCAAAAGGCCGAGAAGCAATTAGCAATAATCACGCCTCAGTTGAACCTCATTGGCTATGATACTGCCACTGCGCAAAGCTAACCAAATCAGTGCCTGCCAACATCTGCCCTTCCTTGGAGGAGAAATTGACATTGAGGAGAGACACATAAGTGTCATCCAGTGGGCCGCTGAGCATTCTGGGACTTGGCATGTTAATGAGACAGGGACGATGCCTAAGTGGGCATTGTTTACCCACTGAATAGTGTTAGCATTTGAAAGAACTAAGGAGAATCTAAAGGGACAGGGCCCTAGATGTCAGATGCGTTTCTCCCACAGCAGTCCTGAAAGGCCACTGGGAGCGTATGTGTTTGAACAGCTATGCTGCTGAGAAAAGACCAAGGTGGAAGGATTTGGGGCCTTTGTTGAAAGTTCGCTAGATAACATGCCTGAACTGGAGCCCAGGTAAGCTGCCATAGACAAGGGTTGTTGGGAAACAGTTGGTCAAGCAATCACCTTCAGCCACCTTTATTTCTGGCTGATTCCAGGAGCCTAGAAAGGGGGAAGTTAGGGCATTTCATCTCTCTGAGCCAGTGAGCATTCCCGGCAGATGTGCATAAAGACTGCCCTATTGGCAGCTCAAAGGCCTCATAGGTAAGTGAAAGGCACCGCCCGAACAGGGACTTGAACCCTGGACCCTCAGATTAAAAGTCTGATGCTCTACCGACTGAGCTATGCAGGCTCTCAAAGCTCCTCCTCCATAGCGGTCCAAGCTGCTTGAATCTTGACATGTATGGTGGAAAAAGACCATTCAGCCAAGGGGACCGGGTGCCTGAAAGCACAAGTATTTGGCTTGCCCAGGCTGGCCAATCGTCCTCTCCCGTTTAATTTTCTAGGACAGGTTGAAGATAAAAGGGAGAATCTAACCTGCAACCATGCAGATAGGGTCCAGTCCGGTACAGGTGGAGAACGCCTAAAGTTTCTGCCTTAGTTTTACCTACAGTTCAATGCTCTTTGACCGGAAACAAGGGCCTTGCAAAAAGACACCGCCCGAAAGGCTTCCTTAACCCTGGACCAACACGCTTCCAGTATTCTTAATCAGTGACTGGGTTACAAATAAAGACAGTTCACCTTGAGCCTCATGTTGCCAGGTCCAGCAGAAGAAACCCAGGCAAAAAAACGAGGTAGAGTCCACTCTGGATTACAGGCAAGTGAAGAACGAGCGGCGCGTGCCAATCACTGATTGTTCTACCCAGGCTGCGTGATGACACAAAAGCTCTCTATGGTGTCAATGGGCCCGTGACTCACTTTCTCAACTCTAACGCATCTCAGTCTGCATGTAAGAAGCCGTCACTTATCTGCTGTTGAAAACACATTGCTCAGTCTCCTCAGAGACTCTCAAAAATTGCCAGTGCTGACTGTATTTCAAGTCATCGTGGCGGGGTATTGGGAAAAGTTTTCAATTAGCAATAATCACGCCTCAGTTGAACCTCATTGGCTATGATACTGCCACTGCGCAAAGCTAACCAAATCAGTGCCTGCCAACATCTGCCCTTCCTTGGAGGAGAAATTGACATTGAGGAGAGACACATAAGTGTCATCCAGTGGGCCGCTGAGCATTCTGGGACTTGGCATGTTAATGAGACAGGGACGATGCCTAAGTGGGCATTGTTTACCCACTGAATAGTGTTAGCATTTGAAAGAACTAAGGAGAATCTAAAGGGACAGGGCCCTAGATGTCAGATGCGTTTCTCCCACAGCAGTCCTGAAAGGCCACTGGGAGCGTATGTGTTTGAACAGCTATGCTGCTGAGAAAAGACCAAGGTGGAAGGATTTGGGGCCTTTGTTGAAAGTTCGCTAGATAACATGCCTGAACTGGAGCCCAGGTAAGCTGCCATAGACAAGGGTTGTTGGGAAACAGTTGGTCAAGCAATCACCTTCAGCCACCTTTATTTCTGGCAGATTCCAGGAGCCTAGAAAGGGGGAAGTTAGGGCATTTCATCTCTCTGAGCCAGTGAGCATTCCCGGCAGATGTGCATAAAGACTGCCCTATTGGCAGCTCAAAGGCCTCATAGGTAAGTGAAAGGCACCGCCCGAACAGGGACTTCAACCCTGGACCCTCAGATTAAAAGTCTGATGCTCTACCGACTGAGCTATCCGGGCTCTCAAAGCTCCTCCTCCATAGCGGTCCAAGCTGCTTGAATCTTGACATGTATGGTGGAAAAAGACCATTCAGCCAAGGGGACCGGGTGCCTGAAAGCACAAGTATTTGGCTTGCCCATGCTGGCCAATCGTCCTCTCCCGTTTAATTTTCTAGGACAGGTTGAAGATAAAAGGGAGAATCTAACCTGCAACCATGCAGATAGGGTCCAGTCCGGTACAGGTGGAGAACGCCTAAAGTTTCTGCCTTAGTTTTACCTACAGTTCAATGCTCTTTGACCGGAAACAAGGGCCTTGCAAAAAGACACCGCCCGAAAGGCTTCCTTAACCCTGGACCAACACGCTTCCAGTATTCTTAATCAGTGACTGGGTTACAAATAAAGACAGTTCACCTTGAGCCTCATGTTGCCAGGTCCAGCAGAAGAAACCCAGGCAAAAAAACGAGGTAGAGTCCACTCTGGATTACAGGCAAGTGAAGAACGAGCGGCGCGTGCCAATCACTGATTGTTCTACCCAGGCTGCGTGATGACACAAAAGCTCTCTATGGTGTCAATGGGCCCGTGACTCACTTTCTCAACTCTAACGCATCTCAGTCTGCATGTAAGAAGCCGTCACTTATCTGCTGTTGAAAACACATTGCTCAGTCTCCTCAGAGACTCTCAAAAATTGCCAGTGCTGACTGTATTTCAAGTCATCGTGGCGGGGTATTGGGAAAAGTTTTCAATTAGCAATAATCACTCTATCGAAAAGCCAGTGGTGTGCAAAACACACCTCAAAAACTTCCACCCGGTGCCAAAAAAGTGCCCACACATAGAGAGTGAAACACAAAAAAGTGCAACGGGTGTACAGAGTCCTCCACTAGGGAAGGACCTTACCCTGATCCCCCGGGGCGTTAGGCTCCAGACAGGGACTGAGGTACTCAGACAAAGGGTCCATCTGGCCGAAACCAGGCGGACCCCCACAACTGGAAGGACTGCCGAAGCAGACCAACCCAAGTACAGTGGGGCTCTCCCGAAGAGAGACCCCTCAAAGGAGAGGGCGAACCAAGCCAAAAGGCCTATGTCCACCCCCTCCCAAGACTTTCAGAGTAGGCCCGAGGACCCACACCCTACTCGCCACACAGTGACAAAACGTGTATACAAAGACAACCAAAAAAAAAAGACAAAAAGGTGACAAACAGGGGTAAAGAAAAGAGTGGGGAAGATAGTGGGATGGGAGAGTGAAAGTGGCCATTGTGCTATACAATGGCCGGCCCTCCGGCCAGGCATAAAAATTTCCCCTGGTCCTGGCCAAAAGGCCCGGCCCAAGAGGCAGGTGCGAAAAACGTGTGTTGTGGTGAAGTGACCATGGTGCCATAAAATCAAGTGCTTTCACACCGTGACTATACGGCACCCCTGAACTGCCACTTCAGGGGCACATTCACCACTGGCTTTTCGAAAAAGCCCTGACCACCCAGCCCAGACCACAGCAGACCCCACCACACACAGGAAGGATATGGAGATCAGGAAGCCGGAAAGAGCCCTTTACCATCAGGCTCTGCCGTCGCTCCCATCACTCCTCCTAATTACATTCGGGAAGTACTTGCCACTCCCTCCCAAGGGGGTTGCAAGGCAGGAGTAAGCGTTCTCTCCCAAATAACTGTCTGGAGCTAGATCCGCCCCAATCCAGGCCAGAAGACCAGGGTCCCGACCCTCTGGTTCAGACCCCGTGGTTCTCCATCCCCATCAGAAGGCTTCCCTTTCGGCTACAAACCGCTCCAGGTCACCTTCACTCCAGCAGGTTTTGCATAGCAACCGCAATCCCATCTCTATTTCGCCATAGATCAGGGATGGAAGCAAGCGCCACCTCCTGGAAACTGATAAGAATAGATACTACACTTGATCTTCGCCAAAAGGCCGAGAAGCAATTAGCAATAATCACTCTATCGAAAAGCCAGTGGCGTGCAAAACACACCTCAAAAACTTCCACCCGGTGCCAAAAAAAAGTGCCCACACATAGAGAGTGAAACACAAAAAAGTGCAACGGGTGTACAGAGTCCTCCACTAGGGAAGGACCTTACCCTGATCCCCCGGGGCGTTAGGCTCCAGACAGGGACTGAGGTACTCAGACAAAGGGTCCATCTGGCCGAAACCAGGTGGACCCCCACAACTGGAAGGTCTGCCGAAGCAGACCGACCCAAGTACAGTGGGGCTCCCCCGAAGGGAGACCCCTCAAAGGAGAGGGCGAACCAAGCCAAAAGGCCTATGTCCACCCCCTCCCAAGACTTTCAGAGTAGGCCCGAGGACCCACACCCTACTCGCCACACAGTGACAAAACGTGTATACAAAGACAACCAAAAAAAGACAAAAAGGTGACAAACAGGGGTAAAAGAAAGAGTGGGGAAGATAGTGAGATGGGAGAGTGAAAGTGGCCATTGTGCTATACAATGGCCGGCCCTCCGGCCAGGCATAAAAATTTCCCCTGGTCCTGGCCAAAAGGCCCGGCCCAAGAGGCAGGTGCGAAAAACATGTGTTGTGGTGAAGTGACCATGGTGCCATAAAATCAAGTGCTTTCACACCGTGACTATACGGCACCCCTGAACTGCCACTTCAGGGGCACATTCACCACTGGCTTTTCGAAAAAGCCCTGACCCACAGCCCAGACCACAGCAGCCCCCACCCCAGGCAGAAAGGTATGGAGTTCTGGAAGCTTGGAGAGAGCCCTTGCCATCAGGCTTCACCGTCGTTCCGTCCCTCCTACCTAATTACATTTGGGAAATACTGGCCGCTCCCCCGGTGGGAGCAAGGGGAGCCAGCGTTCTCTCCCAAATAACTGTCCAGAGCTAGAGCTGCCCCAATCCAGGCCAGAAGGCCAGGATCCCGACCCTCCGCCAAGACCGAATGGTTCTCCGTCCCCATCAGAAGGCTTCCCTTTCGGCTACAAACCGCTCCGGGTTACCTTCACTCCAGCAGGTTTTGCATAGCAACCGCAATCCCATCTCTATCTCGCCATAGATCAGGGACAGAAGCAAGCGCCACCTCCTGGAAACTGATAAGAACAGATACTACACTTGATCTTCGCCAAAAGGCCGAGAAGCAATTAGCAATAATCACTCCTCAGTTGAACCTCATTGGCTATGATACTGCCACTGCGCAAAGCTAACCAAATCAGTGCCTGCCAACATCTGCCCTTCCTTGGAGGAGAAATTGACATTGAGGAGAGACACATAAGTGTCATCCAGTGGGCCGCTGAGCATTCTGGGACTTGGCATGTTAATGAGACAGGGACGATGCCTAAGTGGGCATTGTTTACCCACTGAATAGTGTTAGCATTTGAAAGAACTAAGGAGAATCTAAAGGGACAGGGCCCTAGATGTCAGATGCGTTTCTCCCACAGCAGTCCTGAAAGGCCACTGGGAGCGTATGTGTTTGAACAGCTATGCTGCTGAGAAAAGACCAAGGTGGAAGGATTTGGGGCCTTTGTTGAAAGTTCGCTAGATAACATGCCTGAACTGGAGCCCAGGTAAGCTGCCATAGACAAGGGTTGTTGGGAAACAGTTGGTCAAGCAATCACCTTCAGCCACCTTTATTTCTGGCAGATTCTAGGAGCCTAGAAAGGGGGAAGTTAGGACATTTCATCTCTCTGAGCCAGTGAGCATTCCCGGCAGATGTGCATAAAGACTGCCCTATTGGCAGCTCAAAGGCCTCATAGGTAAGTGAAAGGCACCGCCCGAACAGGGACTTGAACCCTGGACCCTCAGATTAAAAGTCTGATGCTCTACCGACTGAGCTATCCGGGCTCTCAAAGCTCCTCCTCCATAGCGGTCCAAGCTGCTTGAATCTTGACATGTATGGTGGAAAAAGACCATTCAGCCAAGGGGACCGGGTGCCTGAAAGCACAAGTATTTGGCTTGCCCAGGCTGGCCAATCGTCCTCTCCCGTTTAATTTTCTAGGACAGGTTGAAGATAAAAGGGAGAATCTAACCTGCAACCATGCAGATAGGGTCCAGTCCGGTACAGGTGGAGAACGCCTAAAGTTTCTGCCTTAGTTTTACCTACAGTTCAATGCTCTTTGACCGGAAACAAGGGCCTTGCAAAAAGACACCGCCCGAAAGGCTTCCTTAACCCTGGACCAACACGCTTCCAGTATTCTTAATCAGTGACTGGGTTACAAATAAAGACAGTTCACCTTGAGCCTCATGTTGCCAGGTCCAGCAGAAGAAACCCAGGCAAAAAAACGAGGTAGAGTCCACTCTGGATTACAGGCAAGTGAAGAACGAGCGGCGCGTGCCAATCACTGATTGTTCTACCCAGGCTGCGTGATGACACAAAAGCTCTCTATGGTGTCAATGGGCCCGTGACTCACTTTCTCAACTCTAACGCATCTCAGTCTGCATGTAAGAAGCCGTCACTTATCTGCTGTTGAAAACACATTGCTCAGTCTCCTCAGAGACTCTCAAAAATTGCCAGTGCTGACTGTATTTCAAGTCATCGTGGCGGGGTATTGGGAAAAGTTTTCAATTAGCAATAATCACGCCTCAGTTGAACCTCATTGGCTATGATACTGCCACTGCGCAAAGCTAACCAAATCAGTGCCTGCCAACATCTGCCCTTCCTTGGAGGAGAAATTGACATTGAGGAGAGACACATAAGTGTCATCCAGTGGGCCGCTGAGCATTCTGGGACTTGGCATGTTAATGAGACAGGGACGATGCCTAAGTGGGCATTGTTTACCCACTGAATAGTGTTAGCATTTGAAAGAACTAAGGAGAATCTAAAGGGACAGGGCACTAGATGTCAGATGCGTTTCTCCCACAGCAGTCCTGAAAGGCCACTGGGAGCGTATGTGTTTGAACAGCTATGCTGCTGAGAAAAGACCAAGGTGGAAGGATTTGGGGCCTTTGTTGAAAGTTCGCTAGATAACATGCCTGAACTGGAGCCCAGGTAAGCTGCCATAGACAAGGGTTGTTGGGAAACAGTTGGTCAAGCAATCACCTTCAGCCACCTTTATTTCTGGCTGATTCCAGGAGCCTAGAAAGGGGGAAGTTAGGGCATTTCATCTCTCTGAGCCAGTGAGCATTCCCGGCAGATGTGCATAAAGACTGCCCTATTGGCAGCTCAAAGGCCTCATAGGTAAGTGAAAGGCACCGCCCGAACAGGGACTTGAACCCTGGACCCTCAGATTAAAAGTCTGATGCTCTACCGACTGAGCTATGCAGGCTCTCAAAGCTCCTCCTCCATAGCGGTCCAAGCTGCTTGAATCTTGACATGTATGGTGGAAAAAGACCATTCAGCCAAGGGGACCGGGTGCCTGAAAGCACAAGTATTTGGCTTGCCCAGGCTGGCCAATCGTCCTCTCCCGTTTAATTTTCTAGGACAGGTTGAAGATAAAAGGGAGAATCTAACCTGCAACCATGCAGATAGGGTCCAGTCCGGTACAGGTGGAGAACGCCTAAAGTTTCTGCCTTAGTTTTACCTACAGTTCAATGCTCTTTGACCGGAAACAAGGGCCTTGCAAAAAGACACCGCCCGAAAGGCTTCCTTAACCCTGGACCAACACGCTTCCAGTATTCTTAATCAGTGACTGGGTTACAAATAAAGACAGTTCACCTTGAGCCTCATGTTGCCAGGTCCAGCAGAAGAAACCCAGGCAAAAAAACGAGGTAGAGTCCACTCTGGATTACAGGCAAGTGAAGAACGAGCGGCGCGTGCCAATCACTGATTGTTCTACCCAGGCTGCGTGATGACACAAAAGCTCTCTATGGTGTCAATGGGCCCGTGACTCACTTTCTCAACTCTAACGCATCTCAGTCTGCATGTAAGAAGCCGTCACTTATCTGCTGTTGAAAACACATTGCTCAGTCTCCTCAGAGACTCTCAAAAATTGCCAGTGCTGACTGTATTTCAAGTCATCGTGGCGGGGTATTGGGCAAAGTTTTCAATTAGCAATAATCACGCCTCAGTTGAACCTCATTGGCTATGATACTGCCACTGCGCAAAGCTAACCAAATCAGTGCCTGCCAACATCTGCCCTTCCTTGGAGGAGAAATTGACATTGAGGAGAGACACATAAGTGTCATCCAGTGGGCCGCTGAGCATTCTGGGACTTGGCATGTTAATGAGACAGGGACGATGCCTAAGTGGGCATTGTTTACCCACTGAATAGTGTTAGCATTTGAAAGAACTAAGGAGAATCTAAAGGGACAGGGCCCTAGATGTCAGATGCGTTTCTCCCACAGCAGTCCTGAAAGGCCACTGGGAGCGTATGTGTTTGAACAGCTATGCTGCTGAGAAAAGACCAAGGTGGAAGGATTTGGGGCCTTTGTTGAAAGTTCGCTAGATAACATGCCTGAACTGGAGCCCAGGTAAGCTGCCATAGACAAGGGTTGTTGGGAAACAGTTGGTCAAGCAATCACCTTCAGCCACCTTTATTTCTGGCAGATTCCAGGAGCCTAGAAAGGGGGAAGTTAGGGCATTTCATCTCTCTGAGCCAGTGAGCATTCCCGGCAGATGTGCATAAAGACTGCCCTATTGGCAGCTCAAAGGCCTCATAGGTAAGTGAAAGGCACCGCCCGAACAGGGACTTGAACCCTGGACCCTCAGATTAAAAGTCTGATGCTCTACCGACTGAGCTATCCGGGCTCTCAAAGCTCCTCCTCCATAGCGGTCCAAGCTGCTTGAATCTTGACATGTATGGTGGAAAAAGACCATTCAGCCAAGGGGACCGGGTGCCTGAAAGCACAAGTATTTGGCTTGCCCAGGCTGGCCAATCGTCCTCTCCCGTTTAATTTTCTAGGACAGGTTGAAGATAAAAGGGAGAATCTAACCTGCAACCATGCAGATAGGGTCCAGTCCGGTACAGGTGGAGAACGCCTAAAGTTTCTGCCTTAGTTTTACCTACAGTTCAATGCTCTTTGACCGGAAACAAGGGCCTTGCAAAAAGACACCGCCCGAAAGGCTTCCTTAACCCTGGACCAACACGCTTCCAGTATTCTTAATCAGTGACTGGGTTACAAATAAAGACAGTTCACCTTGAGCCTCATGTTGCCAGGTCCAGCAGAAGAAACCCAGGCAAAAAAACGAGGTAGAGTCCACTCTGGATTACAGGCAAGTGAAGAACGAGCGGCGCGTGCCAATCACTGATTGTTCTACCCAGGCTGCGTGATGACACAAAAGCTCTCTATGGTGTCAATGGGCCCGTGACTCACTTTCTCAACTCTAACGCATCTCAGTCTGCATGTAAGAAGCCGTCACTTATCTGCTGTTGAAAACACATTGCTCAGTCTCCTCAGAGACTCTCAAAAATTGCCAGTGCTGACTGTATTTCAAGTCATCGTGGCGGGGTATTGGGAAAAGTTTTCAATTAGCAATAATCACTCTATCGAAAAGCCAGTGGTGTGCAAAACACACCTCAAAAACTTCCACCCGGTGCCAAAAAAGTGCCCACACATAGAGAGTGAAACACAAAAAAGTGCAACGGGTGTACAGAGTCCTCCACTAGGGAAGGACCTTACCCTGATCCCCCGGGGCGTTAGGCTCCAGACAGGGACTGAGGTACTCAGACAAAGGGTCCATCTGGCCGAAACCAGGCGGACCCCCACAACTGGAAGGACTGCCGAAGCAGACCAACCCAAGTACAGTGGGGCTCTCCCGAAGAGAGACCCCTCAAAGGAGAGGGCGAACCAAGCCAAAAGGCCTATGTCCACCCCCTCCCAAGACTTTCAGAGTAGGCCCGAGGACCCACACCCTACTCGCCACACAGTGACAAAACGTGTATACAAAGACAACCAAAAAAAAAAGACAAAAAGGTGACAAACAGGGGTAAAGAAAAGAGTGGGGAAGATAGTGGGATGGGAGAGTGAAAGTGGCCATTGTGCTATACAATGGCCGGCCCTCCGGCCAGGCATAAAAATTTCCCCTGGTCCTGGCCAAAAGGCCCGGCCCAAGAGGCAGGTGCGAAAAACGTGTGTTGTGGTGAAGTGACCATGGTGCCATAAAATCAAGTGCTTTCACACCGTGACTATACGGCACCCCTGAACTGCCACTTCAGGGGCACATTCACCACTGGCTTTTCGAAAAAGCCCTGACCACCCAGCCCAGACCACAGCAGACCCCACCACACACAGGAAGGATATGGAGATCAGGAAGCCGGAAAGAGCCCTTTACCATCAGGCTCTGCCGTCGCTCCCATCACTCCTCCTAATTACATTCGGGAAGTACTTGCCACTCCCTCCCCCCCTTGCAAGGCAGGAGTAAGCGTTCTCTCCCAAATAACTGTCTGGAGCTAGATCCGCCCCAATCCAGGCCAGAAGACCAGGGTCCCGACCCTCTGGTTCAGACCCCGTGGTTCTCCATCCCCATCAGAAGGCTTCCCTTTCGGCTACAAACCGCTCCAGGTCACCTTCACTCCAGCAGGTTTTGCATAGCAACCGCAATCCCATCTCTATTTCGCCATAGATCAGGGATGGAAGCAAGCGCCACCTCCTGGAAACTGATAAGAATAGATACTACACTTGATCTTCGCCAAAAGGCCGAGAAGCAATTAGCAATAATCACTCTATCGAAAAGCCAGTGGCGTGCAAAACACACCTCAAAAACTTCCACCCGGTGCCAAAAAAAAGTGCCCACACATAGAGAGTGAAACACAAAAAAGTGCAACGGGTGTACAGAGTCCTCCACTAGGGAAGGACCTTACCCTGATCCCCCGGGGCGTTAGGCTCCAGACAGGGACTGAGGTACTCAGACAAAGGGTCCATCTGGCCGAAACCAGGTGGACCCCCACAACTGGAAGGTCTGCCGAAGCAGACCGACCCAAGTACAGTGGGGCTCCCCCGAAGGGAGACCCCTCAAAGGAGAGGGCGAACCAAGCCAAAAGGCCTATGTCCACCCCCTCCCAAGACTTTCAGAGTAGGCCCGAGGACCCACACCCTACTCGCCACACAGTGACAAAACGTGTATACAAAGACAACCAAAAAAAGACAAAAAGGTGACAAACAGGGGTAAAAGAAAGAGTGGGGAAGATAGTGAGATGGGAGAGTGAAAGTGGCCATTGTGCTATACAATGGCCGGCCCTCCGGCCAGGCATAAAAATTTCCCCTGGTCCTGGCCAAAAGGCCCGGCCCAAGAGGCAGGTGCGAAAAACATGTGTTGTGGTGAAGTGACCATGGTGCCATAAAATCAAGTGCTTTCACACCGTGACTATACGGCACCCCTGAACTGCCACTTCAGGGGCACATTCACCACTGGCTTTTCGAAAAAGCCCTGACCCACAGCCCAGACCACAGCAGCCCCCACCCCAGGCAGAAAGGTATGGAGTTCTGGAAGCTTGGAGAGAGCCCTTGCCATCAGGCTTCACCGTCGTTCCGTCCCTCCTACCTAATTACATTTGGGAAATACTGGCCGCTCCCCCGGTGGGAGCAAGGGGAGCCAGCGTTCTCTCCCAAATAACTGTCCAGAGCTAGAGCTGCCCCAATCCAGGCCAGAAGGCCAGGATCCCGACCCTCCGCCAAGACCGAATGGTTCTCCGTCCCCATCAGAAGGCTTCCCTTTCGGCTACAAACCGCTCCGGGTTACCTTCACTCCAGCAGGTTTTGCATAGCAACCGCAATCCCATCTCTATCTCGCCATAGATCAGGGACAGAAGCAAGCGCCACCTCCTGGAAACTGATAAGAACAGATACTACACTTGATCTTCGCCAAAAGGCCGAGAAGCAATTAGCAATAATCACGCCTCAGTTGAACCTCATTGGCTATGATACTGCCACTGCGCAAAGCTAACCAAATCAGTGCCTGCCAACATCTGCCCTTCCTTGGAGGAGAAATTGACATTGAGGAGAGACACATAAGTGTCATCCAGTGGGCCGCTGAGCATTCTGGGACTTGGCATGTTAATGAGACAGGGACGATGCCTAAGTGGGCATTGTTTACCCACTGAATAGTGTTAGCATTTGAAAGAACTAAGGAGAATCTAAAGGGACAGGGCCCTAGATGTCAGATGCGTTTCTCCCACAGCAGTCCTGAAAGGCCACTGGGAGCGTATGTGTTTGAACAGCTATGCTGCTGAGAAAAGACCAAGGTGGAAGGATTTGGGGCCTTTGTTGAAAGTTCGCTAGATAACATGCCTGAACTGGAGCCCAGGTAAGCTGCCATAGACAAGGGTTGTTGGGAAACAGTTGGTCAAGCAATCACCTTCAGCCACCTTTATTTCTGGCAGATTCTAGGAGCCTAGAAAGGGGGAAGTTAGGACATTTCATCTCTCTGAGCCAGTGAGCATTCCCGGCAGATGTGCATAAAGACTGCCCTATTGGCAGCTCAAAGGCCTCATAGGTAAGTGAAAGGCACCGCCCGAACAGGGACTTGAACCCTGGACCCTCAGATTAAAAGTCTGATGCTCTACCGACTGAGCTATCCGGGCTCTCAAAGCTCCTCCTCCATAGCGGTCCAAGCTGCTTGAATCTTGACATGTATGGTGGAAAAAGACCATTCAGCCAAGGGGACCGGGTGCCTGAAAGCACAAGTATTTGGCTTGCCCAGGCTGGCCAATCGTCCTCTCCCGTTTAATTTTCTAGGACAGGTTGAAGATAAAAGGGAGAATCTAACCTGCAACCATGCAGATAGGGTCCAGTCCGGTACAGGTGGAGAACGCCTAAAGTTTCTGCCTTAGTTTTACCTACAGTTCAATGCTCTTTGACCGGAAACAAGGGCCTTGCAAAAAGACACCGCCCGAAAGGCTTCCTTAACCCTGGACCAACACGCTTCCAGTATTCTTAATCAGTGACTGGGTTACAAATAAAGACAGTTCACCTTGAGCCTCATGTTGCCAGGTCCAGCAGAAGAAACCCAGGCAAAAAAACGAGGTAGAGTCCACTCTGGATTACAGGCAAGTGAAGAACGAGCGGCGCGTGCCAATCACTGATTGTTCTACCCAGGCTGCGTGATGACACAAAAGCTCTCTATGGTGTCAATGGGCCCGTGACTCACTTTCTCAACTCTAACGCATCTCAGTCTGCATGTAAGAAGCCGTCACTTATCTGCTGTTGAAAACACATTGCTCAGTCTCCTCAGAGACTCTCAAAAATTGCCAGTGCTGACTGTATTTCAAGTCATCGTGGCGGGGTATTGGGAAAAGTTTTCAATTAGCAATAATCACTCTCTATCGAAAAGCCAGTGGCGTGCAAAACACACCTCAAAAACTTCCACCCGGTGCCAAAAAAAGTGCCCACACATAGAGAGTGAAACACAAAAAAGTGCAACGGGTGTACAGAGTCCTCCACTAGGGAAGGACCTTACCCTGATCCCCCGGGGCGTTAGGCTCCAGACAGGGACTGAGGTACTCAGACAAAGGGTCCATCTGGCCGAAACCAGGCAGACCCCCACAACTGGAAGGACTGCCGAAGCAGACCAACCCAAGTACAGTGGGGCTCTCCCGAAGAGAGACCCCTCAAAGGAGAGGGCGAACCAAGCCAAAAGGCCTATGTCCACCCCCTCCCAAGACTTTCAGAGTAGGCCCGAGGACCCACACCCTACTCGCCACACAGTGACAAAACGTGTATACAAAGACAACCAAAAAAAAAAGACAAAAAGGTGACAAACAGGGGTAAAAAAAAGAGTGGGGAAGATAGTGAGATGGGAGAGTGAAAGTGGCCATTGTGCTATACAATGGCCGGCCCTCCGGCCAGGCATAAAAATTTCCCCTGGTCCTGGCCAAAAGGCCCGGCCCAAGAGGCAGGTGCGAAAAACGTGTGTTGTGGTGAAGTGACCATGGTGCCATAAAATCAAGTGCTTTCACACCGTGACTATACGGCACCCCTGAACTGCCACTTCAGGGGCACATTCACCACTGGCTTTTCGAAAAAGCCCTGACCACCCAGCCCAGACCACAGCAGACCCCACCACAGACAGGAAGGATATGGAGATCAGGAAGCCGGAAAGAGCCCTTTACCATCAGGCTCTGCCGTCGCTCCCATCACTCCTCCTAATTACATTCGGGAAGTACTTGCCACTCCCTCCCCCCCTTGCAAGGCAGGAGTAAGCGTTCTCTCCCAAATAACTGTCTGGAGCTAGATCCGCCCCAATCCAGGCCAGAAGGCCAGGGTCCCGACCCTCTGGTTCAGACCCCGTGGTTCTCCATCCCCATCAGAAGGCTTCCCTTTCGGCTACAAACCGCTCCAGGTCACCTTCACTCCAGCAGGTTTTGCATAGCAACCGCAATCCCATCTCTATTTCGCCATAGATCAGGGACAGAAGCAAGCGCCACCTCCTGGAAACTGATAAGAATAGATACTACACTTGATCTTCGCCAAAAGGCCGAGAAGCAATTAGCAATAATCACGCCTCAGTTGAACCTCATTGGCTATGATACTGCCACTGCGCAAAGCTAACCAAATCAGTGCCTGCCAACATCTGCCCTTCCTTGGAGGAGAAATTGACATTGAGGAGAGACACATAAGTGTCATCCAGTGGGCCGCTGAGCATTCTGGGACTTGGCATGTTAATGAGACAGGGACGATGCCTAAGTGGGCATTGTTTACCCACTGAATAGTGTTAGCATTTGAAAGAACTAAGGAGAATCTAAAGGGACAGGGCCCTAGATGTCAGATGCGTTTCTCCCACAGCAGTCCTGAAAGGCCACTGGGAGCGTATGTGTTTGAACAGCTATGCTGCTGAGAAAAGACCAAGGTGGAAGGATTTGGGGCCTTTGTTGAAAGTTCGCTAGATAACATGCCTGAACTGGAGCCCAGGTAAGCTGCCATAGACAAGGGTTGTTGGGAAACAGTTGGTCAAGCAATCACCTTCAGCCACCTTTATTTCTGGCTGATTCCAGGAGCCTAGAAAGGGGGAAGTTAGGGCATTTCATCTCTCTGAGCCAGTGAGCATTCCCGGCAGATGTGCATAAAGACTGCCCTATTGGCAGCTCAAAGGCCTCATAGGTAAGTGAAAGGCACCGCCCGAACAGGGACTTGAACCCTGGACCCTCAGATTAAAAGTCTGATGCTCTACCGACTGAGCTATGCAGGCTCTCAAAGCTCCTCCTCCATAGCGGTCCAAGCTGCTTGAATCTTGACATGTATGGTGGAAAAAGACCATTCAGCCAAGGGGACCGGGTGCCTGAAAGCACAAGTATTTGGCTTGCCCAGGCTGGCCAATCGTCCTCTCCCGTTTAATTTTCTAGGACAGGTTGAAGATAAAAGGGAGAATCTAACCTGCAACCATGCAGATAGGGTCCAGTCCGGTACAGGTGGAGAACGCCTAAAGTTTCTGCCTTAGTTTTACCTACAGTTCAATGCTCTTTGACCGGAAACAAGGGCCTTGCAAAAAGACACCGCCCGAAAGGCTTCCTTAACCCTGGACCAACACGCTTCCAGTATTCTTAATCAGTGACTGGGTTACAAATAAAGACAGTTCACCTTGAGCCTCATGTTGCCAGGTCCAGCAGAAGAAACCCAGGCAAAAAAACGAGGTAGAGTCCACTCTGGATTACAGGCAAGTGAAGAACGAGCGGCGCGTGCCAATCACTGATTGTTCTACCCAGGCTGCGTGATGACACAAAAGCTCTCTATGGTGTCAATGGGCCCGTGACTCACTTTCTCAACTCTAACGCATCTCAGTCTGCATGTAAGAAGCCGTCACTTATCTGCTGTTGAAAACACATTGCTCAGTCTCCTCAGAGACTCTCAAAAATTGCCAGTGCTGACTGTATTTCAAGTCATCGTGGCGGGGTATTGGGCAAAGTTTTCAATTAGCAATAATCACGCCTCAGTTGAACCTCATTGGCTATGATACTGCCACTGCGCAAAGCTAACCAAATCAGTGCCTGCCAACATCTGCCCTTCCTTGGAGGAGAAATTGACATTGAGGAGAGACACATAAGTGTCATCCAGTGGGCCGCTGAGCATTCTGGGACTTGGCATGTTAATGAGACAGGGACGATGCCTAAGTGGGCATTGTTTACCCACTGAATAGTGTTAGCATTTGAAAGAACTAAGGAGAATCTAAAGGGACAGGGCCCTAGATGTCAGATGCGTTTCTCCCACAGCAGTCCTGAAAGGCCACTGGGAGCGTATGTGTTTGAACAGCTATGCTGCTGAGAAAAGACCAAGGTGGAAGGATTTGGGGCCTTTGTTGAAAGTTCGCTAGATAACATGCCTGAACTGGAGCCCAGGTAAGCTGCCATAGACAAGGGTTGTTGGGAAACAGTTGGTCAAGCAATCACCTTCAGCCACCTTTATTTCTGGCAGATTCCAGGAGCCTAGAAAGGGGGAAGTTAGGGCATTTCATCTCTCTGAGCCAGTGAGCATTCCCGGCAGATGTGCATAAAGACTGCCCTATTGGCAGCTCAAAGGCCTCATAGGTAAGTGAAAGGCACCGCCCGAACAGGGACTTCAACCCTGGACCCTCAGATTAAAAGTCTGATGCTCTACCGACTGAGCTATCCGGGCTCTCAAAGCTCCTCCTCCATAGCGGTCCAAGCTGCTTGAATCTTGACATGTATGGTGGAAAAAGACCATTCAGCCAAGGGGACCGGGTGCCTGAAAGCACAAGTATTTGGCTTGCCCAGGCTGGCCAATCGTCCTCTCCCGTTTAATTTTCTAGGACAGGTTGAAGATAAAAGGGAGAATCTAACCTGCAACCATGCAGATAGGGTCCAGTCCGGTACAGGTGGAGAACGCCTAAAGTTTCTGCCTTAGTTTTACCTACAGTTCAATGCTCTTTGACCGGAAACAAGGGCCTTGCAAAAAGACACCGCCCGAAAGGCTTCCTTAACCCTGGACCAACACGCTTCCAGTATTCTTAATCAGTGACTGGGTTACAAATAAAGACAGTTCACCTTGAGCCTCATGTTGCCAGGTCCAGCAGAAGAAACCCAGGCAAAAAAACGAGGTAGAGTCCACTCTGGATTACAGGCAAGTGAAGAACGAGCGGCGCGTGCCAATCACTGATTGTTCTACCCAGGCTGCGTGATGACACAAAAGCTCTCTATGGTGTCAATGGGCCCGTGACTCACTTTCTCAACTCTAACGCATCTCAGTCTGCATGTAAGAAGCCGTCACTTATCTGCTGTTGAAAACACATTGCTCAGTCTCCTCAGAGACTCTCAAAAATTGCCAGTGCTGACTGTATTTCAAGTCATCGTGGCGGGGTATTGGGAAAAGTTTTCAATTAGCAATAATCACTCTATCGAAAAGCCAGTGGTGTGCAAAACACACCTCAAAAACTTCCACCCGGTGCCAAAAAAGTGCCCACACATAGAGAGTGAAACACAAAAAAGTGCAACGGGTGTACAGAGTCCTCCACTAGGGAAGGACCTTACCCTGATCCCCCGGGGCGTTAGGCTCCAGACAGGGACTGAGGTACTCAGACAAAGGGTCCATCTGGCCGAAACCAGGCGGACCCCCACAACTGGAAGGACTGCCGAAGCAGACCAACCCAAGTACAGTGGGGCTCTCCCGAAGAGAGACCCCTCAAAGGAGAGGGCGAACCAAGCCAAAAGGCCTATGTCCACCCCCTCCCAAGACTTTCAGAGTAGGCCCGAGGACCCACACCCTACTCGCCACACAGTGACAAAACGTGTATACAAAGACAACCAAAAAAAAAAGACAAAAAGGTGACAAACAGGGGTAAAGAAAAGAGTGGGGAAGATAGTGGGATGGGAGAGTGAAAGTGGCCATTGTGCTATACAATGGCCGGCCCTCCGGCCAGGCATAAAAATTTCCCCTGGTCCTGGCCAAAAGGCCCGGCCCAAGAGGCAGGTGCGAAAAACGTGTGTTGTGGTGAAGTGACCATGGTGCCATAAAATCAAGTGCTTTCACACCGTGACTATACGGCACCCCTGAACTGCCACTTCAGGGGCACATTCACCACTGGCTTTTCGAAAAAGCCCTGACCACCCAGCCCAGACCACAGCAGACCCCACCACACACAGGAAGGATATGGAGATCAGGAAGCCGGAAAGAGCCCTTTACCATCAGGCTCTGCCGTCGCTCCCATCACTCCTCCTAATTACATTCGGGAAGTACTTGCCACTCCCTCCCAAGGGGGTTGCAAGGCAGGAGTAAGCGTTCTCTCCCAAATAACTGTCTGGAGCTAGATCCGCCCCAATCCAGGCCAGAAGACCAGGGTCCCGACCCTCTGGTTCAGACCCCGTGGTTCTCCATCCCCATCAGAAGGCTTCCCTTTCGGCTACAAACCGCTCCAGGTCACCTTCACTCCAGCAGGTTTTGCATAGCAACCGCAATCCCATCTCTATTTCGCCATAGATCAGGGATGGAAGCAAGCGCCACCTCCTGGAAACTGATAAGAATAGATACTACACTTGATCTTCGCCAAAAGGCCGAGAAGCAATTAGCAATAATCACTCTATCGAAAAGCCAGTGGCGTGCAAAACACACCTCAAAAACTTCCACCCGGTGCCAAAAAAAAGTGCCCACACATAGAGAGTGAAACACAAAAAAGTGCAACGGGTGTACAGAGTCCTCCACTAGGGAAGGACCTTACCCTGATCCCCCGGGGCGTTAGGCTCCAGACAGGGACTGAGGTACTCAGACAAAGGGTCCATCTGGCCGAAACCAGGTGGACCCCCACAACTGGAAGGTCTGCCGAAGCAGACCGACCCAAGTACAGTGGGGCTCCCCCGAAGGGAGACCCCTCAAAGGAGAGGGCGAACCAAGCCAAAAGGCCTATGTCCACCCCCTCCCAAGACTTTCAGAGTAGGCCCGAGGACCCACACCCTACTCGCCACACAGTGACAAAACGTGTATACAAAGACAACCAAAAAAAGACAAAAAGGTGACAAACAGGGGTAAAAGAAAGAGTGGGGAAGATAGTGAGATGGGAGAGTGAAAGTGGCCATTGTGCTATACAATGGCCGGCCCTCCGGCCAGGCATAAAAATTTCCCCTGGTCCTGGCCAAAAGGCCCGGCCCAAGAGGCAGGTGCGAAAAACATGTGTTGTGGTGAAGTGACCATGGTGCCATAAAATCAAGTGCTTTCACACCGTGACTATACGGCACCCCTGAACTGCCACTTCAGGGGCACATTCACCACTGGCTTTTCGAAAAAGCCCTGACCCACAGCCCAGACCACAGCAGCCCCCACCCCAGGCAGAAAGGTATGGAGTTCTGGAAGCTTGGAGAGAGCCCTTGCCATCAGGCTTCACCGTCGTTCCGTCCCTCCTACCTAATTACATTTGGGAAATACTGGCCGCTCCCCCGGTGGGAGCAAGGGGAGCCAGCGTTCTCTCCCAAATAACTGTCCAGAGCTAGAGCTGCCCCAATCCAGGCCAGAAGGCCAGGATCCCGACCCTCCGCCAAGACCGAATGGTTCTCCGTCCCCATCAGAAGGCTTCCCTTTCGGCTACAAACCGCTCCGGGTTACCTTCACTCCAGCAGGTTTTGCATAGCAACCGCAATCCCATCTCTATCTCGCCATAGATCAGGGACAGAAGCAAGCGCCACCTCCTGGAAACTGATAAGAACAGATACTACACTTGATCTTCGCCAAAAGGCCGAGAAGCAATTAGCAATAATCACTCCTCAGTTGAACCTCATTGGCTATGATACTGCCACTGCGCAAAGCTAACCAAATCAGTGCCTGCCAACATCTGCCCTTCCTTGGAGGAGAAATTGACATTGAGGAGAGACACATAAGTGTCATCCAGTGGGCCGCTGAGCATTCTGGGACTTGGCATGTTAATGAGACAGGGACGATGCCTAAGTGGGCATTGTTTACCCACTGAATAGTGTTAGCATTTGAAAGAACTAAGGAGAATCTAAAGGGACAGGGCCCTAGATGTCAGATGCGTTTCTCCCACAGCAGTCCTGAAAGGCCACTGGGAGCGTATGTGTTTGAACAGCTATGCTGCTGAGAAAAGACCAAGGTGGAAGGATTTGGGGCCTTTGTTGAAAGTTCGCTAGATAACATGCCTGAACTGGAGCCCAGGTAAGCTGCCATAGACAAGGGTTGTTGGGAAACAGTTGGTCAAGCAATCACCTTCAGCCACCTTTATTTCTGGCAGATTCTAGGAGCCTAGAAAGGGGGAAGTTAGGACATTTCATCTCTCTGAGCCAGTGAGCATTCCCGGCAGATGTGCATAAAGACTGCCCTATTGGCAGCTCAAAGGCCTCATAGGTAAGTGAAAGGCACCGCCCGAACAGGGACTTGAACCCTGGACCCTCAGATTAAAAGTCTGATGCTCTACCGACTGAGCTATCCGGGCTCTCAAAGCTCCTCCTCCATAGCGGTCCAAGCTGCTTGAATCTTGACATGTATGGTGGAAAAAGACCATTCAGCCAAGGGGACCGGGTGCCTGAAAGCACAAGTATTTGGCTTGCCCAGGCTGGCCAATCGTCCTCTCCCGTTTAATTTTCTAGGACAGGTTGAAGATAAAAGGGAGAATCTAACCTGCAACCATGCAGATAGGGTCCAGTCCGGTACAGGTGGAGAACGCCTAAAGTTTCTGCCTTAGTTTTACCTACAGTTCAATGCTCTTTGACCGGAAACAAGGGCCTTGCAAAAAGACACCGCCCGAAAGGCTTCCTTAACCCTGGACCAACACGCTTCCAGTATTCTTAATCAGTGACTGGGTTACAAATAAAGACAGTTCACCTTGAGCCTCATGTTGCCAGGTCCAGCAGAAGAAACCCAGGCAAAAAAACGAGGTAGAGTCCACTCTGGATTACAGGCAAGTGAAGAACGAGCGGCGCGTGCCAATCACTGATTGTTCTACCCAGGCTGCGTGATGACACAAAAGCTCTCTATGGTGTCAATGGGCCCGTGACTCACTTTCTCAACTCTAACGCATCTCAGTCTGCATGTAAGAAGCCGTCACTTATCTGCTGTTGAAAACACATTGCTCAGTCTCCTCAGAGACTCTCAAAAATTGCCAGTGCTGACTGTATTTCAAGTCATCGTGGCGGGGTATTGGGAAAAGTTTTCAATTAGCAATAATCACGCCTCAGTTGAACCTCATTGGCTATGATACTGCCACTGCGCAAAGCTAACCAAATCAGTGCCTGCCAACATCTGCCCTTCCTTGGAGGAGAAATTGACATTGAGGAGAGACACATAAGTGTCATCCAGTGGGCCGCTGAGCATTCTGGGACTTGGCATGTTAATGAGACAGGGACGATGCCTAAGTGGGCATTGTTTACCCACTGAATAGTGTTAGCATTTGAAAGAACTAAGGAGAATCTAAAGGGACAGGGCACTAGATGTCAGATGCGTTTCTCCCACAGCAGTCCTGAAAGGCCACTGGGAGCGTATGTGTTTGAACAGCTATGCTGCTGAGAAAAGACCAAGGTGGAAGGATTTGGGGCCTTTGTTGAAAGTTCGCTAGATAACATGCCTGAACTGGAGCCCAGGTAAGCTGCCATAGACAAGGGTTGTTGGGAAACAGTTGGTCAAGCAATCACCTTCAGCCACCTTTATTTCTGGCTGATTCCAGGAGCCTAGAAAGGGGGAAGTTAGGGCATTTCATCTCTCTGAGCCAGTGAGCATTCCCGGCAGATGTGCATAAAGACTGCCCTATTGGCAGCTCAAAGGCCTCATAGGTAAGTGAAAGGCACCGCCCGAACAGGGACTTGAACCCTGGACCCTCAGATTAAAAGTCTGATGCTCTACCGACTGAGCTATGCAGGCTCTCAAAGCTCCTCCTCCATAGCGGTCCAAGCTGCTTGAATCTTGACATGTATGGTGGAAAAAGACCATTCAGCCAAGGGGACCGGGTGCCTGAAAGCACAAGTATTTGGCTTGCCCAGGCTGGCCAATCGTCCTCTCCCGTTTAATTTTCTAGGACAGGTTGAAGATAAAAGGGAGAATCTAACCTGCAACCATGCAGATAGGGTCCAGTCCGGTACAGGTGGAGAACGCCTAAAGTTTCTGCCTTAGTTTTACCTACAGTTCAATGCTCTTTGACCGGAAACAAGGGCCTTGCAAAAAGACACCGCCCGAAAGGCTTCCTTAACCCTGGACCAACACGCTTCCAGTATTCTTAATCAGTGACTGGGTTACAAATAAAGACAGTTCACCTTGAGCCTCATGTTGCCAGGTCCAGCAGAAGAAACCCAGGCAAAAAAACGAGGTAGAGTCCACTCTGGATTACAGGCAAGTGAAGAACGAGCGGCGCGTGCCAATCACTGATTGTTCTACCCAGGCTGCGTGATGACACAAAAGCTCTCTATGGTGTCAATGGGCCCGTGACTCACTTTCTCAACTCTAACGCATCTCAGTCTGCATGTAAGAAGCCGTCACTTATCTGCTGTTGAAAACACATTGCTCAGTCTCCTCAGAGACTCTCAAAAATTGCCAGTGCTGACTGTATTTCAAGTCATCGTGGCGGGGTATTGGGCAAAGTTTTCAATTAGCAATAATCACGCCTCAGTTGAACCTCATTGGCTATGATACTGCCACTGCGCAAAGCTAACCAAATCAGTGCCTGCCAACATCTGCCCTTCCTTGGAGGAGAAATTGACATTGAGGAGAGACACATAAGTGTCATCCAGTGGGCCGCTGAGCATTCTGGGACTTGGCATGTTAATGAGACAGGGACGATGCCTAAGTGGGCATTGTTTACCCACTGAATAGTGTTAGCATTTGAAAGAACTAAGGAGAATCTAAAGGGACAGGGCCCTAGATGTCAGATGCGTTTCTCCCACAGCAGTCCTGAAAGGCCACTGGGAGCGTATGTGTTTGAACAGCTATGCTGCTGAGAAAAGACCAAGGTGGAAGGATTTGGGGCCTTTGTTGAAAGTTCGCTAGATAACATGCCTGAACTGGAGCCCAGGTAAGCTGCCATAGACAAGGGTTGTTGGGAAACAGTTGGTCAAGCAATCACCTTCAGCCACCTTTATTTCTGGCAGATTCCAGGAGCCTAGAAAGGGGGAAGTTAGGGCATTTCATCTCTCTGAGCCAGTGAGCATTCCCGGCAGATGTGCATAAAGACTGCCCTATTGGCAGCTCAAAGGCCTCATAGGTAAGTGAAAGGCACCGCCCGAACAGGGACTTGAACCCTGGACCCTCAGATTAAAAGTCTGATGCTCTACCGACTGAGCTATCCGGGCTCTCAAAGCTCCTCCTCCATAGCGGTCCAAGCTGCTTGAATCTTGACATGTATGGTGGAAAAAGACCATTCAGCCAAGGGGACCGGGTGCCTGAAAGCACAAGTATTTGGCTTGCCCAGGCTGGCCAATCGTCCTCTCCCGTTTAATTTTCTAGGACAGGTTGAAGATAAAAGGGAGAATCTAACCTGCAACCATGCAGATAGGGTCCAGTCCGGTACAGGTGGAGAACGCCTAAAGTTTCTGCCTTAGTTTTACCTACAGTTCAATGCTCTTTGACCGGAAACAAGGGCCTTGCAAAAAGACACCGCCCGAAAGGCTTCCTTAACCCTGGACCAACACGCTTCCAGTATTCTTAATCAGTGACTGGGTTACAAATAAAGACAGTTCACCTTGAGCCTCATGTTGCCAGGTCCAGCAGAAGAAACCCAGGCAAAAAAACGAGGTAGAGTCCACTCTGGATTACAGGCAAGTGAAGAACGAGCGGCGCGTGCCAATCACTGATTGTTCTACCCAGGCTGCGTGATGACACAAAAGCTCTCTATGGTGTCAATGGGCCCGTGACTCACTTTCTCAACTCTAACGCATCTCAGTCTGCATGTAAGAAGCCGTCACTTATCTGCTGTTGAAAACACATTGCTCAGTCTCCTCAGAGACTCTCAAAAATTGCCAGTGCTGACTGTATTTCAAGTCATCGTGGCGGGGTATTGGGAAAAGTTTTCAATTAGCAATAATCACGCCTCAGTTGAACCTCATTGGCTATGATACTGCCACTGCGCAAAGCTAACCAAATCAGTGCCTGCCAACATCTGCCCTTCCTTGGAGGAGAAATTGACATTGAGGAGAGACACATAAGTGTCATCCAGTGGGCCGCTGAGCATTCTGGGACTTGGCATGTTAATGAGACAGGGACGATGCCTAAGTGGGCATTGTTTACCCACTGAATAGTGTTAGCATTTGAAAGAACTAAGGAGAATCTAAAGGGACAGGGCCCTAGATGTCAGATGCGTTTCTCCCACAGCAGTCCTGAAAGGCCACTGGGAGCGTATGTGTTTGAACAGCTATGCTGCTGAGAAAAGACCAAGGTGGAAGGATTTGGGGCCTTTGTTGAAAGTTCGCTAGATAACATGCCTGAACTGGAGCCCAGGTAAGCTGCCATAGACAAGGGTTGTTGGGAAACAGTTGGTCAAGCAATCACCTTCAGCCACCTTTATTTCTGGCAGATTCCAGGAGCCTAGAAAGGGGGAAGTTAGGGCATTTCATCTCTCTGAGCCAGTGAGCATTCCCGGCAGATGTGCATAAAGACTGCCCTATTGGCAGCTCAAAGGCCTCATAGGTAAGTGAAAGGCACCGCCCGAACAGGGACTTGAACCCTGGACCCTCAGATTAAAAGTCTGATGCTCTACCGACTGAGCTATCCGGGCTCTCAAAGCTCCTCCTCCATAGCGGTCCAAGCTGCTTGAATCTTGACATGTATGGTGGAAAAAGACCATTCAGCCAAGGGGACCGGGTGCCTGAAAGCACAAGTATTTGGCTTGCCCAGGCTGGCCAATCGTCCTCTCCCGTTTAATTTTCTAGGACAGGTTGAAGATAAAAGGGAGAATCTAACCTGCAACCATGCAGATAGGGTCCAGTCCGGTACAGGTGGAGAACGCCTAAAGTTTCTGCCTTAGTTTTACCTACAGTTCAATGCTCTTTGACCGGAAACAAGGGCCTTGCAAAAAGACACCGCCCGAAAGGCTTCCTTAACCCTGGACCAACACGCTTCCAGTATTCTTAATCAGTGACTGGGTTACAAATAAAGACAGTTCACCTTGAGCCTCATGTTGCCAGGTCCAGCAGAAGAAACCCAGGCAAAAAAACGAGGTAGAGTCCACTCTGGATTACAGGCAAGTGAAGAACGAGCGGCGCGTGCCAATCACTGATTGTTCTACCCAGGCTGCGTGATGACACAAAAGCTCTCTATGGTGTCAATGGGCCCGTGACTCACTTTCTCAACTCTAACGCATCTCAGTCTGCATGTAAGAAGCCGTCACTTATCTGCTGTTGAAAACACATTGCTCAGTCTCCTCAGAGACTCTCAAAAATTGCCAGTGCTGACTGTATTTCAAGTCATCGTGGCGGGGTATTGGGAAAAGTTTTCAATTAGCAATAATCACTCTATCGAAAAGCCAGTGGCGTGCAAAACACACCTCAAAAACTTCCACCCGGTGCCAAAAAAAAGTGCCCACACATAGAGAGTGAAACACAAAAACGTGCAACGGGTGTACAGAGTCCTCCACTAGGGAAGGACCTTACCCTGATCCCCCGGGGCGTTAGGCTCCAGACAGGGACTGAGGTACTCAGACAAAGGGTCCATCCGGCCGAAACCAGGCGGACCCCCACAACTGGAAGGACTGCCGAAGCAGACCAACCCAAGTACAGTGGGGCTCTCCCGAAGAGAGACCCCTCAAAGGAGAGGGCGAACCAAGCCAAAAGGCCTATGTCCACCCCCTCCCAAGACTTTCAGAGTAGGCCCGAGGACCCACACCCTACTCGCCACACAGTGACAAAACGTGTATACAAAGACAACCAAAAAAAAGACAAAAAGGTGACAAACAGGGGTAAAAGAAAGAGTGGGGAAGATAGTGAGATGGGAGAGTGAAAGTGGCCATTGTGCTATACAATGGCCGGCCCTCCGGCCAGGCATAAAAATTTCCCCTGGTCCTAGCCAAAAGGCCCAGCCCAAGAGGCAGGTGCGAAAAACGTGTGTTGTGGTGAAGTGACCATGGTGCCATAAAATCAAGTGCTTTCACACCGTGACTATACGGCACCCCTGAACTGCCACTTCAGGGGCACATTCACCACTGGCTTTTCGAAAAAGCCCTGACCACCCAGCCCAGACCACAGCAGCCCCCACCCCAGGCAGAAAGGTATGGAGTTCTGGAAGCTTGGAGAGAGCCCTTGCCATCAGGCTTCACTGTCGTTCCGTCCCTCCTACCTAATTACATTTGGGAAATACTGGCCGCTCCCCCGGTGGGAGCAAGGGGAGCCAGCGTTCTCTCCCAAATAACTGTCCAGAGCTAGAGCTGCCCCAATCCAGGCCAGAAGGCCAGGATCCCGACCCTCCGCCAAGACCGAATGGTTCTCCGTCCCCATCAGAAGGCTTCCCTTTCGGCTACAAACCGCTCCGGGTTACCTTCACTCCAGCAGGTTTTGCATTGCAACCGCAATCCCATCTCTATCTCGCCATAGATCAGGGACAGAAGCAAGCGCCACCTCCTGGAAACTGATAAGAACAGATACTAGATTTGATCTTAGCCAAAGGGCCGAGAAGCAATTAGCAATAATCACTCTATCGAAAAGCCAGTGGCGTGCAAAACACACCTCAAAAACTTCCACCCGGTGCCAAAAAAAAGTGCCCACACATAGAGAGTGAAACACAAAAACGTGCAACGGGTGTACAGAGTCCTCCACTAGGGAAGGACCTTACCCTGATCCCCCGGGGCGTTAGGCTCCGGACAGGGACTGAGGTACTCAGACAAAGGGTCCATCTGGCCGAAACCAGGCGGACCCCCACAACTGGAAGGACTGCCGAAGCAGACCAACCCAAGTACAGTGGGGCTCTCCCGAAGAGAGACCCCTCAAAGGAGAGGGCGAACCAAGCCAAAAGGCCTATGTCCACCCCCTCCCAAGACTTTCAGAGTAGGCCCGAGGACCCACACCCTACTCGCCACACAGTGACAAAACGTGTATACAAAGACAACCAAAAAAAAGACAAAAAGGTGACAAACAGGGGTAAAAGAAAGAGTGGGGAAGATAGTGAGATGGGAGAGTGAAAGTGGCCATTGTGCTATCCAATGGCCGGCCCTCCGGCCAGGCATAAAAATTTCCCCTGGTCCTGGCCAAAAGGCCCGGCCCAAGAGGCAGGTGCGAAAAACGTGTGTTGTGGTGAAGTGACCATGGTGCCATAAAATCATGTGCTTTCACACCGTGACTATACGGCACCCCTGAACTGCCACTTCAGGGGCACATTCACCACTGGCTTTTCGAAAAAGCCCTGACCCACAGCCCAGACCACAGCAGCCCCCACCCCAGGCAGAAAGGTATGGAGTTCTGGAAGCTTGGAGAGAGCCCTTGCCATCAGGCTTCACCGTCGTTCCGTCCCTCCTACCTAATTACATTTGGGAAATACTGGCCGCTCCCCCGGTGGGAGCAAGGGGAGCCAGCGTTCTCTCCCAAATAACTGTCCAGAGCTAGAGCTGCCCCAATCCAGGCCAGAAGGCCAGGATCCCGACCCTCCGCCAAGACCGAATGGTTCTCCGTCCCCATCAGAAGGCTTCCCTTTCGGCTACAAACCGCTCCGGGTTACCTTCACTCCAGCAGGTTTTGCATAGCAACCGCAATCCCATCTCTATCTCGCCATAGATCAGGGACAGAAGCAAGCGCCACCTCCTGGAAACTGATAAGAACAGATACTAGATTCGATCTTAGCCAAAGGGCCGAGAAGCAATTAGCAATAATCACGCCTCAGTTGAACCTCATTGGCTATGATACTGCCACTGCGCAAAGCTAACCAAATCAGTGCCTGCCAACATCTGCCCTTCCTTGGAGGAGAAATTGACATTGAGGAGAGACACATAAGTGTCATCCAGTGGGCCGCTGAGCATTCTGGGACTTGGCATGTTAATGAGACAGGGACGATGCCTAAGTGGGCATTGTTTACCCACTGAATAGTGTTAGCATTTGAAAGAACTAAGGAGAATCTAAAGGGACAGGGCCCTAGATGTCAGATGCGTTTCTCCCACAGCAGTCCTGAAAGGCCACTGGGAGCGTATGTGTTTGAACAGCTATGCTGCTGAGAAAAGACCAAGGTGGAAGGATTTGGGGCCTTTGTTGAAAGTTCGCTAGATAACATGCCTGAACTGGAGCCCAGGTAAGCTGCCATAGACAAGGGTTGTTGGGAAACAGTTGGTCAAGCAATCACCTTCAGCCACCTTTATTTCTGGCAGATTCCAGGAGCCTAGAAAGGGGGAAGTTAGGGCATTTCATCTCTCTGAGCCAGTGAGCATTCCCGGCAGATGTGCATAAAGACTGCCCTATTGGCAGCTCAAAGGCCTCATAGGTAAGTGAAAGGCACCGCCCGAACAGGGACTTGAACCCTGGACCCTCAGATTAAAAGTCTGATGCTCTACCGACTGAGCTATCCGGGCTCTCAAAGCCTCTCCATAGCGGTCCAAGCTGCTTGAATCTTGACACGTATGGTGGAAAAAGACCATTCAGCCAAGGGGACCGGGTGCCTGAAAGCACAAGTATTTGGCTTGCCCAGGCTGGCCAATCGTCCTCTCCCGTTTAATTTTCTAGGACAGGTTGAAGATAAAAGGGAGAATCTAACCTGCAACCATGCAGATAGGGTCCAGTCCGGTACAGGTGGAGAACGCCTAAAGTTTCTGCCTTAGTTTTACCTACAGTTCAATGCTCTTTGACCGGAAACAAGGGCCTTGCAAAAAGACACCGCCCGAAAGGCTTCCTTAACCCTGGACCAACACGCTTCCAGTATTCTTAATCAGTGACTGGGTTACAAATAAAGACAGTTCACCTTGAGCCTCATGTTGCCAGGTCCAGCAGAAGAAACCCAGGCAAAAAAACGAGGTAGAGTCCACTCTGGATTACAGGCAAGTGAAGAACGAGCGGCGCGTGCCAATCACTGATTGTTCTACCCAGGCTGCGTGATGACACAAAAGCTCTCTATGGTGTCAATGGGCCCGTGACTCACTTTCTCAATTCTAACGCATCTCAGTCTGCATGTAAGAAGCCGTCACTTATCTGCTGTTGAAAACACATTGCTCAGTCTCCTCAGAGACTCTCAAAAATTGCCAGTGCTGACTGTATTTCAAGTCATCGTGGCGGGGTATTGGGAAAAGTTTTCAATTAGCAATAATCACGCCTCACTCTATCGAAAAGCCAGTGGCGTGCAACACACACCTCAAAAACTTCCACCCGGTGCCAAAAAAAAGTGCCCACACATAGAGAGTGAAACACAAAAACGTGCAACGGGTGTACAGAGTCCTCCACTAGGGAAGGACCTTACCCTGATCCCCCGGGGCGTTAGGCTCCAGACAGGGACTGAGGTACTCAGACAAAGGGTCCATCCGGCCGAAACCAGGCGGACCCCCACAACTGGAAGGACTGCCGAAGCAGACCAACCCAAGTACAGTGGGGCTCTCCCGAAGAGAGACCCCTCAAAGGAGAGGGCGAACCAAGCCAAAAGGCCTATGTCCACCCCCTCCCAAGACTTTCAGAGTAGGCCCGAGGACCCACACCCTACTCGCCACACAGTGACAAAACGTGTATACAAAGACAACCAAAAAAAAGACAAAAAGGTGACAAACAGGGGTAAAAGAAAGAGTGGGGAAGATAGTGAGATGGGAGAGTGAAAGTGGCCATTGTGCTATACAATGGCCGGCCCTCCGGCCAGGCATAAAAATTTCCCCTGGTCCTGGCCAAAAGGCCCGGCCCAAGAGGCAGGTGCGAAAAACGTGTGTTGTGGTGAAGTGACCATGGTGCCATAAAATCAAGTGCTTTCACACCGTGACTATACGGCACCCCTGAACTTGCCACTTCAGGGGCACATTCACCACTGGCTTTTCGAAAAAGCCCTGACCACCCAGCCCAGACCACAGCAGACCCCACCACAGACAGGAAGGATATGGAGATCAGGAAGCCGGAAAGAGCCCTTTACCATCAGGCTCTGCCGTCGCTCCCATCACTCCTCCTAATTACATTCGGGAAGTACTTGCCACTCCCTCCCCCACCTGCAAGGCAGGAGTAAGCGTTCTCTCCCAAATAACTGTCTGGAGCTAGATCCGCCCCAATCCAGGCCAGAAGACCAGGGTCCCAACCCTCTGGTTCAGACCCCGTGGTTCTCCATCCCCATCAGAAGGCTTCCTTTTCGGCTACAAACCGCTCCAGGTCACCTTCACTCCAGCAGGTTTTGCATAGCAACCGCAATCCCATCTCTATTTCGCCATAGAGCAGGGACGGAAGCAAGCGCCACCTCCTGGAAACTGATAAGAATAGATACTACACTTGATCTTCGCCAAAAGGCCGAGAAGCAATTAGCAATAATCACACCTCAGTTGAACCTCATTGGCTATGATACTGCCACTGCGCAAAGCTAACCAAATCAGTGCCTGCCAACATCTGCCCTTCCTTGGAGGAGAAATTGACATTGAGGAGAGACACATAAGTGTCATCCAGTGGGCCGCTGAGCATTCTGGGACTTGGCATGTTAATGAGACAGGGACGATGCCTAAGTGGGCATTGTTTACCCACTGAATAGTGTTAGCATTTGAAAGAACTAAGGAGAATCTAAAGGGACAGGGCCCTAGATGTCAGATGCGTTTCTCCCACAGCAGTCCTGAAAGGCCACTGGGAGCGTATGTGTTTGAACAGCTATGCTGCTGAGAAAAGACCAAGGTGGAAGGATTTGGGGCCTTTGTTGAAAGTTCGCTAGATAACATGCCTGAACTGGAGCCCAGGTAAGCTGCCATAGACAAGGGTTGTTGGGAAACAGTTGGTCAAGCAATCACCTTCAGCCACCTTTATTTCTGGCAGATTCCAGGAGCCTAGAAAGGGGGAAGTTAGGACATTTCATCTCTCTGAGCCAGTGAGCATTCCCGGCAGATGTGCATAAAGACTGCCCTATTGGCAGCTCAAAGGCCTCATAGGTAAGTGAAAGGCACCGCCCAAACAGGGACTTGAACCCTGGACCCTCAGATTAAAAGTCTGATGCTCTACCGACTGAGCTATCCGGGCTCTCAAAGCTCCTCCTCCATAGCGGTCCAAGCTGCTTGAATCTTGACATGTATGGTGGAAAAAGACCATTCAGCCAAGGGGACCGGGTGCCTGAAAGCACAAGTATTTGGCTTGCCCAGGCTGGCCAATCGTCCTCTCCCGTTTAATTTTCTAGGACAGGTTGAAGATAAAAGGGAGAATCTAACCTGCAACCATGCAGATAGGGTCCAGTCCGGTACAGGTGGAGAACGCCTAAAGTTTCTGCCTTAGTTTTACCTACAGTTCAATGCTCTTTGACCGGAAACAAGGGCCTTGCAAAAAGACACCGCCCGAAAGGCTTCCTTAACCCTGGACCAACACGCTTCCAGTATTCTTAATCAGTGACTGGGTTACAAATAAAGACAGTTCACCTTGAGCCTCATGTTGCCAGGTCCAGCAGAAGAAACCCAGGCAAAAAAACGAGGTAGAGTCCACTCTGGATTACAGGCAAGTGAAGAACGAGCGGCGCGTGCCAATCACTGATTGTTCTACCCAGGCTGCGTGATGACACAAAAGCTCTCTATGGTGTCAATGGGCCCGTGACTCACTTTCTCAACTCTAACGCATCTCAGTCTGCATGTAAGAAGCCGTCACTTATCTGCTGTTGAAAACACATTGCTCAGTCTCCTCAGAGACTCTCAAAAATTGCCAGTGCTGACTGTATTTCAAGTCATCGTGGCGGGGTATTGGGAAAAGTTTTCAATTAGCAATAATCACTCTATCGAAAAGCCAGTGGCGTGCAAAACACACCTCAAAAACTTCCACCCGGTGCCAAAAAAAAGTGCCCACACATAGAGAGTGAAACACAAAAACGTGCAACGGGTGTACAGAGTCCTCCACTAGGGAAGGACCTTACCCTGATCCCCCGGGGCGTTAGGCTCCAGACAGGGACTGAGGTACTCAGACAAAGGGTCCATCTGGCCGAAACCAGGCGGACCCCCACAACTGGAAGGACTGCCGAAGCAGACCAACCCAAGTACAGTGGGGCTCTCCCGAAGAGAGACCCCTCAAAGGAGAGGGCGAACCAAGCCAAAAGGCCTATGTCCACCCCCTCCCAAGACTTTCAGAGTAGGCCCGAGGACCCACACCCTACTCGCCACACAGTGACAAACGTGTATACAAAACAACCAAAAAAAGGACAAAAGGTGACAAACAGGGGTAAAAGAAAGAGTGGGGAAGATAGTGAGATGGGAGAGTGAAAGTGGCCATTGTGCTATACAATGGCCGGCCCTCCGGCCAGGCATAAAAATTTCCCCTGGTCCTGGCCAAAAGGCCCGGCCCAAGAGGCAGGTGCGAAAAACGTGTGTTGTGGTGAAGTGACCATGGTGCCATAAAATCAAGTGCTTTCACACCGTGACTATACGGCACCCCTGAACTGCCACTTCAGGGGCACATTCACCACTGGCTTTTCGAAAAAGCCCTGACCCACAGCCCAGACCACAGCAGCCCCCACCCCAGGCAGAAAGGTATGGAGTTCTGGAAGCTTGGAGAGAGCCCTTGCCATCAGGCTTCACCGTCGTTCCGTCCCTCCTACCTAATTACATTTGGGAAATACTGGCCGCTCCCCCGGTGGGAGCAAGGGGAGCCAGCGTTCTCTCCCAAATAACTGTCCAGAGCTAGAGCTGCCCCAATCCAGGCCAGAAGGCCAGGATCCCGACCCTCCGCCAAGACCGAATGGTTCTCCGTCCCCATCAGAAGGCTTCCCTTTCGGCTACAAACCGCTCCGGGTTACCTTCACTCCAGCAGGTTTTGCATAGCAACCGCAATCCCATCTCTATCTCGCCATAGATCAGGGACAGAAGCAAGCGCCACCTCCTGGAAACTGATAAGAACAGATACTAGATTCGATCTTAGCCAAAGGGCCGAGAAGCAATTAGCAATAATCACGCCTCAGTTGAACCTCATTGGCTATGATACTGCCACTGCGCAAAGCTAACCAAATCAGTACCTGCCAACATCTGCCCTTCCTTGGAGGAGAAACTGACATTGAGGAGAGACACATAAGTGTCATCCAGTGGGCCGCTGAGCATTCTGGGACTTGGCATGTTAATGAGACAGGGACGATGCCTAAGTGGGCATTGTTTACCCACTGAATAGTGTTAGCATTTGAAAGAACTAAGGAGAATCTAAAGGGACAGGGCCCTAGATGTCAGATGCGTTTCTCCCACAGCAGTCCTGAAAGGCCACTGGGAGCGTATGTGTTTGAACAGCTATGCTGCTGAGAAAAGACCAAGGTGGAAGGATTTGGGGCCTTTGTTGAAAGTTCGCTAGATAACATGCCTGAACTGGAGCCCAGGTAAGCTGCCATAGACAAGGGTTGTTGGGAAACAGTTGGTCAAGCAATCACCTTCAGCCACCTTTATTTCTGGCAGATTCCAGGAGCCTAGAAAGGGGGAAGTTAGGGCATTTCATCTCTCTGAGCCAGTGAGCATTCCCGGCAGATGTGCATAAAGACTGCCCTATTGGCAGCTCAAAGGCCTCATAGGTAAGTGAAAGGCACCGCCCGAACAGGGACTTGAACCCTGGACCCTCAGATTAAAAGTCTGATGCTCTACCGACTGAGCTATCCGGGCTCTCAAAGCTCCTCCTCCATAGCGGTCCAAGCTGCTTGAATCTTGACATGTATGGTGGAAAAAGACCATTCAGCCAAGGGGACCGGGTGCCTGAAAGCACAAGTATTTGGCTTGCCCAGGCTGGCCAATCGTCCTCTCCCGTTTAATTTTCTAGGACAGGTTGAAGATAAAAGGGAGAATCTAACCTGCAACCATGCAGATAGGGTCCAGTCCGGTACAGGTGGAGAACGCCTAAAGTTTCTGCCTTAGTTTTACCTACAGTTCAATGCTCTTTGACCGGAAACAAGGGCCTTGCAAAAAGACACCGCCCGAAAGGCTTCCTTAACCCTGGACCAACACGCTTCCAGTATTCTTAATCAGTGACTGGGTTACAAATAAAGACAGTTCACCTTGAGCCTCATGTTGCCAGGTCCAGCAGAAGAAACCCAGGCAAAAAAACGAGGTAGAGTCCACTCTGGATTACAGGCAAGTGAAGAACGAGCGGCGCGTGCCAATCACTGATTGTTCTACCCAGGCTGCGTGATGACACAAAAGCTCTCTATGGTGTCAATGGGCCCGTGACTCACTTTCTCAACTCTAACGCATCTCAGTCTGCATGTAAGAAGCCGTCACTTATCTGCTGTTGAAAACACATTGCTCAGTCTCCTCAGAGACTCTCAAAAATTGCCAGTGCTGACTGTATTTCAAGTCATCGTGGCGGGGTATTGGGAAAAGTTTTCAATTAGCAATAATCACGCCTCAGTTGAACCTCATTGGCTATGATACTGCCACTGCGCAAAGCTAACCAAATCAGTGCCTGCCAACATCTGCCCTTCCTTGGAGGAGAAATTGACATTGAGGAGAGACACATAAGTGTCATCCAGTGGGCCGCTGAGCATTCTGGGACTTGGCATGTTAATGAGACAGGGACGATGCCTAAGTGGGCATTGTTTACCCACTGAATAGTGTTAGCATTTGAAAGAACTAAGGAGAATCTAAAGGGACAGGGCCCTAGATGTCAGATGCGTTTCTCCCACAGCAGTCCTGAAAGGCCACTGGGAGCGTATGTGTTTGAACAGCTATGCTGCTGAGAAAAGACCAAGGTGGAAGGATTTGGGGCCTTTGTTGAAAGTTCGCTAGATAACATGCCTGAACTGGAGCCCAGGTAAGCTGCCATAGACAAGGGTTGTTGGGAAACAGTTGGTCAAGCAATCACCTTCAGCCACCTTTATTTCTGGCAGATTCCAGGAGCCTAGAAAGGGGGAAGTTAGGGCATTTCATCTCTCTGAGCCAGTGAGCATTCCCGGCAGATGTGCATAAAGACTGCCCTATTGGCAGCTCAAAGGCCTCATAGGTAAGTGAAAGGCACCGCCCGAACAGGGACTTGAACCCTGGACCCTCAGATTAAAAGTCTGATGCTCTACCGACTGAGCTATCCGGGCTCTCAAAGCTCCTCCTCCATAGCGGTCCAAGCTGCTTGAATCTTGACATGTATGGTGGAAAAAGACCATTCAGCCAAGGGGACCGGGTGCCTGAAAGCACAAGTATTTGGCTTGCCCAGGCTGGCCAATCGTCCTCTCCCGTTTAATTTTCTAGGACAGGTTGAAGATAAAAGGGAGAATCTAACCTGCAACCATGCAGATAGGGTCCAGTCCGGTACAGGTGGAGAACGCCTAAAGTTTCTGCCTTAGTTTTACCTACAGTTCAATGCTCTTTGACCGGAAACAAGGGCCTTGCAAAAAGACACCGCCCGAAAGGCTTCCTTAACCCTGGACCAACACGCTTCCAGTATTCTTAATCAGTGACTGGGTTACAAATAAAGACAGTTCACCTTGAGCCTCATGTTGCCAGGTCCAGCAGAAGAAACCCAGGCAAAAAAACGAGGTAGAGTCCACTCTGGATTACAGGCAAGTGAAGAACGAGCGGCGCGTGCCAATCACTGATTGTTCTACCCAGGCTGCGTGATGACACAAAAGCTCTCTATGGTGTCAATGGGCCCGTGACTCACTTTCTCAACTCTAACGCATCTCAGTCTGCATGTAAGAAGCCGTCACTTATCTGCTGTTGAAAACACATTGCTCAGTCTCCTCAGAGACTCTCAAAAATTGCCAGTGCTGACTGTATTTCAAGTCATCGTGGCGGGGTATTGGGAAAAGTTTTCAATTAGCAATAATCACTCTATCGAAAAGCCAGTGGCGTGCAAAACACACCTCAAAAACTTCCACCCGGTGCCAAAAAAAAGTGCCCACACATAGAGAGTGAAACACAAAAACGTGCAACGGGTGTACAGAGTCCTCCACTAGGGAAGGACCTTACCCTGATCCCCCGGGGCGTTAGGCTCCAGACAGGGACTGAGGTACTCAGACAAAGGGTCCATCCGGCCGAAACCAGGCGGACCCCCACAACTGGAAGGACTGCCGAAGCAGACCAACCCAAGTACAGTGGGGCTCTCCCGAAGAGAGACCCCTCAAAGGAGAGGGCGAACCAAGCCAAAAGGCCTATGTCCACCCCCTCCCAAGACTTTCAGAGTAGGCCCGAGGACCCACACCCTACTCGCCACACAGTGACAAAACGTGTATACAAAGACAACCAAAAAAAAGACAAAAAGGTGACAAACAGGGGTAAAAGAAAGAGTGGGGAAGATAGTGAGATGGGAGAGTGAAAGTGGCCATTGTGCTATACAATGGCCGGCCCTCCGGCCAGGCATAAAAATTTCCCCTGGTCCTAGCCAAAAGGCCCAGCCCAAGAGGCAGGTGCGAAAAACGTGTGTTGTGGTGAAGTGACCATGGTGCCATAAAATCAAGTGCTTTCACACCGTGACTATACGGCACCCCTGAACTGCCACTTCAGGGGCACATTCACCACTGGCTTTTCGAAAAAGCCCTGACCACCCAGCCCAGACCACAGCAGCCCCCACCCCAGGCAGAAAGGTATGGAGTTCTGGAAGCTTGGAGAGAGCCCTTGCCATCAGGCTTCACTGTCGTTCCGTCCCTCCTACCTAATTACATTTGGGAAATACTGGCCGCTCCCCCGGTGGGAGCAAGGGGAGCCAGCGTTCTCTCCCAAATAACTGTCCAGAGCTAGAGCTGCCCCAATCCAGGCCAGAAGGCCAGGATCCCGACCCTCCGCCAAGACCGAATGGTTCTCCGTCCCCATCAGAAGGCTTCCCTTTCGGCTACAAACCGCTCCGGGTTACCTTCACTCCAGCAGGTTTTGCATTGCAACCGCAATCCCATCTCTATCTCGCCATAGATCAGGGACAGAAGCAAGCGCCACCTCCTGGAAACTGATAAGAACAGATACTAGATTTGATCTTAGCCAAAGGGCCGAGAAGCAATTAGCAATAATCACTCTATCGAAAAGCCAGTGGCGTGCAAAACACACCTCAAAAACTTCCACCCGGTGCCAAAAAAAAGTGCCCACACATAGAGAGTGAAACACAAAAACGTGCAACGGGTGTACAGAGTCCTCCACTAGGGAAGGACCTTACCCTGATCCCCCGGGGCGTTAGGCTCCGGACAGGGACTGAGGTACTCAGACAAAGGGTCCATCTGGCCGAAACCAGGCGGACCCCCACAACTGGAAGGACTGCCGAAGCAGACCAACCCAAGTACAGTGGGGCTCTCCCGAAGAGAGACCCCTCAAAGGAGAGGGCGAACCAAGCCAAAAGGCCTATGTCCACCCCCTCCCAAGACTTTCAGAGTAGGCCCGAGGACCCACACCCTACTCGCCACACAGTGACAAAACGTGTATACAAAGACAACCAAAAAAAAGACAAAAAGGTGACAAACAGGGGTAAAAGAAAGAGTGGGGAAGATAGTGAGATGGGAGAGTGAAAGTGGCCATTGTGCTATCCAATGGCCGGCCCTCCGGCCAGGCATAAAAATTTCCCCTGGTCCTGGCCAAAAGGCCCGGCCCAAGAGGCAGGTGCGAAAAACGTGTGTTGTGGTGAAGTGACCATGGTGCCATAAAATCATGTGCTTTCACACCGTGACTATACGGCACCCCTGAACTGCCACTTCAGGGGCACATTCACCACTGGCTTTTCGAAAAAGCCCTGACCCACAGCCCAGACCACAGCAGCCCCCACCCCAGGCAGAAAGGTATGGAGTTCTGGAAGCTTGGAGAGAGCCCTTGCCATCAGGCTTCACCGTCGTTCCGTCCCTCCTACCTAATTACATTTGGGAAATACTGGCCGCTCCCCCGGTGGGAGCAAGGGGAGCCAGCGTTCTCTCCCAAATAACTGTCCAGAGCTAGAGCTGCCCCAATCCAGGCCAGAAGGCCAGGATCCCGACCCTCCGCCAAGACCGAATGGTTCTCCGTCCCCATCAGAAGGCTTCCCTTTCGGCTACAAACCGCTCCGGGTTACCTTCACTCCAGCAGGTTTTGCATAGCAACCGCAATCCCATCTCTATCTCGCCATAGATCAGGGACAGAAGCAAGCGCCACCTCCTGGAAACTGATAAGAACAGATACTAGATTCGATCTTAGCCAAAGGGCCGAGAAGCAATTAGCAATAATCACGCCTCAGTTGAACCTCATTGGCTATGATACTGCCACTGCGCAAAGCTAACCAAATCAGTGCCTGCCAACATCTGCCCTTCCTTGGAGGAGAAATTGACATTGAGGAGAGACACATAAGTGTCATCCAGTGGGCCGCTGAGCATTCTGGGACTTGGCATGTTAATGAGACAGGGACGATGCCTAAGTGGGCATTGTTTACCCACTGAATAGTGTTAGCATTTGAAAGAACTAAGGAGAATCTAAAGGGACAGGGCCCTAGATGTCAGATGCGTTTCTCCCACAGCAGTCCTGAAAGGCCACTGGGAGCGTATGTGTTTGAACAGCTATGCTGCTGAGAAAAGACCAAGGTGGAAGGATTTGGGGCCTTTGTTGAAAGTTCGCTAGATAACATGCCTGAACTGGAGCCCAGGTAAGCTGCCATAGACAAGGGTTGTTGGGAAACAGTTGGTCAAGCAATCACCTTCAGCCACCTTTATTTCTGGCAGATTCCAGGAGCCTAGAAAGGGGGAAGTTAGGGCATTTCATCTCTCTGAGCCAGTGAGCATTCCCGGCAGATGTGCATAAAGACTGCCCTATTGGCAGCTCAAAGGCCTCATAGGTAAGTGAAAGGCACCGCCCGAACAGGGACTTGAACCCTGGACCCTCAGATTAAAAGTCTGATGCTCTACCGACTGAGCTATCCGGGCTCTCAAAGCCTCTCCATAGCGGTCCAAGCTGCTTGAATCTTGACACGTATGGTGGAAAAAGACCATTCAGCCAAGGGGACCGGGTGCCTGAAAGCACAAGTATTTGGCTTGCCCAGGCTGGCCAATCGTCCTCTCCCGTTTAATTTTCTAGGACAGGTTGAAGATAAAAGGGAGAATCTAACCTGCAACCATGCAGATAGGGTCCAGTCCGGTACAGGTGGAGAACGCCTAAAGTTTCTGCCTTAGTTTTACCTACAGTTCAATGCTCTTTGACCGGAAACAAGGGCCTTGCAAAAAGACACCGCCCGAAAGGCTTCCTTAACCCTGGACCAACACGCTTCCAGTATTCTTAATCAGTGACTGGGTTACAAATAAAGACAGTTCACCTTGAGCCTCATGTTGCCAGGTCCAGCAGAAGAAACCCAGGCAAAAAAACGAGGTAGAGTCCACTCTGGATTACAGGCAAGTGAAGAACGAGCGGCGCGTGCCAATCACTGATTGTTCTACCCAGGCTGCGTGATGACACAAAAGCTCTCTATGGTGTCAATGGGCCCGTGACTCACTTTCTCAATTCTAACGCATCTCAGTCTGCATGTAAGAAGCCGTCACTTATCTGCTGTTGAAAACACATTGCTCAGTCTCCTCAGAGACTCTCAAAAATTGCCAGTGCTGACTGTATTTCAAGTCATCGTGGCGGGGTATTGGGAAAAGTTTTCAATTAGCAATAATCACGCCTCACTCTATCGAAAAGCCAGTGGCGTGCAACACACACCTCAAAAACTTCCACCCGGTGCCAAAAAAAAGTGCCCACACATAGAGAGTGAAACACAAAAACGTGCAACGGGTGTACAGAGTCCTCCACTAGGGAAGGACCTTACCCTGATCCCCCGGGGCGTTAGGCTCCAGACAGGGACTGAGGTACTCAGACAAAGGGTCCATCCGGCCGAAACCAGGCGGACCCCCACAACTGGAAGGACTGCCGAAGCAGACCAACCCAAGTACAGTGGGGCTCTCCCGAAGAGAGACCCCTCAAAGGAGAGGGCGAACCAAGCCAAAAGGCCTATGTCCACCCCCTCCCAAGACTTTCAGAGTAGGCCCGAGGACCCACACCCTACTCGCCACACAGTGACAAAACGTGTATACAAAGACAACCAAAAAAAAGACAAAAAGGTGACAAACAGGGGTAAAAGAAAGAGTGGGGAAGATAGTGAGATGGGAGAGTGAAAGTGGCCATTGTGCTATACAATGGCCGGCCCTCCGGCCAGGCATAAAAATTTCCCCTGGTCCTGGCCAAAAGGCCCGGCCCAAGAGGCAGGTGCGAAAAACGTGTGTTGTGGTGAAGTGACCATGGTGCCATAAAATCAAGTGCTTTCACACCGTGACTATACGGCACCCCTGAACTTGCCACTTCAGGGGCACATTCACCACTGGCTTTTCGAAAAAGCCCTGACCACCCAGCCCAGACCACAGCAGACCCCACCACAGACAGGAAGGATATGGAGATCAGGAAGCCGGAAAGAGCCCTTTACCATCAGGCTCTGCCGTCGCTCCCATCACTCCTCCTAATTACATTCGGGAAGTACTTGCCACTCCCTCCCCCACCTGCAAGGCAGGAGTAAGCGTTCTCTCCCAAATAACTGTCTGGAGCTAGATCCGCCCCAATCCAGGCCAGAAGACCAGGGTCCCAACCCTCTGGTTCAGACCCCGTGGTTCTCCATCCCCATCAGAAGGCTTCCTTTTCGGCTACAAACCGCTCCAGGTCACCTTCACTCCAGCAGGTTTTGCATAGCAACCGCAATCCCATCTCTATTTCGCCATAGAGCAGGGACGGAAGCAAGCGCCACCTCCTGGAAACTGATAAGAATAGATACTACACTTGATCTTCGCCAAAAGGCCGAGAAGCAATTAGCAATAATCACACCTCAGTTGAACCTCATTGGCTATGATACTGCCACTGCGCAAAGCTAACCAAATCAGTGCCTGCCAACATCTGCCCTTCCTTGGAGGAGAAATTGACATTGAGGAGAGACACATAAGTGTCATCCAGTGGGCCGCTGAGCATTCTGGGACTTGGCATGTTAATGAGACAGGGACGATGCCTAAGTGGGCATTGTTTACCCACTGAATAGTGTTAGCATTTGAAAGAACTAAGGAGAATCTAAAGGGACAGGGCCCTAGATGTCAGATGCGTTTCTCCCACAGCAGTCCTGAAAGGCCACTGGGAGCGTATGTGTTTGAACAGCTATGCTGCTGAGAAAAGACCAAGGTGGAAGGATTTGGGGCCTTTGTTGAAAGTTCGCTAGATAACATGCCTGAACTGGAGCCCAGGTAAGCTGCCATAGACAAGGGTTGTTGGGAAACAGTTGGTCAAGCAATCACCTTCAGCCACCTTTATTTCTGGCAGATTCCAGGAGCCTAGAAAGGGGGAAGTTAGGACATTTCATCTCTCTGAGCCAGTGAGCATTCCCGGCAGATGTGCATAAAGACTGCCCTATTGGCAGCTCAAAGGCCTCATAGGTAAGTGAAAGGCACCGCCCAAACAGGGACTTGAACCCTGGACCCTCAGATTAAAAGTCTGATGCTCTACCGACTGAGCTATCCGGGCTCTCAAAGCTCCTCCTCCATAGCGGTCCAAGCTGCTTGAATCTTGACATGTATGGTGGAAAAAGACCATTCAGCCAAGGGGACCGGGTGCCTGAAAGCACAAGTATTTGGCTTGCCCAGGCTGGCCAATCGTCCTCTCCCGTTTAATTTTCTAGGACAGGTTGAAGATAAAAGGGAGAATCTAACCTGCAACCATGCAGATAGGGTCCAGTCCGGTACAGGTGGAGAACGCCTAAAGTTTCTGCCTTAGTTTTACCTACAGTTCAATGCTCTTTGACCGGAAACAAGGGCCTTGCAAAAAGACACCGCCCGAAAGGCTTCCTTAACCCTGGACCAACACGCTTCCAGTATTCTTAATCAGTGACTGGGTTACAAATAAAGACAGTTCACCTTGAGCCTCATGTTGCCAGGTCCAGCAGAAGAAACCCAGGCAAAAAAACGAGGTAGAGTCCACTCTGGATTACAGGCAAGTGAAGAACGAGCGGCGCGTGCCAATCACTGATTGTTCTACCCAGGCTGCGTGATGACACAAAAGCTCTCTATGGTGTCAATGGGCCCGTGACTCACTTTCTCAACTCTAACGCATCTCAGTCTGCATGTAAGAAGCCGTCACTTATCTGCTGTTGAAAACACATTGCTCAGTCTCCTCAGAGACTCTCAAAAATTGCCAGTGCTGACTGTATTTCAAGTCATCGTGGCGGGGTATTGGGAAAAGTTTTCAATTAGCAATAATCACTCTATCGAAAAGCCAGTGGCGTGCAAAACACACCTCAAAAACTTCCACCCGGTGCCAAAAAAAAGTGCCCACACATAGAGAGTGAAACACAAAAACGTGCAACGGGTGTACAGAGTCCTCCACTAGGGAAGGACCTTACCCTGATCCCCCGGGGCGTTAGGCTCCAGACAGGGACTGAGGTACTCAGACAAAGGGTCCATCTGGCCGAAACCAGGCGGACCCCCACAACTGGAAGGACTGCCGAAGCAGACCAACCCAAGTACAGTGGGGCTCTCCCGAAGAGAGACCCCTCAAAGGAGAGGGCGAACCAAGCCAAAAGGCCTATGTCCACCCCCTCCCAAGACTTTCAGAGTAGGCCCGAGGACCCACACCCTACTCGCCACACAGTGACAAACGTGTATACAAAACAACCAAAAAAAGGACAAAAGGTGACAAACAGGGGTAAAAGAAAGAGTGGGGAAGATAGTGAGATGGGAGAGTGAAAGTGGCCATTGTGCTATACAATGGCCGGCCCTCCGGCCAGGCATAAAAATTTCCCCTGGTCCTGGCCAAAAGGCCCGGCCCAAGAGGCAGGTGCGAAAAACGTGTGTTGTGGTGAAGTGACCATGGTGCCATAAAATCAAGTGCTTTCACACCGTGACTATACGGCACCCCTGAACTGCCACTTCAGGGGCACATTCACCACTGGCTTTTCGAAAAAGCCCTGACCCACAGCCCAGACCACAGCAGCCCCCACCCCAGGCAGAAAGGTATGGAGTTCTGGAAGCTTGGAGAGAGCCCTTGCCATCAGGCTTCACCGTCGTTCCGTCCCTCCTACCTAATTACATTTGGGAAATACTGGCCGCTCCCCCGGTGGGAGCAAGGGGAGCCAGCGTTCTCTCCCAAATAACTGTCCAGAGCTAGAGCTGCCCCAATCCAGGCCAGAAGGCCAGGATCCCGACCCTCCGCCAAGACCGAATGGTTCTCCGTCCCCATCAGAAGGCTTCCCTTTCGGCTACAAACCGCTCCGGGTTACCTTCACTCCAGCAGGTTTTGCATAGCAACCGCAATCCCATCTCTATCTCGCCATAGATCAGGGACAGAAGCAAGCGCCACCTCCTGGAAACTGATAAGAACAGATACTAGATTCGATCTTAGCCAAAGGGCCGAGAAGCAATTAGCAATAATCACTCTATCGAAAAGCCAGTGGCGTGCAAAACACACCTCAAAAACTTCCACCCGGTGCCAAAAAAAAGTGCCCACACATAGAGAGTGAAACACAAAAACGTGCAACGGGTGTACAGAGTCCTCCACTAGGGAAGGACCTTACCCTGATCCCCCGGGGCGTTAGGCTCCAGACAGGGACTGAGGTACTCAGACAAAGGGTCCATCCGGCCGAAACCAGGCGGACCCCCACAACTGGAAGGACTGCCGAAGCAGACCAACCCAAGTACAGTGGGGCTCTCCCGAAGAGAGACCCCTCAAAGGAGAGGGCGAACCAAGCCAAAAGGCCTATGTCCATCCCCTCCCAAGACTTTCAGAGTAGGCCCGAGGACCCACACCCTACTCGCCACACAGTGACAAAACGTGTATACAAAGACAACCAAAAAAAAAAAGACAAAAAGGTGACAAACAGGGGTAAAAGAAAGAGTGGGGAAGATAGTGAGATGGGAGAGTGAAAGTGGCCATTGTGCTATACAATGGCCGGCCCTCCGGCCAGGCATAAAAATTTCCCCTGGTCCTGGCCAAAAGGCCCGGCCCAAGAGGCAGGTGCGAAAAACGTGTGTTGTGGTGAAGTGACCATGGTGCCATAAAATCAAGTGCTTTCACACCGTGACTATACGGCACCCCTGAACTGCCACTTCAGGGGCACATTCACCACTGGCTTTTCGAAAAAGCCCTGACCACCCAGCCCAGACCACAGCAGACCCCACCACAGACAGGAAGGATATGGAGATCGGGAAGCCGGAAAGAGCCCTTTACCATCAGGCTCTGCCGTCGCTCCCATCACTCCTCCTAATTACATTCGGGAAGTACTTGCCACTCCCTCCCCCCCTTGCAAGGCAGGAGTAAGCGTTCTCTCCCAAATAACTGTCTGGAGCTAGATCCGCCCCAATCCAGGCCAGAAGGCCAGGGTCCCGACCCTCTGGTTCAGACCCCGTGGTTCTCCATTGCCATCAGAAGGCTTCCCTTTCGGCTACAAACCGCTCCAGGTCACCTTCACTCCAGCAGGTTTTGCATAGCAACCGCAATCCCATCTCTATTTCGCCATAGATCAGGGACGGAAGCAAGCGCCACCTCCTGGAAACTGATAAGAATAGATACTACACTTGATCTTCGCCAAAAGGCCGAGAAGCAATTAGCAATAATCACGCCTCAGTTGAACCTCATTGGCTATGATACTGCCACTGCGCAAAGCTAACCAAATCAGTACCTGCCAACATCTGCCCTTCCTTGGAGGAGAAACTGACATTGAGGAGAGACACATAAGTGTCATCCAGTGGGCCGCTGAGCATTCTGGGACTTGGCATGTTAATGAGACAGGGACGATGCCTAAGTGGGCATTGTTTACCCACTGAATAGTGTTAGCATTTGAAAGAACTAAGGAGAATCTAAAGGGACAGGGCCCTAGATGTCAGATGCGTTTCTCCCACAGCAGTCCTGAAAGGCCACTGGGAGCGTATGTGTTTGAACAGCTATGCTGCTGAGAAAAGACCAAGGTGGAAGGATTTGGGGCCTTTGTTGAAAGTTCGCTAGATAACATGCCTGAACTGGAGCCCAGGTAAGCTGCCATAGACAAGGGTTGTTGGGAAACAGTTGGTCAAGCAATCACCTTCAGCCACCTTTATTTCTGGCAGATTCCAGGAGCCTAGAAAGGGGGAAGTTAGGGCATTTCATCTCTCTGAGCCAGTGAGCATTCCCGGCAGATGTGCATAAAGACTGCCCTATTGGCAGCTCAAAGGCCTCATAGGTAAGTGAAAGGCACCGCCCGAACAGGGACTTGAACCCTGGACCCTCAGATTAAAAGTCTGATGCTCTACCGACTGAGCTATCCGGGCTCTCAAAGCTCCTCCTCCATAGCGGTCCAAGCTGCTTGAATCTTGACATGTATGGTGGAAAAAGACCATTCAGCCAAGGGGACCGGGTGCCTGAAAGCACAAGTATTTGGCTTGCCCAGGCTGGCCAATCGTCCTCTCCCGTTTAATTTTCTAGGACAGGTTGAAGATAAAAGGGAGAATCTAACCTGCAACCATGCAGATAGGGTCCAGTCCGGTACAGGTGGAGAACGCCTAAAGTTTCTGCCTTAGTTTTACCTACAGTTCAATGCTCTTTGACCGGAAACAAGGGCCTTGCAAAAAGACACCGCCCGAAAGGCTTCCTTAACCCTGGACCAACACGCTTCCAGTATTCTTAATCAGTGACTGGGTTACAAATAAAGACAGTTCACCTTGAGCCTCATGTTGCCAGGTCCAGCAGAAGAAACCCAGGCAAAAAAACGAGGTAGAGTCCACTCTGGATTACAGGCAAGTGAAGAACGAGCGGCGCGTGCCAATTACTGATTGTTCTACCCAGGCTGCGTGATGACACAAAAGCTCTCTATGGTGTCAATGGGCCCGTGACTCACTTTCTCAACTCTAACGCATCTCAGTCTGCATGTAAGAAGCCGTCACTTATCTGCTGTTGAAAACACATTGCTCAGTCTCCTCAGAGACTCTCAAAAATTGCCAGTGCTGACTGTATTTCAAGTCATCGTGGCGGGGTATTGGGAAAAGTTTTCAATTAGCAATAATCACTCTATCGAAAAGCCAGTGGCGTGCAAAACACACCTCAAAAACTTCCACCCGGTGCCAAAAAAAAGTGCCCACACATAGAGAGTGAAACACAAAAACGTGCAACGGGTGTACAGAGTCCTCCACTAGGGAAGGACCTTACCCTGATCCCCCGGGGCGTTAGGCTCCAGACAGGGACTGAGGTACTCAGACAAAGGGTCCATCCGGCCGAAACCAGGCGGACCCCCACAACTGGAAGGACTGCCGAAGCAGACCAACCCAAGTACAGTGGGGCTCTCCCGAAGAGAGACCCCTCAAAGGAGAGGGCGAACCAAGCCAAAAGGCCTATGTCCACCCCCTCCCAAGACTTTCAGAGTAGGCCCGAGGACCCACACCCTACTCGCCACACAGTGACAAAACGTGTATACAAAGACAACCAAAAAAAAGACAAAAAGGTGACAAACAGGGGTAAAAGAAAGAGTGGGGAAGATAGTGAGATGGGAGAGTGAAAGTGGCCATTGTGCTATACAATGGCCGGCCCTCCGGCCAGGCATAAAAATTTCCCCTGGTCCTGGCCAAAAGGCCCGGCCCAAGAGGCAGGTGCGAAAAACGTGTGTTGTGGTGAAGTGACCATGGTGCCATAAAATCAAGTGCTTTCACACCGTGACTATACGGCACCCCTGAACTGCCACTTCAGGGGCACATTCACCACTGGCTTTTCGAAAAAGCCCTGACCACCCAGCCCAGACCACAGCAGACCCCACCACAGACAGGAAGGTTATGGAGATCAGGAAGCCGGAAAGAGCCCTTTACCATCAGGCTCTGCCGTCGCTCCCATCACTCCTCCTAATTACATTGGGGAAGTACTTGCCACTCCCTCCCCCACCTGCAAGGCAGGAGTAAGCGTTCTCTCCCAAATAACTGTCTGGAGCTAGATCCGCCCCAATCCAGGCCAGAAGACCAGGGTCCCGACCCTCTGGTTCAGACCCCGTGGTTCTCCATCCCCATCAGAAGGCTTCCTTTTCGGCTACAAACCGCTCCAGGTCACCTTCACTCCAGCAGGTTTTGCATAGCAACCGCAATCCCATCTCTATTTCGCCATAGATCAGGGACGGAAGCAAGCGCCACCTCCTGGAAACTGATAAGAATAGATACTACACTTGATCTTCGCCAAAAGGCCGAGAAGCAATTAGCAATAATCACGCCTCAGTTGAACCTCATTGGCTATGATACTGCCACTGCGCAAAGCTAACCAAATCAGTGCCTGCCAACATCTGCCCTTCCTTGGAGGAGAAATTGACATTGAGGAGAGACACATAAGTGTCATCCAGTGGGCCGCTGAGCATTCTGGGACTTGGCATGTTAATGAGACAGGGACGATGCCTAAGTGGGCATTGTTTACCCACTGAATAGTGTTAGCATTTGAAAGAACTAAGGAGAATCTAAAGGGACAGGGCCCTAGATGTCAGATGCGTTTCTCCCACAGCAGTCCTGAAAGGCCACTGGGAGCGTATGTGTTTGAACAGCTATGCTGCTGAGAAAAGACCAAGGTGGAAGGATTTGGGGCCTTTGTTGAAAGTTCGCTAGATAACATGCCTGAACTGGAGCCCAGGTAAGCTGCCATAGACAAGGGTTGTTGGGAAACAGTTGGTCAAGCAATCACCTTCAGCCACCTTTATTTCTGGCAGATTCCAGGAGCCTAGAAAGGGGGAAGTTAGGACATTTCATCTCTCTGAGCCAGTGAGCATTCCCGGCAGATGTGCATAAAGACTGCCCTATTGGCAGCTCAAAGGCCTCATAGGTAAGTGAAAGGCACCGCCCGAACAGGGACTTGAACCCTGGACCCTCAGATTAAAAGTCTGATGCTCTACCGACTGAGCTATCCAGGCTCTCAAAGCTCCTCCTCCATAGCGGTCCAAGCTGCTTGAATCTTGACATGTATGGTGGAAAAAGACCATTCAGCCAAGGGGACCGGGTGCCTGAAAGCACAAGTATTTGGCTTGCCCAGGCTGGCCAATCGTCCTCTCCCGTTTAATTTTCTAGGACAGGTTGAAGATAAAAGGGAGAATCTAACCTGCAACCATGCAGATAGGGTCCAGTCCGGTACAGGTGGAGAACGCCTAAAGTTTCTGCCTTAGTTTTACCTACAGTTCAATGCTCTTTGACCGGAAACAAGGGCCTTGCAAAAAGACACCGCCCGAAAGGCTTCCTTAACCCTGGACCAACACGCTTCCAGTATTCTTAATCAGTGACTGGGTTACAAATAAAGACAGTTCACCTTGAGCCTCATGTTGCCAGGTCCAGCAGAAGAAACCCAGGCAAAAAAACGAGGTAGAGTCCACTCTGGATTACAGGCAAGTGAAGAACGAGCGGCGCGTGAAAATCACTGATTGTTCTACCCAGGCTGCATGATGACACAAAAGCTCTCTATGGTGTCAATGGGCCCGTGACTCACTTTCTCAACTCTAACGCATCTCAGTCTGCATGTAAGAAGCCATCACTTATCTGCTGTTGAAAACACATTGCTCAGTCTCCTCAGAGACTCTCAAAAATTGCCAGTGCTGACTGTATTTCAAGTCATCGTGGCGGGGTATTGGGAAAAGTTTTCAATTAGCAATAATCACTCTATCGAAAAGCCAGTGGCGTGCAAAACACACCTCAAAAACTTCCACCCGGTGCCAAAAAAAAGTGCCCACACATAGAGAGTGAAACACAAAAAAGTGCAACGGGTGTACAGAGTCCTCCACTAGGGAAGGACCTTACCCTGATCCCCCGGGGCGTTAGGCTCCAGACAGGGACTGAGGTACTCAGACAAAGGGTCCATCTGGCCGAAACCAGGTGGACCCCCACAACTGGAAGGTCTGCCAAAGCAGACCGACCCAAGTACAGTGGGGCTCCCCCGAAGGGAGACCCCTCAAAGGAGAGGGCGAACCAAGCCAAAAGGCCTATGTCCACCCCCTCCCAAGACTTTCAGAGTAGGCCCGAGGACCCACACCCTACTCGCCACACAGTGACAAAACGTGTATACAAAGACAACCAAAAAAAAGACAAAAAGGTGACAAACAGGGGTAAAAGAAAGAGTGGGGAAGATAGTGAGATGGGAGAGTGAAAGTGGCCATTGTGCTATACAATGGCCGGCCCTCCGGCCAGGCATAAAAATTTCCCCTGGTCCTGGCCAAAAGGCCCGGCCCAAGAGGCAGGTGTGAAAAACGTGTGTTGTGGTGAAGTGACCATGGTGCCATAAAATCAAGTGCTTTCACACCGTGACTATACGGCACCCCTGAACTGCCACTTCAGGGGCACATTCACCACTGGCTTTTCGAAAAAGCCCTGACCCACAGCCCAGACCACAGCAGCCCCCACCCCAGGCAGAAAGGTATGGAGTTCTGGAAGCTTGGAGAGAGCCCTTGCCATCAGGCTTCACCGTCGTTCCGTCCCTCCTACCTAATTACATTTGGGAAATACTGGCCGCTCCCCCGGTGGGAGCAAGGGGAGCCAGCGTTCTCTCCCAAATAACTGTCCAGAGCTAGAGCTGCCCCAATCCAGGCCAGAAGGCCAGGATCCCGACCCTCCGCCAAGACCGAATGGTTCTCCGTCCCCATCAGAAGGCTTCCCTTTCGGCTACAAACCGCTCCGGGTTACCTTCACTCCAGCAGGTTTTGCATAGCAACCGCAATCCCATCTCTATCTCGCCATAGATCAGGGACAGAAGCAAGCGCCACCTCCTGGAAACTGATAAGTACAGATACTAGATTTGATCTTAGCCAAAGGGCCGAGAAGCAATTAGCAATAATCACTCTATCGAAAAGCCAGTGGCGTGCAAAACACACCTCAAAAACTTCCACCCGGTGCCAAAAAAAAATGCCCACACATAGAGAGTGAAACACAAAAAAGTGCAACGGGTGTACAGAGTCCTCCACTAGGGAAGGACCTTACCCTGATCCCCCGGGGCGTTAGGCTCCAGACAGGGACTGAGGTACTCAGACAAAGGGTCCATCCGGCCGAAACCAGGCGGACCCCCACAACTGGAAGGACTGCCGAAGCAGACCAACCCAAGTACAGTGGGGCTCTCCCGAAGAGAGACCCCTCAAAGGAGAGGGCAAACCAAGCCAAAAGGCCTATGTCCACCCCCTCCCAAAACTTTCAGAGTAGGCCCGAGGACCCACACCCTACTCGCCACACAGTGATAAAACGTGTATACAAAGACAACCAAAAAAAAAAAGACAAAAAGGTGACAAACAGGGGTAAAAGAAAGAGTGGGGAAGATAGTGAGATGGGAGAGTGAAAGTGGCCATTGTGCTATCCAATGGCCGGCCCTCCGGCCAGGCATAAAAATTTCCCCTGGTCCTGGCCAAAAGGCCCGGCCCAAGAGGCAGGTGCGAAAAACGTGTGTTGTGGTGAAGTGACCATGGTGCCATAAAATCAAGTGCTTTCACACCGTGACTATACGGCACCCCTGAACTGCCACTTCAGGGGCACATTCACCACTGGCTTTTCGAAAAAGCCCTGACCACCCAGCCCAGACCACAGCAGACCCCACCACAGACAGGAAGGATATGGAGATCAGGAAGCCGGAAAGAGCCCTTTACCATCAGGCTCTGCCGTCGCTCCCATCACTCCTCCTAATTACATTCGGGAAGTACTTGCCACTCCCTCCCCCCCTTGCAAGGCAGGAGTAAGCGTTCTCTCCCAAATAACTGTCTGGAGCTAGATCCGCCCCAATCCAGGCCAGAAGGCCAGGGTCCCGACCCTCTGGTTCAGACCCCGTGGTTCTCCATCCCCATCAGAAGGCTTCCCTTTCGGCTACAAACCGCTCCAGGTCACCTTCACTCCAGCAGGTTTTGCATAGCAACCGCAATCCCATCTCTATTTCGCCATAGATCAGGGACGGAAGCAAGCGCCACCTCCTGGAAACTGATAAGAATAGATACTACACTTGATCTTCGCCAAAAGGCCGAGAAGCAATTAGCAATAATCACTCTCTATCGAAAAGCCAGTGGCGTGCAAAACACACCTCAAAAACTTCCACCCGGTGCCAAAAAAAAGTGCCCACACATAGAGAGTGAAACACAAAAACGTGCAACGGGTGTACAGAGTCCTCCACTAGGGAAGGACCTTACCCTGATCCCCCGGGGCGTTAGGCTCCAGACAGGGACTGAGGTACTCAGACAAAGGGTCCATCCGGCCGAAACCAGGCGGACCCCCACAACTGGAAGGACTGCCGAAGCAGACCAACCCAAGTACAGTGGGGCTCTCCCGAAGAGAGACCCCTCAAAGGAGAGGGCGAACCAAGCCAAAAGGCCTATGTCCACCCCCTCCCAAAACTTTCAGAGTAGGCCCGAGGACCCACACCCTACTCGCCACACAGTGACAAAACGTGTATACAAAGACAACCAAAAAAAAAGACAAAAAGGTGACAAACAGGGGTAAAAGAAAGAGTGGGGAAGATAGTGAGATGGGAGAGTGAAAGTGGCCATTGTGCTATACAATGGCCGGCCCTCCGGCCAGGCATAAAAATTTCCCCTGGTCCTGGCCAAAAGGCCCGGCCCAAGAGGCAGGTGCGAAAAACGTGTGTTGTGGTGAAGTGACCATGGTGCCATAAAATCAAGTGCTTTCACACCGTGACTATACGGCACCCCTGAACTGCCACTTCAGGGGCACATTCACCACTGGCTTTTCGAAAAAGCCCTGACCACCCAGCCCAGACCACAGCAGACCCCACCACAGACAGGAAGGATATGGAGATCAGGAAGCCGGAAAGAGCCCTTTACCATCAGGCTCTGCCGTCGCTCCCATCACTCCTCCTAATTACATTCGGGAAGTACTTGCCACTCCCTCCCCCCCTTGCAAGGCAGGAGTAAGCGTTCTCTCCCAAATAACTGTCTGGAGCTAGATCCGCCCCAATCCAGGCCAGAAGGCCAGGGTCCCGACCCTCTGGTTCAGACCCCGTGGTTCTCCATCCCCATCAGAAGGCTTCCCTTTCGGCTACAAACCGCTCCAGGTCACCTTCACTCCAGCAGGTTTTGCATAGCAACCGCAATCCCATCTCTATTTCGCCATAGATCAGGGACGGAAGCAAGCGCCACCTCCTGGAAACTGATAAGAATAGATACTACACTTGATCTTCGCCAAAAGGCCGAGAAGCAATTAGCAATAATCACGCCTCAGTTGAACCTCATTGGCTATGATACTGCCACTGCGCAAAGCTAACCAAATCAGTGCCTGCCAACATCTGCCCTTCCTTGGAGGAGAAATTGACATTGAGGAGAGACACATAAGTGTCTTCCAGTGGGCCGCTGAGCATTCTGGGACTTGGCATGTTAATGAGACAGGGACGATGCCTAAGTGGGCATTGTTTACCCACTGAATAGTGTTAGCATTTGAAAGAACTAAGGAGAATCTAAAGGGACAGGGCCCTAGATGTCAGATGCGTTTCTCCCACAGCAGTCCTGAAAGGCCACTGGGAGCGTATGTGTTTGAACAGCTATGCTGCTGAGAAAAGACCAAGGTGGAAGGATTTGGGGCCTTTGTTGAAAGTTCGCTAGATAACATGCCTGAACTGGAGCCCAGGTAAGCTGCCATAGACAAGGGTTGTTGGGAAACAGTTGGTCAAGCAATCACCTTCAGCCACCTTTATTTCTGGCAGATTCCAGGAGCCTAGAAAGGGGGAAGTTAGGGCATTTCATCTCTCTGAGCCAGTGAGCATTCCCGGCAGATGTGCATAAAGACTGCCCTATTGGCAGCTCAAAGGCCTCATAGGTAAGTGAAAGGCACCGCCCGAACAGGGACTTGAACCCTGGACCCTCAGATTAAAAGTCTGATGCTCTACCGACTGAGCTATCCGGGCTCTCAAAGCTCCTCCTCCATAGCGGTCCAAGCTGCTTGAATCTTGACATGTATGGTGGAAAAAGACCATTCAGCCAAGGGGACCGGGTGCCTGAAAGCACAAGTATTTGGCTTGCCCAGGCTGGCCAATCGTCCTCTCCCGTTTAATTTTCTAGGACAGGTTGAAGATAAAAGGGAGAATCTAACCTGCAACCATGCAGATAGGGTCCAGTCCGGTACAGGTGGAGAACGCCTAAAGTTTCTGCCTTAGTTTTACCTACAGTTCAATGCTCTTTGACCGGAAACAAGGGCCTTGCAAAAAGACACCACCCGAAAGGCTTCCTTAACCCTGGACCAACACGCTTCCAGTATTCTTAATCAGTGACTGGGTTACAAATAAAGACAGTTCACCTTGAGCCTCATGTTGCCAGGTCCAGCAGAAGAAACCCAGGCAAAAAAACGAGGTAGAGTCCACTCTGGATTACAGGCAAGTGAAGAACGAGCGGCGCGTGCCAATCACTGATTGTTCTACCCAGGCTGCGTGATGACACAAAAGCTCTCTATGGTGTCAATGGGCCCGTGACTCACTTTCTCAACTCTAACGCATCTCAGTCTGCATGTAAGAAGCCGTCACTTATCTGCTGTTGAAAACACATTGCTCAGTCTCCTCAGAGACTCTCAAAAATTGCCAGTGCTGACTGTATTTCAAGTCATCGTGGCGGGGTATTGGGAAAAGTTTTCAATTAGCAATAATCACTCTATCGAAAAGCCAGTGGCGTGCAAAACACACCTCAAAAACTTCCACCCGGTGCCAAAAAAAAGTGCCCACACATAGAGAGTGAAACACAAAAACGTGCAACGGGTGTACAGAGTCCTCCACTAGGGAAGGACCTTACCCTGATCCCCCGGGGCGTTAGGCTCCAGACAGGGACTGAGGTACTCAGACAAAGGGTCCATCTGGCCGAAACCAGGCGGACCCCCACAACTGGAAGGACTGCCGAAGCAGACCAACCCAAGTACAGTGGGGCTCTCCCGAAGAGAGACCCCTCAAAGGAGAGGGCGAACCAAGCCAAAAGGCCTATGTCCACCCCCTCCCAAGACTTTCAGAGTAGGCCCGAGGACCCACACCCTACTCGCCACACAGTGACAAACATGTATACAAAACAACCAAAAAAAAGGACAAAAAGGTGACAAACAGGGGTAAAAGAAAGAGTGGGGAAGATAGTGAGATGGGAGAGTGAAAGTGGCCATTGTGCTATACAATGGCCGGCCCTCCGGCCAGGCATAAAAATTTCCCCTGGTCCTGGCCAAAAGGCCGGCCCAAGAGGCAGGTGCGAAAAACGTGTGTTGTGGTGAAGTGACCATGGTGCCATAAAATCAAGTGCTTTCACACCGTGACTATACGGCACCCCTGAACTGCCACTTCAGGGGCACATTCACCACTGGCTTTTCGAAAAAGCCCTGACCACCCAGCCCAGACCACAGCAGACCCCACCACAGACAGGAAGGATATGGAGATCGGGAAGCCGGAAAGAGCCCTTTACCATCAGGCTCTGCCGTCGCTCCCATCACTCCTCCTAATTACATTCAGGAAGTACTTGCCACTCCCTCCCCCCCTTGCAAGGCAGGAGTAAGCGTTCTCTCCCAAAAAACTGTCTGGAGCTAGATCCGCCCCAATCCAGGCCAGAAGGCCAGGATCCCGACCCTCTGGTTCAGACCCCGTGGTTCTCCATCCCCATCAGAAGGCTTCCCTTTCAGCTACAAACCGCTCCAGGTCACCTTCACTCCAGCAGGTTTTGCATAGCAACCGCAATCCCATCTCTATTTCGCCATAGATCAGGGACGGAAGCAAGCGCCACCTCCTGGAAACTGATAAGAATAGATACTACACTTGATCTTCGCCAAAAGGCCGAGAAGCAATTAGCAATAATCACTCTATCGAAAAGCCAGTGGCGTGCAAAACACACCTCAAAAACTTCCACCCGGTGCCAAAAAAAGTGCCCACACATAGAGAGTGAAACACAAAAAAGTGCAACGGGTGTACAGAGTCCTCCACTAGGGAAGGACCTTACCCTGATCCCCCGGGGCGTTAGGCTCCAGACAGGGACTGAGGTACTCAGACAAAGGGTCCATCTGGCCGAAACCAGGCGGACCCCCACAACTGGAAGGACTGCCGAAGCAGACCAACCCAAGTACAGTGGGGCTCTCCCGAAGAGAGACCCCTCAAAGGAGAGGGCGAACCAAGCCAAAAGGCCTATGTCCACCCCCCCCCAAGACTTTCAGAGTAGGCCCGAGGACCCACACCCTACTCGCCACACAGTGACAAAACGTGTATACAAAGACAACCAAAAAAAAAAGACAAAAAGGTGACAAACAGGGGTAAAGAAAAGAGTGGGGAAGATAGTGAGATGGGAGAGTGAAAGTGGCCATTGTGCTATACAATGGCCGGCCCTCCGGCCAGGCATAAAAATTTCCCCTGGTCCTGGCCAAAAGGCCCGGCCCAAGAGGCAGGTGCGAAAAACGTGTGTTGTGGTGAAGTGACCATGGTGCCATAAAATCAAGTGCTTTCACACCGTGACTATACGGCACCCCTGAACTGCCACTTCAGGGGCACATTCACCACTGGCTTTTCGAAAAAGCCCTGACCACCCAGCCCAGACCACAGCAGACCCCACCACAGACAGGAAGGATATGGAGATCAGGAAGCCGGAAAGAGCCCTTTACCATCAGGCTCTGCCGTCGCTCCCATCACTCCTCCTAATTACATTCGGGAAGTACTTGCCACTCCCTCCCCCCCTTGCAAGGCAGGAGTAAGCGTTCTCTCCCAAATAACTGTCTGGAGCTAGATCCGCCCCAATCCAGGCCAGAAGACCAGGGTCCCGACCCTCTGGTTCAGACCCCGTGGTTCTCCATCCCCATCAGAAGGCTTCCTTTTCGGCTACAAACCGCTCCAGGTCACCTTCACTCCGGCAGGTTTTGCATAGCAACCGCAATCCCATCTCTATTTCGCCATAGATCAGGGACGGAAGCAAGCGCCACCTCCTGGAAACTGATAAGAATAGATACTACACTTGATCTTCGCCAAAAGGCCGAGAAGCAATTAGCAATAATCACGCCTCAGTTGAACCTCATTGGCCATGATACTGCCACTGCGCAAAGCTAACCAAATCAGTGCCTGCCAACATCTGCCCTTCCTTGGAGGAGAAATTGACATTGAGGAGAGACACATAAGTGTCATCCAGTGGGCCGCTGAGCATTCTGGGACTTGGCATGTTAATGAGACAGGGACGATGCCTAAGTGGGCATTGTTTACCCACTGAATAGTGTTAGCATTTGAAAGAACTAAGGAGAATCTAAAGGGACAGGGCCCTAGATGTCAGATGCGTTTCTCCCACAGCAGTCCTGAAAGGCCACTGGGAGCGTATGTGTTTGAACAGCTATGCTGCTGAGAAAAGACCAAGGTGGAAGGATTTGGGGCCTTTGTTGAAAGTTCGCTAGATAACATGCCTGAACTGGAGCCCAGGTAAGCTGCCATAGACAAGGGTTGTTGGGAAACAGTTGGTCAAGCAATCACCTTCAGCCACCTTTATTTCTGGCAGATTCCAGGAGCCTAGAAAGGGGGAAGTTAGGACATTTCATCTCTCTGAGCCAGTGAGCATTCCCGGCAGATGTGCATAAAGACTGCCCTATTGGCAGCTCAAAGGCCTCATAGGTAAGTGAAAGGCACCGCCCGAACAGGGACTTGAACCCTGGACCCTCAGATTAAAAGTCTGATGCTCTACCGACTGAGCTATCCGGGCTCTCAAAGCTCCTCCTCCATAGCGGTCCAAGCTGCTTGAATCTTGACATGTATGGTGGAAAAAGACCATTCAGCCAAGGGGACCGGGTGCCTGAAAGCACAAGTATTTGGCTTGCCCAGGCTGGCCAATCGTCCTCTCCCGTTTAATTTTCTAGGACAGGTTGAAGATAAAAGGGAGAATCTAACCTGCAACCATGCAGATAGGGTCCAGTCCGGTACAGGTGGAGAACGCCTAAAGTTTCTGCCTTAGTTTTACCTACAGTTCAATGCTCTTTGACCGGAAACAAGGGCCTTGCAAAAAGACACCGCCCGAAAGGCTTCCTTAACCCTGGACCAACACGCTTCCAGTATTCTTAATCAGTGACTGGGTTACAAATAAAGACAGTTCACCTTGAGCCTCATGTTGCCAGGTCCAGCAGAAGAAACCCAGGCAAAAAAACGAGGTAGAGTCCACTCTGGATTACAGGCAAGTGAAGAACGAGCGGCGCGTGAAAATCACTGATTGTTCTACCCAGGCTGCATGATGACACAAAAGCTCTCTATGGTGTCAATGGGCCCGTGACTCACTTTCTCAACTCTAACGCATCTCAGTCTGCATGTAAGAAGCCATCACTTATCTGCTGTTGAAAACACATTGCTCAGTCTCCTCAGAGACTCTCAAAAATTGCCAGTGCTGACTGTATTTCAAGTCATCGTGGCGGGGTATTGGGAAAAGTTTTCAATTAGCAATAATCACTCTATCGAAAAGCCAGTGGCGTGCAAAACACACCTCAAAAACTTCCACCCGGTGCCAAAAAAAAGTGCCCACACATAGAGAGTGAAACACAAAAAAGTGCAACGGGTGTACAGAGTCCTCCACTAGGGAAGGACCTTACCCTGATCCCCCGGGGCGTTAGGCTCCAGACAGGGACTGAGGTACTCAGACAAAGGGTCCATCTGGCCGAAACCAGGTGGACCCCCACAACTGGAAGGTCTGCCAAAGCAGACCGACCCAAGTACAGTGGGGCTCCCCCGAAGGGAGACCCCTCAAAGGAGAGGGCGAACCAAGCCAAAAGGCCTATGTCCACCCCCTCCCAAGACTTTCAGAGTAGGCCCGAGGACCCACACCCTACTCGCCACACAGTGACAAAACGTGTATACAAAGACAACCAAAAAAAAGACAAAAAGGTGACAAACAGGGGTAAAAGAAAGAGTGGGGAAGATAGTGAGATGGGAGAGTGAAAGTGGCCATTGTGCTATACAATGGCCGGCCCTCCGGCCAGGCATAAAAATTTCCCCTGGTCCTGGCCAAAAGGCCCGGCCCAAGAGGCAGGTGTGAAAAACGTGTGTTGTGGTGAAGTGACCATGGTGCCATAAAATCAAGTGCTTTCACACCGTGACTATACGGCACCCCTGAACTGCCACTTCAGGGGCACATTCACCACTGGCTTTTCGAAAAAGCCCTGACCCACAGCCCAGACCACAGCAGCCCCCACCCCAGGCAGAAAGGTATGGAGTTCTGGAAGCTTGGAGAGAGCCCTTGCCATCAGGCTTCACCGTCGTTCCGTCCCTCCTACCTAATTACATTTGGGAAATACTGGCCGCTCCCCCGGTGGGAGCAAGGGGAGCCAGCGTTCTCTCCCAAATAACTGTCCAGAGCTAGAGCTGCCCCAATCCAGGCCAGAAGGCCAGGATCCCGACCCTCCGCCAAGACCGAATGGTTCTCCGTCCCCATCAGAAGGCTTCCCTTTCGGCTACAAACCGCTCCGGGTTACCTTCACTCCAGCAGGTTTTGCATAGCAACCGCAATCCCATCTCTATCTCGCCATAGATCAGGGACAGAAGCAAGCGCCACCTCCTGGAAACTGATAAGTACAGATACTAGATTTGATCTTAGCCAAAGGGCCGAGAAGCAATTAGCAATAATCACTCTATCGAAAAGCCAGTGGCGTGCAAAACACACCTCAAAAACTTCCACCCGGTGCCAAAAAAAAATGCCCACACATAGAGAGTGAAACACAAAAAAGTGCAACGGGTGTACAGAGTCCTCCACTAGGGAAGGACCTTACCCTGATCCCCCGGGGCGTTAGGCTCCAGACAGGGACTGAGGTACTCAGACAAAGGGTCCATCCGGCCGAAACCAGGCGGACCCCCACAACTGGAAGGACTGCCGAAGCAGACCAACCCAAGTACAGTGGGGCTCTCCCGAAGAGAGACCCCTCAAAGGAGAGGGCAAACCAAGCCAAAAGGCCTATGTCCACCCCCTCCCAAAACTTTCAGAGTAGGCCCGAGGACCCACACCCTACTCGCCACACAGTGATAAAACGTGTATACAAAGACAACCAAAAAAAAAAAGACAAAAAGGTGACAAACAGGGGTAAAAGAAAGAGTGGGGAAGATAGTGAGATGGGAGAGTGAAAGTGGCCATTGTGCTATCCAATGGCCGGCCCTCCGGCCAGGCATAAAAATTTCCCCTGGTCCTGGCCAAAAGGCCCGGCCCAAGAGGCAGGTGCGAAAAACGTGTGTTGTGGTGAAGTGACCATGGTGCCATAAAATCAAGTGCTTTCACACCGTGACTATACGGCACCCCTGAACTGCCACTTCAGGGGCACATTCACCACTGGCTTTTCGAAAAAGCCCTGACCACCCAGCCCAGACCACAGCAGACCCCACCACAGACAGGAAGGATATGGAGATCAGGAAGCCGGAAAGAGCCCTTTACCATCAGGCTCTGCCGTCGCTCCCATCACTCCTCCTAATTACATTCGGGAAGTACTTGCCACTCCCTCCCCCCCTTGCAAGGCAGGAGTAAGCGTTCTCTCCCAAATAACTGTCTGGAGCTAGATCCGCCCCAATCCAGGCCAGAAGGCCAGGGTCCCGACCCTCTGGTTCAGACCCCGTGGTTCTCCATCCCCATCAGAAGGCTTCCCTTTCGGCTACAAACCGCTCCAGGTCACCTTCACTCCAGCAGGTTTTGCATAGCAACCGCAATCCCATCTCTATTTCGCCATAGATCAGGGACGGAAGCAAGCGCCACCTCCTGGAAACTGATAAGAATAGATACTACACTTGATCTTCGCCAAAAGGCCGAGAAGCAATTAGCAATAATCACTCTCTATCGAAAAGCCAGTGGCGTGCAAAACACACCTCAAAAACTTCCACCCGGTGCCAAAAAAAAGTGCCCACACATAGAGAGTGAAACACAAAAACGTGCAACGGGTGTACAGAGTCCTCCACTAGGGAAGGACCTTACCCTGATCCCCCGGGGCGTTAGGCTCCAGACAGGGACTGAGGTACTCAGACAAAGGGTCCATCCGGCCGAAACCAGGCGGACCCCCACAACTGGAAGGACTGCCGAAGCAGACCAACCCAAGTACAGTGGGGCTCTCCCGAAGAGAGACCCCTCAAAGGAGAGGGCGAACCAAGCCAAAAGGCCTATGTCCACCCCCTCCCAAAACTTTCAGAGTAGGCCCGAGGACCCACACCCTACTCGCCACACAGTGACAAAACGTGTATACAAAGACAACCAAAAAAAAAGACAAAAAGGTGACAAACAGGGGTAAAAGAAAGAGTGGGGAAGATAGTGAGATGGGAGAGTGAAAGTGGCCATTGTGCTATACAATGGCCGGCCCTCCGGCCAGGCATAAAAATTTCCCCTGGTCCTGGCCAAAAGGCCCGGCCCAAGAGGCAGGTGCGAAAAACGTGTGTTGTGGTGAAGTGACCATGGTGCCATAAAATCAAGTGCTTTCACACCGTGACTATACGGCACCCCTGAACTGCCACTTCAGGGGCACATTCACCACTGGCTTTTCGAAAAAGCCCTGACCACCCAGCCCAGACCACAGCAGACCCCACCACAGACAGGAAGGATATGGAGATCAGGAAGCCGGAAAGAGCCCTTTACCATCAGGCTCTGCCGTCGCTCCCATCACTCCTCCTAATTACATTCGGGAAGTACTTGCCACTCCCTCCCCCCCTTGCAAGGCAGGAGTAAGCGTTCTCTCCCAAATAACTGTCTGGAGCTAGATCCGCCCCAATCCAGGCCAGAAGGCCAGGGTCCCGACCCTCTGGTTCAGACCCCGTGGTTCTCCATCCCCATCAGAAGGCTTCCCTTTCGGCTACAAACCGCTCCAGGTCACCTTCACTCCAGCAGGTTTTGCATAGCAACCGCAATCCCATCTCTATTTCGCCATAGATCAGGGACGGAAGCAAGCGCCACCTCCTGGAAACTGATAAGAATAGATACTACACTTGATCTTCGCCAAAAGGCCGAGAAGCAATTAGCAATAATCACTCTATCGAAAAGCCAGTGGCGTGCAAAACACACCTCAAAAACTTCCACCCGGTGCCAAAAAAAGTGCCCACACATAGAGAGTGAAACACAAAAAAGTGCAACGGGTGTACAGAGTCCTCCACTAGGGAAGGACCTTACCCTGATCCCCCGGGGCGTTAGGCTCCAGACAGGGACTGAGGTACTCAGACAAAGGGTCCATCTGGCCGAAACCAGGCGGACCCCCACAACTGGAAGGACTGCCGAAGCAGACCAACCCAAGTACAGTGGGGCTCTCCCGAAGAGAGACCCCTCAAAGGAGAGGGCGAACCAAGCCAAAAGGCCTATGTCCACCCCCTCCCAAGACTTTCAGAGTAGGCCCGAGGACCCACACCCTACTCGCCACACAGTGACAAAACGTGTATACAAAGACAACCAAAAAAAAAAGACAAAAAGGTGACAAACAGGGGTAAAGAAAAGAGTGGGGAAGATAGTGAGATGGGAGAGTGAAAGTGGCCATTGTGCTATACAATGGCCGGCCCTCCGGCCAGGCATAAAAATTTCCCCTGGTCCTGGCCAAAAGGCCCGGCCCAAGAGGCAGGTGCGAAAAACGTGTGTTGTGGTGAAGTGACCATGGTGCCATAAAATCAAGTGCTTTCACACCGTGACTATACGGCACCCCTGAACTGCCACTTCAGGGGCACATTCACCACTGGCTTTTCGAAAAAGCCCTGACCACCCAGCCCAGACCACAGCAGACCCCACCACAGACAGGAAGGATATGGAGATCAGGAAGCCGGAAAGAGCCCTTTACCATCAGGCTCTGCCGTCGCTCCCATCACTCCTCCTAATTACATTCGGGAAGTACTTGCCACTCCCTCCCCCCCTTGCAAGGCAGGAGTAAGCGTTCTCTCCCAAATAACTGTCTGGAGCTAGATCCGCCCCAATCCAGGCCAGAAGACCAGGGTCCCGACCCTCTGGTTCAGACCCCGTGGTTCTCCATCCCCATCAGAAGGCTTCCTTTTCGGCTACAAACCGCTCCAGGTCACCTTCACTCCGGCAGGTTTTGCATAGCAACCGCAATCCCATCTCTATTTCGCCATAGATCAGGGACGGAAGCAAGCGCCACCTCCTGGAAACTGATAAGAATAGATACTACACTTGATCTTCGCCAAAAGGCCGAGAAGCAATTAGCAATAATCACGCCTCAGTTGAACCTCATTGGCTATGATACTGCCACTGCGCAAAGCTAACCAAATCAGTGCCTGCCAACATCTGCCCTTCCTTGGAGGAGAAATTGACATTGAGGAGAGACACATAAGTGTCTTCCAGTGGGCCGCTGAGCATTCTGGGACTTGGCATGTTAATGAGACAGGGACGATGCCTAAGTGGGCATTGTTTACCCACTGAATAGTGTTAGCATTTGAAAGAACTAAGGAGAATCTAAAGGGACAGGGCCCTAGATGTCAGATGCGTTTCTCCCACAGCAGTCCTGAAAGGCCACTGGGAGCGTATGTGTTTGAACAGCTATGCTGCTGAGAAAAGACCAAGGTGGAAGGATTTGGGGCCTTTGTTGAAAGTTCGCTAGATAACATGCCTGAACTGGAGCCCAGGTAAGCTGCCATAGACAAGGGTTGTTGGGAAACAGTTGGTCAAGCAATCACCTTCAGCCACCTTTATTTCTGGCAGATTCCAGGAGCCTAGAAAGGGGGAAGTTAGGGCATTTCATCTCTCTGAGCCAGTGAGCATTCCCGGCAGATGTGCATAAAGACTGCCCTATTGGCAGCTCAAAGGCCTCATAGGTAAGTGAAAGGCACCGCCCGAACAGGGACTTGAACCCTGGACCCTCAGATTAAAAGTCTGATGCTCTACCGACTGAGCTATCCGGGCTCTCAAAGCTCCTCCTCCATAGCGGTCCAAGCTGCTTGAATCTTGACATGTATGGTGGAAAAAGACCATTCAGCCAAGGGGACCGGGTGCCTGAAAGCACAAGTATTTGGCTTGCCCAGGCTGGCCAATCGTCCTCTCCCGTTTAATTTTCTAGGACAGGTTGAAGATAAAAGGGAGAATCTAACCTGCAACCATGCAGATAGGGTCCAGTCCGGTACAGGTGGAGAACGCCTAAAGTTTCTGCCTTAGTTTTACCTACAGTTCAATGCTCTTTGACCGGAAACAAGGGCCTTGCAAAAAGACACCACCCGAAAGGCTTCCTTAACCCTGGACCAACACGCTTCCAGTATTCTTAATCAGTGACTGGGTTACAAATAAAGACAGTTCACCTTGAGCCTCATGTTGCCAGGTCCAGCAGAAGAAACCCAGGCAAAAAAACGAGGTAGAGTCCACTCTGGATTACAGGCAAGTGAAGAACGAGCGGCGCGTGCCAATCACTGATTGTTCTACCCAGGCTGCGTGATGACACAAAAGCTCTCTATGGTGTCAATGGGCCCGTGACTCACTTTCTCAACTCTAACGCATCTCAGTCTGCATGTAAGAAGCCGTCACTTATCTGCTGTTGAAAACACATTGCTCAGTCTCCTCAGAGACTCTCAAAAATTGCCAGTGCTGACTGTATTTCAAGTCATCGTGGCGGGGTATTGGGAAAAGTTTTCAATTAGCAATAATCACTCTATCGAAAAGCCAGTGGCGTGCAAAACACACCTCAAAAACTTCCACCCGGTGCCAAAAAAAAGTGCCCACACATAGAGAGTGAAACACAAAAACGTGCAACGGGTGTACAGAGTCCTCCACTAGGGAAGGACCTTACCCTGATCCCCCGGGGCGTTAGGCTCCAGACAGGGACTGAGGTACTCAGACAAAGGGTCCATCTGGCCGAAACCAGGCGGACCCCCACAACTGGAAGGACTGCCGAAGCAGACCAACCCAAGTACAGTGGGGCTCTCCCGAAGAGAGACCCCTCAAAGGAGAGGGCGAACCAAGCCAAAAGGCCTATGTCCACCCCCTCCCAAGACTTTCAGAGTAGGCCCGAGGACCCACACCCTACTCGCCACACAGTGACAAACGTGTATACAAAACAACCAAAAAAAAGGACAAAAAGGTGACAAACAGGGGTAAAAGAAAGAGTGGGGAAGATAGTGAGATGGGAGAGTGAAAGTGGCCATTGTGCTATACAATGGCCGGCCCTCCGGCCAGGCATAAAAATTTCCCCTGGTCCTGGCCAAAAGGCCGGCCCAAGAGGCAGGTGCGAAAAACGTGTGTTGTGGTGAAGTGACCATGGTGCCATAAAATCAAGTGCTTTCACACCGTGACTATACGGCACCCCTGAACTGCCACTTCAGGGGCACATTCACCACTGGCTTTTCGAAAAAGCCCTGACCACCCAGCCCAGACCACAGCAGACCCCACCACAGACAGGAAGGATATGGAGATCGGGAAGCCGGAAAGAGCCCTTTACCATCAGGCTCTGCCGTCGCTCCCATCACTCCTCCTAATTACATTCAGGAAGTACTTGCCACTCCCTCCCCCCCTTGCAAGGCAGGAGTAAGCGTTCTCTCCCAAAAAACTGTCTGGAGCTAGATCCGCCCCAATCCAGGCCAGAAGGCCAGGATCCCGACCCTCTGGTTCAGACCCCGTGGTTCTCCATCCCCATCAGAAGGCTTCCCTTTCAGCTACAAACCGCTCCAGGTCACCTTCACTCCAGCAGGTTTTGCATAGCAACCGCAATCCCATCTCTATTTCGCCATAGATCAGGGACGGAAGCAAGCGCCACCTCCTGGAAACTGATAAGAATAGATTTTTTTTTTTTAATTCTTTTATTTAAAATTTCACAAGTAAAATACAATGATAACATAAATCAAAAAATTATGTTTGAACAATAAAATAAAACATTGAGGTACATTATCAGACAAGTATTTACAATATTTACATAACCCTCCCACCAAACCCCACCCACTACCCTCCCAGACCCACCCACAAAAGACAAAAATATACATAACAACAGTAAAGAAAATAGTCATCTCATATTAACAATAAACATATCACAAAATTTTCAAAATAACAATAAAGATAACAAAAATATTGACAAAACAACCCACTCCCAACCCACATAGCGAAAAATGACAAACTATCCCTATTATATACTATCCCTCCACCCTATCCCTACACAAACAAAAAACACTCCTATATTCTTTCTCCACACTGTCCCTTTATCACCATCTGTGCTCACCCTGAAAAAACAAAAATAAAAAGGTTAATCGTTCAAAACATCAAAAACATAATTCACACATTTACATTATATACACCATCGTTTCCACTCCTCCAACTTCCATAATTTCCTTGCATCCTTTTCCCCTAACTTTTTATAATCAAAATATGCGTAATTATAAATCTTTCCTCGGACCATGGCCACGCATTCTTTCACTTTAACTACTTCCTGCTTGAAAATCAAAATATTCCGAACATCCCACAAACACTCTTTAATACAACTCACAACAATCCATAACAGCCTCTCCTCATTCCTCCCCAGATCACACAAACCATATAATACCATTTCATACGTTACACTATTCACACCAGTCAACCCCTCAATCATCTTTTCCATCCTTTTCCATATTTTCTTCGCATAGCGACATTCCCAGAACACATGTACCACCCTTTCAATCCCCCCACACCCCAGCCTTGGACACACCTCACTGTCCACAAACCTTCTCCTTCTCTGAAACTCTCTTGTAGGCAAACACCCATGCACCCCCATCCATGCAATATCCTTCTGTCTATTATCCACTCCCTTACAGCACACATTCTTCCAGACTTTCTCGCATTCGGCTACTCTTAAACCACCTATCCCTTCCATCTCTTCCCTTTCATTCAGTATCTGCATAACCTTTTTACTCTCACACCATTTATCCCGTGTCACATCCTGCAACCCATACCTCCTCATACATCTTTCAATCCTCACATAAAACCAAGGTGCAGTAAAACATACAGGCTTCCTCAAATCAACTTCACACAACTTATATTTCCGTAGCACACTCCCACATGCATATTTTACCATACACCCTGCAACGTTCTCTTTCTCACTCAATCTCACACACATACTTACATACTTCACCACCAGAAATTTCTCAATACTCACCATACCTTTCCCGCCATTCATTACTCCTTTCACTACTTTCTCTCTTTTCAACTTCTCCATCTTAGACGACCAAAAAAAGGAAAAACACACTCTCACAATTTGTTTCATCACTCTATCTGGAGCCGGAAACACGTAGTATAAAAATAACAGAATCGGAATCACAACAGCCTTCACAATCAACACCTTCCCTTCCAACGATAAAGTCCTTAAAGACCAAAAGTCAATTTTCTTTTTAACTTTCACCAAAGCATCCTGCCAACTCTCTCTCCCATACAAATCAGAATCAAACTTGACACCTAAAATCCTCACTCCTCCCTCACAACACTTCCAACCACACTGTTCAATCCCCCTCCATACACCAAACAATTTACACTCACTTTTCCCTATATTCACACTGAAACCACTTGCCATACAAAAAATCTCAATCAACAACTTCACTCTTTTCAGTCCTGCCATATCTCTACAAATCACTGTAACATCATCCATATATCCTATTACTTTCAAAACCCTACCACCACTCCCTGGTATTTCCACCCCTCTCACACACTTATCTTTATTCAACATCCTCAACAAAGGTTCAATCACACAAATAAACAACACGGGTGATAACGGGCAACCCTGCCTCACACCCGACCTAATGCTTATATCATTCGTCATCCATCCATTCACCAACACCTTACTTACCATACCTCTGTACAAACACTTAATCCACCCAATCAACACCTCAGGCAACCCCATTCTCCTTAATACTTTAAACATAAAATCATGCGACACTCTATCATACGCCTTTTCAAAATCCACAGCCAACACCGCCACTTCCTGCTTCCTCTCCTTACAGAACCATAACACATCCCTCAAGCTCACCAAACTTTCTGCAATAGACCTCCCAGGCACCGCGCACGCTTGCTCCTCCCCCACCAATTTTTCCACCACTGCACGCAACCTATTTGCTAATACCTTTGCCACCACCTTATAATCTACATTCAACAATGATATAGGCCTCCAATTTTTCAACTCTTGCTTGTCACCTTTTTTATACAGCAAAACAATCACACTTTTTAACATAGATTCAGGCATCCTCCCCTCCTCCAACACTTTCATCACCATCTCATACACACAGTCACCAATCACTTCCCAAAACGCACAATAAAACTCAACTGGCAAACCATCACTCCCAGGCGTCTTACCTTTTTTCATACTCCCCAGACATTCATCAACTTCACCTTTACTCACTTCCTCCCCTAACATACTCTTATCCTCCATATCCAGACACATCTCCACCTGCTCCAACACTTCCTTCTCAACCCTCTCATCCCTCTTCTTTTCCATATATAAATCGGAATAAAACCTCCAGATTTCATCTCCCAACCTCTTCTTCCCACTTACCACCTGTCCATTCTCATCCAACACACTTGACAAATCCGTCTTCCCACCATATACCTTTTTAAAGAAAAACCGCGTACACTTCTCATCCTTCTCTTTCACCACCATCCTTGCTTGCGACATAATCTCTCTCCCCCTCCGCTCCATAAAGACTCTCAATTTTCCCCTTGCTTCCACTAATTCACACCCCACATTCTCTCCCCATTCCCTTAGTTCTTCCAAATATTCCAATCTTTTCAGCCACAATTCATACGCCTCACGTTCCTTTTTCGCACTCTCACAACCCTTTCTTACAAAAAACCTCTTAGTCTGACCTTTCACCCACTCCCACCACTCGATAACACTTAAAAAATCATTCCTCCTTTTTTTAAGTTTCCCAAAAAACTCACCATACTCTCTTTTCACACCCTCGTCTTCCAATAACTCCACATTCAACTTCCACACACCTTTACCATACGTTACCTCCGATCCCATACTCACAACACACTCGATCCGACCATGGTCCGAGAAAGGCTCCCGCTGAATCATAAAGGATTCCGGCTGCAAATTTTTGGAAATAAAACAAAAATCAATTCTTGATTTTACATTACCCTTATCGCTAAAATAAGAAAAACCACCACCTTCACCCACATCCCTTAACCCAAACAACCGCAAAATCTCACCCAACTCTTTCCCAGATTTATCAACATCCCCACCACCACCTCCCTCCCCACATCTATCCCCATTACGCAAAATACAATTAAAATCCCCCAACACAATAATAGGATCCCTCCCCCCCAAAAAAAACTTCATTTTTTCAAACAATTCCAACCTCCCCTTTTTATCCACCGGTGCATATACACAAAATAATTTAAAACAAACACCCCCATACTCCAAAATAACAAACAAACATCGTCCCACCTCCACCTCCACCTTCCTTAAAATCTTAATTTTTTTATTTTTAATAAGAATCCCCACACCACTATTCCTATTCCGACCCAATGACCATACTGCATCCCCCTGGGTCCATCTTGCAGTATGTGGTTCCTCCCTCATGTTGCAGTCCTGTAAGCAAAAAACATCATTAGCATAGCCAGACAAGATTTTAAAAATTGCTGCCCGTCTAGATGCCGTCCCAATGCTTCTGCAATTGAGGGAAGATACCCGTAAGGCCATAGAAGATTAGGAAGGGATCATGCTCCTGTCACGACTTTTTCTTTTTCCCACCTTTATCCCTGGCCCTAGTCCTTGGTCCCACCCCTGTCCCAAGGCTCACCCCGCCAGATTTTTTCTTTGCCTTCCCCTTTGGCAACCTGCAGTACCCTATCACCTCCTGCAGCTCGGACACCTGACCAGTGCTTACATAGGATGGCGCCTGCGAGGAGTCCGAGTCGATCACCACATCCGATGCTTCAGGGCCCGGAGAGTCCGGGAAGGAGCCTATGACCTGGGAGGACTCAGCCATCTTTCTTTTCAGGGACAGCTGTCCCACCTCCATCTCCTCCTCCTCCTCTGAGTCCTCTGATTCCTCACCGCTCCCCTCCGACTCCCCCTCGGCCAGGAGGTGCCCAGGGACACTCTCCTCAGGTGCAGGAGAGGCCCCCTCCTCCCTTACGGCGTCAACAGGGGAGGGACCTGGCTCACCCTCCATAGGTAGGCAGTCATCAGCCCGCACCACCACTTCCTCGGGTAGCACTACAGTCTGCTCAGAGTTCACCGCAGTGGTAGGAATGGATCCCAGCCTAGCCACATCCGCGTAGGACAACACCTGCTTGCCCCCCGCCTCCACAGCTTTAACCGCCACAGCTTCTGGAGTGGGCTCCGACCTGTTAACCTTCGGGCACTGTCTCGCAAGATGCGTCCTACTACCGCAGATGTGGCAGCTCTTCTTCTCCGGACACTGACCGGCTCCGTGACCCTGCTTGAAGCAATTGCGGCATGTCAACCCGGCCTCGCACTGGTCTTTGGTGTGCCCGAAAGCAAAACACTGCCTGCAAAAGAGGGGCTGACCAGGGTACCACAGGTAGCCACGATTCCTCCCAATGGAAAAGGACTGAGGGGGGTGCCTGACGCCACCGATACCCTCTGGATCCGCCCTAAAGGTTACCCAAAATTTACGCTGCCCGTTGAAGGTACCTAGCACATTCGTCAGTTTCACGCCTGCTGAAACTGACTCGCAGTACCGGAACAAAAAGGCAGCGATTTCCCCATCCTGTACAAAAGGATTGTACATATGCACAGTGACGGGGACCCGCACTTTCGTCTCACTCGACAGGAACACGATCCCTTCCAGCATCTCGTCGCCTTCTTTCTCGCTCTTCCGTAGCAAAACTGTCTGCAGATCTTCCTTTTTCCAGAATGTAACGTCATACATTCCAGTGGTAGGAAAACACTGCATGCAAAAAATAGCTTCTCTCGGCATCCCAAAAAAGTCTTCAATCAACTGCTTCTGAATGAAGTGCAAACCGACATTGTTCCTTCTAGGCTCGGCCACGACCAGCCTCAAAGTGTTTGGTGCGCTCGGCGGCCCCACCATACCTACGCCCACCAATCCCACAGCCAACTCATGGATGGTAGGGAAAGGCGATCACTCTCATGCACTCACGGTGGCGTCCCCCCCAATAGCAGCATGGGATGCACCCGAAGGAAACACCCCAAGGCCGAGAGGGACTGGCACCGGTCGTTACCTAATGACAAGAACAAGGCAGAAACTACACTTGATCTTAGCCAAAAGGCCGAGAAGCAATTAGCAATAATCACTCTATCGAAAAGCCAGTGGCGTGCAAAACACACCTCAAAAACTTCCACCCGGTGCCAAAAAAAAGTGCCCACACATAGAGAGTGAAACACAAAAACGTGCAACGGGTGTACAGAGTCCTCCACTAGGGAAGGACCTTACCCTGATCCCCCGGGGCGTTAGGCTCCAGACAGGGACTGAGGTACTCAGACAAAGGGGTCCATCCGGCCGGCTCTCCCGAAGAGAGACCCCTCAAAGGAGAGGGCGAACCAAGCCAAAAGGCCTATGTCCACCCCCTCCCAAGACTTTCAGAGTAGGCCCGAGGACCCACACCCTACTCGCCACACAGTGACAAAACGTGTATACAAAGACAACCAAAAAAAAGACAAAAAGGTGACAAACAGGGGTAAAAGAAAGAGTGGGGAAGATGGTGAGATGGGAGAGTGAAAGTGGCCATTGTGCTATACAATGGCCAGCCCTCCGGCCAGGCATAAAAATTTCCCCTGGTCCTGGCCAAAAGGCCCGGCCCAAGAGGCAGGTGCGAAAAACGTGTGTTGTGGTGAAGTGACCATGGTGCCATAAAATCAAGTGCTTTCACACCGTGACTATATGGCACCCCTGAACTGCCACTTCAGGGGCACATTCACCACTGGCTTTTCGAAAAAGCCCTGACCACCCAGCCCAGACCACAGCAGACCCCACCACAGACAGGAAGGATATGGAGATCAGGAAGCCGGAAAGAGCCCTTTACCATCAGGCTCTGCCGTCGCTCCCATCACTCCTCCTAATTACATTCGGGAAGTACTTGCCACTCCCTCCCCCCCTTGCAAGGCAGGAGTAAGCGTTCTCTCCCAAATAACTGTCTGGAGCTAGATCCACCCCAATCCAGGCCAGAAGGCCAGGGTCCCGACCCTCTGGTTCAGACCCCGTGATTCTCCATCCCCATCAGAAGGCTTCCCTTTCGGCTACAAACCGCTCCAGGTCACCTTCACTCCAGCAGGTTTTGCATAGCAACCGCAATCCCATCTCTATTTCGCCATAGATCAGGGACGGAAGCAAGCGCCACCTCCTGGAAACTGATAAGAATAGATACTACACTTGATCTTCGCCAAAAGGCCGAGAAGCAATTAGCAATAATCACGCCTCAGTTGAACCTCATTGGCTATGATACTGCCACTGCGCAAAGCTAACCAAATCAGTGCCTGCCAACATCTGCCCTTCCTTGGAGGAGAAATTGACATTGAGGAGAGACACATAAGTGTCTTCCAGTGGGCCGCTGAGCATTCTGGGACTTGGCATGTTAATGAGACAGGGACGATGCCTAAGTGGGCATTGTTTACCCACTGAATAGTGTTAGCATTTGAAAGAACTAAGGAGAATCTAAAGGGACAGGGCCCTAGATGTCAGATGCGTTTCTCCCACAGCAGTCCTGAAAGGCCACTGGGAGCGTATGTGTTTGAACAGCTATGCTGCTGAGAAAAGACCAAGGTGGAAGGATTTGGGGCCTTTGTTGAAAGTTCGCTAGATAACATGCCTGAACTGGAGCCCAGGTAAGCTGCCATAGACAAGGGTTGTTGGGAAACAGTTGGTCAAGCAATCACCTTCAGCCACCTTTATTTCTGGCAGATTCCAGGAGCCTAGAAAGGGGGAAGTTAGGACATTTCATCTCTCTGAGCCAGTGAGCATTCCCGGCAGATGTGCATAAAGACTGCCCTATTGGCAGCTCAAAGGCCTCATAGGTAAGTGAAAGGCACCGCCCGAACAGGGACTTGAACCCTGGACCCTCAGATTAAAAGTCTGATGCTCTACCGACTGAGCTATCCGGGCACTCAAAGCTCCTCCTCCATAGCGGTCCAAGCTGCTTGAATCTTGACATGTATGGTGGAAAAAGACCATTCAGCCAAGGGGACCGGGTGCCTGAAAGCACAAGTATTTGGCTTGCCCAGGCTGGCCAATCGTCCTCTCCCGTTTAATTTTCTAGGACAGGTTGAAGATAAAAGGGAGAATCTAACCTGCAACCATGCAGATAGGGTCCAGTCCGGTACAGGTGGAGAACGCCTAAAGTTTCTGCCTTAGTTTTACCTACAGTTCAATGCTCTTTGACCGGAAACAAGGGCCTTGCAAAAAGACACCGCCCGAAAGGCTTCCTTAACCCTGGACCAACACGCTTCCAGTATTCTTAATCAGTGACTGGGTTACAAATAAAGACAGTTCACCTTGAGCCTCATGTTGCCAGGTCCAGCAGAAGAAACCCAGGCAAAAAAACGAGGTAGAGTCCACTCTGGATTACAGGCAAGTGAAGAACGAGCGGCGCGTGCCAATCACTGATTGTTCTACCCAGGCTGCGTGATGACACAAAAGCTCTCTATGGTGTCAATGGGCCCGTGACTCACTTTCTCAACTCTAACGCATCTCAGTCTGCATGTAAGAAGCCGTCACTTATCTGCTGTTGAAAACACATTGCTCAGTCTCCTCAGAGACTCTCAAAAATTGCCAGTGCTGACTGTATTTCAAGTCATCGTGGCGGGGTATTGGGAAAAGTTTTCAATTAGCAATAATCACTCTCTCTATCGAAAAGCCAGTGGCGTGCAAAACACACCTCAAAAACTTCCACCCGGTGCCAAAAAAAAAGTGCCCACACATAGAGAGTGAAACACAAAAAACGTGCAACGGGTGTACAGAGTCCTCCACTAGGGAAGGACCTTACCCTGATCCCCCGGGGCGTTAGGCTCCAGACAGGGACTGAGGTACTCAGACAAAGGGTTCATCCGGCCGAAACCAGACGGACCCCCACAACTGGAAGGACTGCCGAAGCAGACCAACCCAAGTACAGTGGGGCTCTCCCGAAGAGAGACCCCTCAAAGGAGAGGGCGAACCAAGCCAAAAGGCCTATGTCCACCCCCTCCCAAGACTTTCAGAGTAGGCCCGAGGACCCACACCCTACTCGCCACACAGTGACAAAACGTGTATACAAAGACAACCAAAAAAAAGACAAAAAGGTGACAAACAGGGGTAAAAGAAAGAGTGGGGAAGATAGTGAGATGGGAGAGTGAAAGTGGCCATTGTGCTATACAATGGCCGGCCCTCCGGCCAGGCATAAAAATTTCCCCTGGTCCTGGCCAAAAGGCCCGGCCCAAGAGGCAGGTGCGAAAAATGTGTGTTGTGGTGCAGTGACCATGGTGCCATAAAATCAAGTGCTTTCACACCGTGACTATACGGCACCCCTGAACTGCCACTTCAGGGGCACATTCCCCACTGGCTTTTCGAAAAAGCCCTGACCCTCCAGCCCAGACCCCACCACAGACAGGAAGGATATGGAGATCAGGAAGCCGGAAAGAGCCCTTTACCATCAGGCTCTGCCGTCGCTCCCATCACTCCTCCTAATTACATTCGGGAAGTACTTGCCACTCCCTCCCCCCCTTGCAAGGCTGGAGTAAGCGTTCTCTCCCAAATAACTGTCTGGAGCTAGATCCGCCCCAATCCAGGCCAGAAGGCCAGGGTCCCGACCCTCTGATTCAGACCCCGTGGTTCTCCATCCCCATCAGAAGGCTTCCCTTTCGGCTACAAACCGCTCCAGGTCACCTTCACTCCAGCAGGTTTTGCATAGCAACCGCAATCCCATCTCTATTTCGCCATAGATCAGGGACGGAAGCAAGCGCCACCTCCTGGAAACTGATAAGAATAGATACTACACTTGATCTTTGCCAAAAGGCCGAGAAGCAATTAACAATAATCACGCCTCAGTTGAACCTCATTGGCTATGATACTGCCACTGCGCAAAGCTAACCAAATCAGTGCCTGCCAACATCTGCCCTTCCTTGGAGGAGAAATTGACATTGAGGAGAGACACATAAGTGTCATCCAGTGGGCCACTGAGCATTCTGGGACTTGGCATGTTAATGAGACAGGGACGATGCCTAAGTGGGCATTGTTTACCCACTGAATAGTGTTAGCATTTGAAAGAACTAAGGAGAATCTAAAGGGACAGGGCCCTAGATGTCAGATGCGTTTCTCCCACAGCAGTCCTGAAAGGCCACTGGGAGCGTATGTGTTTGAACAGCTATGCTGCTGAGAAAAGACCAAGGTGGAAGGATTTGGCACCTTTGTTGAAAGTTCACTAGATAACATGCCTGAACTGGAGCCCAGGTAAGCTGCCATAGACAAGGGTTGTTGGGAAACAGTTGGTCAAGCAATCACCTTCAGCCACCTTTATTTCTGGCAGATTCCAGGAGCCTAGAAAGGGGGAAGTTAGGACATTTCATCTCTCTGAGCCAGTGAGCATTCCCGGCAGATGTGCATAAAGACTGCCCTATTGGCAGCTCAAAGGCCTCATAGGTAAGTGAAAGGCACCGCCCAAACAGGGACTTGAACCCTGGACCCTCAGATTAAAAGTCTGATGCTCTACCAACTGAGCTATCCGGGCTCTCAAAGCTCCTCCTCCATAGCGGTCCAAGCTGCTTGAATCTTGACATGTATGGTGGAAAAAGACCATTCAGCCAAGGGGACCGGGTGCCTGAAAGCACAAGTATTTGGCTTGCCCAGGCTGGCCAATCGTCCTCTCCCGTTTAATTTTCTAGGACAGGTTGAAGATAAAAGGGAGAATCTAACCTGCAACCATGCAGATAGGGTCCAGTCCGGTACAGGTGGAGAACGCCTAAAGTTTCTGCCTTAGTTTTACCTACAGTTCAATGCTCTTTGACCGGAAACAAGGGCCTTGCAAAAAGACACCGCCCGAAAGGCTTCCTTAACCCTGGACCAACACGCTTCCAGTATTCTTAATCAGTGACTGGGTTACAAATAAAGACAGTTCACCTTGAGCCTCATGTTGCCAGGTCCGGCAGAAGAAACCCAGGCAAAAAAACGAGGTAGAGTCCACTCTGGATTACAGGCAAGTGAAGAACGAGCGGCGCGTGCCAATCACTGATTGTTCTACCCAGGCTGCGTGATGACACAAAAGCTCTCTATGGTGTCAATGGGCCTGTGACTCACTTTCTCAACTCTAACGCATCTCAGTCTGCATGTAAGAAGCCGTCACTTATCTGCTGTTGAAAACACATTGCTCAGTCTCCTCAGAGACTCTCAAAAATTGCCAGTGCTGACTGTATTTCAAGTCATCGTGGCGGGGTATTGGGAAAAGTTTTCAATTAGCAATAATCACGCCTCAGTTGAACCTCATTGGCTATGATACTGCCACTGCGCAAAGCTAACCAAATCAGTGCCTGCCAACATCTGCCCTTCCTTGGAGGAGAAATTGACATTGAGGAGAGACACATAAGTGTCATCCAGTGGGCCGCTGAGCATTCTGGGACTTGGCATGTTAATGAGACAGGGACGATGCCTAAGTGGGCATTGTTTACCCACTGAATAGTGTTAGCATTTGAAAGAACTAAGGAGAATCTAAAGGGACAGGGCCCTAGATGTCAGATGCGTTTCTCCCACAGCAGTCCTGAAAGGCCACTGGGAGCGTATGTGTATGAACAGCTATGCTGCTGAGAAAAGACCAAGGTGGAAGGATTTGGGGCCTTTGTTGAAAGTTCGCTAGATAACATGCCTGAACTGGAGCCCAGGTAAGCTGCCATAGACAAGGGTTGTTGGGAAACAGTTGGTCAAGCAATCACCTTCAGCCACCTTTATTTCTGGCAGATTCCAGGAGCCTAGAAAGGGGGAAGTTAGGGCATTTCATCTCTCTGAGCCAGTGAGCATTCCCGGCAGATGTGCATAAAGACTGCCCTATTTTCAGCTCAAAGGCCTCATAGGTAAGTGAAAGGCACCGCCCGAACAGGGACTTGAACCCTGGACCCTCAGATTAAAAGTCTGATGCTCTACCGACTGAGCTATCCGGGCTCTCAAAGTTCCTCCTCCATAGCGGTCCAAGCTGCTTGAATCTTGACATGTATGGTGGAAAAAGACCATTCAGCCAAGGGGACCGGGTGCCTGAAAGCACAAGTATTTGGCTTGCCCAGGCTGGCCAATCGTCCTCTCCCGTTTAATTTTCTAGGACAGGTTGAAGATAAAAGGGAGAATCTAACCTGCAACCATGCAGATAGGGTCCAGTCCGGTACAGGTGGAGAACGCCTAAAGTTTCTGCCTTAGTTTTACCTACAGTTCAATGCTCTTTGACCGGAAACAAGGGCCTTGCAAAAAGACACCGCCCGAAAGGCTTCCTTAACCCTGGACCAACACGCTTCCAGTATTCTTAATCAGTGACTGGGTTACAAATAAAGACAGTTCACCTTGAGCCTCATGTTGCCAGGTCCAGCAGAAGAAACCCAGGCAAAAAAAACGAGGTAGAGTCCACTCTGGATTACAGGCAAGTGAAGAACGAGCGGCGCGTGCCAATCACTGATTGTTCTACCCAGGCTGCGTGATGACACAAAAGCTCTCTATGGTGTCAATGGGCCCGTGACTCACTTTCTCAACTCTAACGCATCTCAGTCTGCATGTAAGAAGCCGTCACTTATCTGCTGTTGAAAACACATTGCTCAGTCTCCTCAGAGACTCTCAAAAATTGCCAGTGCTGACTGTATTTCAAGTCATCGTGGCGGGGTATTGGGAAAAGTTTTCAATTAGCAATAATCACGCCTCAGTTGAACCTCATTGGCTATGATACTGCCACTGCGCAAAGCTAACCAAATCAGTGCCTGCCAACATCTGCCCTTCCTTGGAGGAGAAATTGACATTGAGGAGAGACACATAAGTGTCATCCAGTGGGCCGCTGAGCATTCTGGGACTTGGCATGTTAATGAGACAGGGACGATGCCTAAGTGGGCATTGTTTACCCACTGAATAGTGTTAGCATTTGAAAGAACTAAGGAGAATCTAAAGGGACAGGGCCCTAGATGTCAGATGCGTTTCTCCCACAGCAGTCCTGAAAGGCCACTGGGAGCGTATGTGTTTGAACAGCTATGCTGCTGAGAAAAGACCAAGGTGGAAGGATTTGGGGCCTTTGTTGAAAGTTCGCTAGATAACATGCCTGAACTGGAGCCCAGGTAAGCTGCCATAGACAAGGGTTGTTGGGAAACAGTTGGTCAAGCAATCACCTTCAGCCACCTTTATTTCTGGCAGATTCCAGGAGCCTAGAAAGGGGGAAGTTAGGACATTTCATCTCTCTGAGCCAGTGAGCATTCCCGGCAGATGTGCATAAAGACTGCCCTATTGGCAGCTCAAAGGCCTCATAGGTAAGTGAAAGGCACCGCCCGAACAGGGACTTGAACCCTGGACCCTCAGATTAAAAGTCTGATGCTCTACCGACTGAGCTATCCGGGCTCTCAAAGCTCCTCCTCCATAGCGGTCCAAGCTGCTTGAATCTTGACATGTATGGTGGAAAAAGACCATTCAGCCAAGGGGACCGGGTGCCTGAAAGCACAAGTATTTGGCTTGCCCAGGCTGGCCAATCGTCCTCTCCCGTTTAATTTTCTAGGACAGGTTGAAGATAAAAGGGAGAATCTAACCTGCAACCATGCAGATAGGGTCCAGTCCGGTACAGGTGGAGAACGCCTAAAGTTTCTGCCTTAGTTTTACCTACAGTTCAATGCTCTTTGACCGGAAACAAGGGCCTTGCAAAAAGACACCGCCCGAAAGGCTTCCTTAACCCTGGACCAACACGCTTCCAGTATTCTTAATCAGTGACTGGGTTACAAATAAAGACAGTTCACCTTGAGCCTCATGTTGCCAGGTCCAGCAGAAGAAACCCAGGCAAAAAAACGAGGTAGAGTCCACTCTGGATTACAGGCAAGTGAAGAACGAGCGGCGCGTGCCAATCACTGATTGTTCTACCCAGGCTGCGTGATGACACAAAAGCTCTCTATGGTGTCAATGGGCCCGTGACTCACTTTCTCAACTCTAACGCATCTCAGTCTGCATGTAAGAAGCCGTCACTTATCTGCTGTTGAAAACACATTGCTCAGTCTCCTCAGAGACTCTCAAAAATTGCCAGTGCTGACTGTATTTCAAGTCATCGTGGCGGGGTATTGGGAAAAGTTTTCAATTAGCAATAATCACGCCTCAGTTGAACCTCATTGGCTATGATACTGCCACTGCGCAAAGCTAACCAAATCAGTGCCTGCCAACATCTGCCCTTCCTTGGAGGAGAAATTGACATTGAGGAGAGACACATAAGTGTCATCCAGTGGGCCGCTGAGCATTCTGGGACTTGGCATGTTAATGAGACAGGGACGATGCCTAAGTGGGCATTGTTTACCCACTGAATAGTGTTAGCATTTGAAAGAACTAAGGAGAATCTAAAGGGACAGGGCCCTAGATGTCAGATGCGTTTCTCCCACAGCAGTCCTGAAAGGCCACTGGGAGCGTATGTGTTTGAACAGCTATGCTGCTGAGAAAAGACCAAGGTGGAAGGATTTGGGGCCTTTGTTGAAAGTTCGCTAGATAACATACCTGAACTGGAGCCCAGGTAAGCTGCCATAGACAAGGGTTGTTGGGAAACAGTTGGTCAAGCAATCACCTTCAGCCACCTTTATTTCTGGCAGATTCCAGGAGCCTAGAAAGGGGGAAGTTAGGACATTTCATCTCTCTGAGCCAGTGAGCATTCCCGGCAGATGTGCATAAAGACTGCCCTATTGGCAGCTCAAAGGCCTCATAGGTAAGTGAAAGGCACCGCCCGAACAGGGACTTGAACCCTGGACCCTCAGATTAAAAGTCTGATGCTCTACCGACTGAGCTATCCGGGCTCTCAAACCCTCTCCATAGCGGTCCAAGCTGCTTGAATCTTGACATGTATGGTGGAAAAAGACCATTCAGCCAAGGGGACCGGGTGCCTGAAAGCACAAGTATTTGGCTTGCCCAGGCTGGCCAATCGTCCTCTCCCGTTTAATTTTCTAGGACAGGTTGAAGATAAAAGGGAGAATCTAACCTGCAACCATGCAGATAGGGTCCAGTCCGGTACAGGTGGAGAACGCCTAAAGTTTCTGCCTTAGTTTTACCTACAGTTCAATGCTCTTTGACCGGAAACAAGGGCCTTGCAAAAAGACACCGCCCGAAAGGCTTCCTTAACCCTGGACCAACACGCTTCCAGTATTCTTAATCAGTGACTGGGTTACAAATAAAGACAGTTCACCTTGAGCCTCATGTTGCCAGGTCCAGCAGAAGAAACCCAGGCAAAAAAACGAGGTAGAGTCCACTCTGGATTACAGGCAAGTGAAGAACGAGCGGCGCGTGCCAATCACTGATTGTTCTACCCAGGCTGCGTGATGACACAAAAGCTCTCTATGGTGTCAATGGGCCCGTGACTCACTTTCTCAACTCTAACGCATCTCAGTCTGCATGTAAGAAGCCATCACTTATCTGCTGTTGAAAACACATTGCTCAGTCTCCTCAGAGACTCTCAAAAATTGCCAGTGCTGACTGTATTTCAAGTCATCGTGGCGGGGTATTGGGAAAAGTTTTCAATTAGCAATAATCACGCCTCAGTTGAACCTCATTGGCTATGATACTGCCACTGCGCAAAGCTAACCAAATCAGTGCCTGCCAACATCTGCCCTTCCTTGGAGGAGAAATTGACATTGAGGAGAGACACATAAGTGTCATCCAGTGGGCCGCTGAGCATTCTGGGACTTGGCATGTTAATGAGACAGGGACGATGCCTAAGTGGGCATTGTTTACCCACTGAATAGTGTTAGCATTTGAAAGAACTAAGGAGAATCTAAAGGGACAGGGCCCTAGATGTCAGATGCGTTTCTCCCACAGCAGTCCTGAAAGGCCACTGGGAGCGTATGTGTTTGAACAGCTATGCTGCTGAGAAAAGACCAAGGTGGAAGGATTTGGGGCCTTTGTTGAAAGTTCGCTAGATAACATGCCTGAACTGGAGCCCAGGTAAGCTGCCATAGACAAGGGTTGTTGGGAAACAGTTGGTCAAGCAATCACCTTCAGCCACCTTTATTTCTGGCAGATTCCAGGAGCCTAGAAAGGGGGAAGTTAGGGCATTTCATCTCTCTGAGCCAGTGAGCATTCCCGGCAGATGTGCATAAAGACTGCCCTATTGGCAGCTCAAAGGCCTCATAGGTAAGTGAAAGGCACCGCCCGAACAGGGACTTGAACCCTGGACCCTCAGATTAAAAGTCTGATGCTCTACCGACTGAGCTATCCGGGCTCTCAAAGCTCCTCCTCCATAGCAGTCCAAGCTGCTTGAATCTTGACATGTATGGTGGAAAAAGACCATTCAGCCAAGGGGACCGGGTGCCTGAAAGCACAAGTATTTGGCTTGCCCAGGCTGGCCAATCGTCCTCTCCCGTTTAATTTTCTAGGACAGGTTGAAGATAAAAGGGAGAATCTAACCTGCAACCATGCAGATAGGGTCCAGTCCGGTACAGGTGGAGAACGCCTAAAGTTTCTGCCTTAGTTTTACCTACAGTTCAATGCTCTTTGACCGGAAACAAGGGCCTTGCAAAAAGACACCGCCCGAAAGGCTTCCTTAACCCTGGACCAACACGCTTCCAGTATTCTTAATCAGTGACTGGGTTACAAATAAAGACAGTTCACCTTGAGCCTCATGTTGCCAGGTCCAGCAGAAGAAACCCAGGCAAAAAAACAAGGTAGAGTCCACTCTGGATTACAGGCAAGTGAAGAACGAGCGGCGCGTGCCAATCACTGATTGTTCTACCCAGGCTGCGTGATGACACAAAAGCTCTCTATGGTGTCAATGGGCCCGTGACTCACTTTCTCAACTCTAACGCATCTCAGTCTGCATGTAAGAAGCCATCACTTATCTGCTGTTGAAAACACATTGCTCAGTCTCCTCAGAGACTCTCAAAAATTGCCAGTGCTGACTGTATTTCAAGTCATCGTGGCGGGGTATTGGGAAAAGTTTTCAATTAGCAATAATCACTCTATCGAAAAGCCAGTGGCGTGCAAAACACACCTCAAAAACTTCCACCCGGTGCCAAAAAAAAAAGTGCCCACACATAGAGAGTGAAACACAAAAACGTGCAACGGGTGTACAGAGTCCTCCACTAGGGAAGGACCTTACCCTGATCCCCCGGGGCGTTAGGCTCCAGACAGGGACTGAGGTACTCAGACAAAGGGTCCATCTGGCCGAAACCAGGCGGACCCCCACAACTGGAAGGACTGCCGAAGCAGACCAACCCAAGTACTGTGGGGCTCTCCCGAAGAGAGACCCCTCAAAGGAGAGGGCGAACCAAGCCAAAAGCCCTATGTCCACCCCCTCCCAAGACTTTCAGAGTAGGCCCGAGGACCCACACCCTACTCGCCACACAGTGACAAACGTGTATACAAAACAACCAAAAAAAGGACAAAAAGGTGACAAACAGGGGTAAAAGAAAGAGTGGGGAAGATAGTGAGATGGGAGAGTGAAAGTGGCCATTGTGCTATACAATGGCCGGCCCTCCGGCCAGGCATAAAAATTTCCCCTGGTCCTGGCCAAAAGGCCCGGCCCAAGAGGCAGGTGCGAAAAACGTGTGTTGTGGTGAAGTGACCATGGTGCCATAAAATCAAGTGCTTTCACACCGTGACTATACGGCACCCCTGAACTGCCACTTCAGGGGCACATTCACCACTGGCTTTTCGAAAAAGCCCTGACCCACAGCCCAGACCACAGCAGCCCCCACCCCAGGCAGAAAGGTATGGAGTTCTGGAAGCTTGGAGAGAGCCCTTGCCATCAGGCTTCACCGTCGTTCCGTCCCTCCTACCTAATTACATTTGGGAAATACTGGCCGCTCCCCCGGTGGGAGCAAGGGGAGCCAGCGTTCTCTCCCAAATAACTGTCCAGAGCTAGAGCTGCCCCAATCCAGGCCAGAAGGCCAGGATCCCGACCCTCCGCCAAGACCGAATGGTTCTCCGTCCCCATCAGAAGGCTTCCCTTTCAGCTACAAACCGCTCCGGGTTACCTTCACTCCAGCAGGTTTTGCATAGCAACCGCAATCCCATCTCTATCTCGCCATAGATCAGGGACAGAAGCAAGCGCCACCTCCTGGAAACTGATAAGAACAGATACTAGATTCGATCTTAGCCAAAGGGCCGAGAAGCAATTAGCAATAATCACGCCTCAGTTGAACCTCATTGGCTATGATACTGCCACTGCGCAAAGCTAACCAAATCAGTGCCTGCCAACATCTGCCCTTCCTTGGAGGAGAAATTGACATTGAGGAGAGACACATAAGTGTCATCCAGTGGGCCGCTGAGCATTCTGGGACTTGGCATGTTAATGAGACAGGGACGATGCCTAAGTGGGCATTGTTTACCCACTGAATAGTGTTAGCATTTGAAAGAACTAAGGAGAATCTAAAGGGACAGGGCCCTAGATGTCAGATGCGTTTCTCCCACAGCAGTCCTGAAAGGCCACTGGGAGCGTATGTGTATGAACAGCTATGCTGCTGAGAAAAGACCAAGGTGGAAGGATTTGGGGCCTTTGTTGAAAGTTCGCTAGATAACATGCCTGAACTGGAGCCCAGGTAAGCTGCCATAGACAAGGGTTGTTGGGAAACAGTTGGTCAAGCAATCACCTTCAGCCACCTTTATTTCTGGCAGATTCCAGGAGCCTAGAAAGGGGGAAGTTAGGGCATTTCATCTCTCTGAGCCAGTGAGCATTCCCGGCAGATGTGCATAAAGACTGCCCTATTTTCAGCTCAAAGGCCTCATAGGTAAGTGAAAGGCACCGCCCGAACAGGGACTTGAACCCTGGACCCTCAGATTAAAAGTCTGATGCTCTACCGACTGAGCTATCCGGGCTCTCAAAGTTCCTCCTCCATAGCGGTCCAAGCTGCTTGAATCTTGACATGTATGGTGGAAAAAGACCATTCAGCCAAGGGGACCGGGTGCCTGAAAGCACAAGTATTTGGCTTGCCCAGGCTGGCCAATCGTCCTCTCCCGTTTAATTTTCTAGGACAGGTTGAAGATAAAAGGGAGAATCTAACCTGCAACCATGCAGATAGGGTCCAGTCCGGTACAGGTGGAGAACGCCTAAAGTTTCTGCCTTAGTTTTACCTACAGTTCAATGCTCTTTGACCGGAAACAAGGGCCTTGCAAAAAGACACCGCCCGAAAGGCTTCCTTAACCCTGGACCAACACGCTTCCAGTATTCTTAATCAGTGACTGGGTTACAAATAAAGACAGTTCACCTTGAGCCTCATGTTGCCAGGTCCAGCAGAAGAAACCCAGGCAAAAAAACGAGGTAGAGTCCACTCTGGATTACAGGCAAGTGAAGAACGAGCGGCGCGTGCCAATCACTGATTGTTCTACCCAGGCTGCGTGATGACACAAAAGCTCTCTATGGTGTCAATGGGCCCGTGACTCACTTTCTCAACTCTAACGCATCTCAGTCTGCATGTAAGAAGCCGTCACTTATCTGCTGTTGAAAACACATTGCTCAGTCTCCTCAGAGACTCTCAAAAATTGCCAGTGCTGACTGTATTTCAAGTCATCGTGGCGGGGTATTGGGAAAAGTTTTCAATTAGCAATAATCACTCTATCGAAAAGCCAGTGGCGTGCAAAACACACCTCAAAAACTTCCACCCGGTGCCAAAAAAAAGTGCCCACACATAGAGAGTGAAACACAAAAACGTGCAACGGGTGTACAGAGTCCTCCACTAGGGAAGGACCTTACCCTGATCCCCCGGGGCGTTAGGCTCCAGACAGGGACTGAGGTACTCAGACAAAGGGTCCATCTGGCCGAAACCAGGCGGACCCCCACAACTGGAAGGACTGCCGAAGCAGACCAACCCAAGTACAGTGGGGCTCTCCCGAAGAGAGACCCCTCAAAGGAGAGGGCGAACCAAGCCAAAAGGCCTATGTCCACCCCCTCCCAAGACTTTCAGAGTAGGCCCGAGGACCCACACCCTACTCGCCACACAGTGACAAACGTGTATACAAAACAACCAAAAAAAGGACAAAAGGTGACAAACAGGGGTAAAAGAAAGAGTGGGGAAGATAGTGAGATGGGAGAGTGAAAGTGGCCATTGTGCTATACAATGGCCGGCCCTCCGGCCAGGCATAAAAATTTCCCCTGGTCCTGGCCAAAAGGCCCGGCCCAAGAGGCAGGTGCGAAAAACGTGTGTTGTGGTGAAGTGACCATGGTGCCATAAAATCAAGTGCTTTCACACCGTGACTATACGGCACCCCTGAACTGCCACTTCAGGGGCACATTCACCACTGGCTTTTCGAAAAAGCCCTGACCCACAGCCCAGACCACAGCAGCCCCCACCCCAGGCAGAAAGGTATGGAGTTCTGGAAGCTTGGAGAGAGCCCTTGCCATCAGGCTTCACCGTCGTTCCGTCCCTCCTACCTAATTACATTTGGGAAATACTGGCCGCTCCCCCGGCGGGAGCAAGGGGAGCCAGCGTTCTCTCCCAAATAACTGTCCAGAGCTAGAGCTGCCCCAATCCAGGCCAGAAGGCCAGGATCCCGACCCTCCGCCAAGACCGAATGGTTCTCCGTCCCCATCAGAAGGCTTCCCTTTCGGCTACAAACCGCTCCGGGTTACCTTCACTCCAGCAGGTTTTGCATAGCAACCGCAATCCCATCTCTATCTCGCCATAGATCAGGGACAGAAGCAAGCGCCACCTCCTGGAAACTGATAAGAACAGATACTAGATTCGATCTTAGCCAAAGGGCCGAGAAGCAATTAGCAATAATCACGCCTCACTCTATCGAAAAGCCAGTGGCGTGCAAAACACACCTCAAAAACTTCCACCCGGTGCCAAAAAAAAAGTGCCCACACATAGAGAGTGAAACACAAAAAACGTGCAACGGGTGTACAGAGTCCTCCACTAGGGAAGGACCTTACCCTGATCCCCCGGGGCGTTAGGCTCCAGACAGGGACTGAGGTACTCAGACAAAGGGTTCATCCGGCCGAAACCAGACGGACCCCCACAACTGGAAGGACTGCCGAAGCAGACCAACCCAAGTACAGTGGGGCTCTCCCGAAGAGAGACCCCTCGAAGGAGAGGGCGAACCAAGCCAAAAGGCCTATGTCCACCCCCTCTCAAGACTTTCAGAGTAGGCCCGAGGACCCACACCCTACTCGCCACACAGTGACAAAACGTGTATACAAAGACAACCAAAAAAAGACAAAAAGGTGACAAACAGGGGTAAAAGAAAGAGTGGGGAAGATAGTGAGATGGGAGAGTGAAAGTGGCCATTGTGCTATACAATGGCCGGCCCTCCGGCCAGGCATAAAAATTTCCCCTGGTCCTGGCCAAAAGGCCCGGCCCAAGAGGCAGGTGCGAAAAACATGTGTTGTGGTGAAGTGACCATGGTGCCATAAAATCAAGTGCTTTCACACCGTGACTATACGGCACCCCTGAACTGCCACTTCAGGGGCACATTCACCACTGGCTTTTCGAAAAAGCCCTGACCACCCAGCCCAGACCACAGCGGACCCCACCACAGACAGGAAGGATATGGAGATCAGGAAGCCGGAAAGAACCCTTTACCATCAGGCTCTGCCGTCGCTCCCATCACTCCTCCTAATTACATTCGGGAAGTACTTGCCACTCCCTCCCCCCCTTGCAAGGCAGGAGTAAGCGTTCTCTCCCAAATAACTGTCTGGAGCTAGATCCGCCCCAATCCAGGCCAGAAGGCCAGGGTCCCGACCCTCTGGTTCAGACCCCGTGGTTCTCCATCCCCATCAGAAGGCTTCCCTTTCGGCTACAAACCGCTCCAGGTCACCTTCACTCCAGCAGGTTTTGCATAGCAACCGCAATCCCATCTCTATTTCGCCATAGATCAGGGACGGAAGCAAGCGCCACCTCCTGGAAACTGATAAGAATAGATACTACACTTGATCTTCGCCAAAAGGCCGAGAAGCAATTAGCAATAATCACTCTATCGAAAAGCCAGTGGCGTGCAAAACACACCTCAAAAACTTCCACCCGGTGCCAAAAAAAAGTGCCCACACATAGAGAGTGAAACACAAAAAAGTGCAACGGGTGTACAGAGTCCTCCACTAGGGAAGGACCTTACCCTGATCCCCCGGGGCGTTAGGCTCCAGACAGGGACTGAGGTACTCAGACAAAGGGTCCATCTGGCCGAAACCAGGTGGACCCCCACAACTGGAAGGTCTGCCGAAGCAGACCGACCCAAGTACAGTGGGGCTCCCCCGAAGGGAGACCCCTCAAAGGAGAGGGCGAACCAAGCCAAAAGGCCTATGTCCACCCCCTCCCAAGACTTTCAGAGTAGGCCCGAGGACCCACACCCTACTCGCCACACAGTGACAAAACGTGTATACAAAGACAACCAAAAAAAGACAAAAAGGTGACAAACAGGGGTAAAAGAAAGAGTGGGGAAGATAGTGAGATGGGAGAGTGAAAGTGGCCATTGTGCTATACAATGGCCGGCCCTCCGGCCAGGCATAAAAATTTCCCCTGGTCCTGGCCAAAAGGCCCGGCCCAAGAGGCAGGTGCGAAAAACGTGTGTTGTGGTGAAGTGACCATGGTGCCATAAAATCAAGTGCTTTCACACCGTGACTATACGGCACCCCTGAACTGCCACTTCAGGGGCACATTCACCACTGGCTTTTCGAAAAAGCCCTGACCCACAGCCCAGACCACAGCAGCCCCCACCCCAGGCAGAAAGGTATGGAGTTCTGGAAGCTTGGAGAAAGCCCTTGCCATCAGGCTTCACCGTCGTTCCATCCCTCCTACCTAATTACATTTGGGAAATACTGGCCGCTCCCCCGGTGGGAGCAAGGGGAGCCAGCGTTCTCTCCCAAATAACTGTCCAGAGCTAGAGCTGCCCCAATCCAGGCCAGAAGGCCAGGATCCCGACCCTCCGCCAAGACCGAATGGTTCTCCGTCCCCATCAGAAGGTTTCCCTTTCGGCTACAAACCGCTCCGGGTTACTTTCACTCCAGCAGGTTTTGCATAGCAACCGCAATCCCATCTCTATCTCGCCATAGATCAGGGACAGAAGCAAGCGCCACCTCCTGGAAACTGATAAGAAAAGATACTAGATTTGATCTTAGCCAAAGGGCCGAGAAGCAATTAGCAATAATCACTCTATCGAAAAGCCAGTGGCGTGCAAAACACACCTCAAAAACTTCCACCCGGTGCCAAAAAAAAGTGCCCACACATAGAGAGTGAAACACAAAAACGTGCAACGGGTGTACAGAGTCCTCCACTAGGGAAGGACCTTACCCTGATCCCCCGGGGCGTTAGGCTCCGGACAGGGACTGAGGTACTCAGACAAAGGGTCCATCTGGCCGAAACCAGGCGGACCCCCACAACTGGAAGGACTGCCGAAGCAGACCAACCCAAGTACAGTGGGGCTCTCCCGAAGAGAGACCCCTCAAAGGAGAGGGCGAACCAAGCCAAAAGGCCTATGTCCACCCCCTCCCAAGACTTTCAGAGTAGGCCCGAGGACCCACACCCTACTCGCCACACAGTGACAAACGTGGATACAAAACAACCAAAAAAAGGACAAAAAGGTGACAAACAGGGGTAAAAGAAAGAGTGGGGAAGATAGTGAGATGGGAGAGTGAAAGTGGCCATTGTGCTATACAATGGCCGGCCCTCCGGCCAGGCATAAAAATTTCCCCTGGTCCTGGCCAAAAGGCCCGGCCCAAGAGGCAGGTGCGAAAAACGTGTGTTGTGGTGAAGTGACCATGGTGCCATAAAATCAAGTGCTTTCACACCGTGACTATACGGCACCCCTGAACTGCCACTTCAGGGGCACATTCATCACTGGCTTTTCGAAAAAGCCCTGACCCACAGCCCAGACCACAGCAGCCCCCACCCCAGGCAGAAAGGTATGGAGTTCTGGAAGCTTGGAGAGAGCCCTTGCCATCAGGCTTCACCGTCGTTCCATCCCTCCTACCTAATTACATTTGGGAAATACTGGCCGCTCCCCCGGTGGGAGCAAGGGGAGCCAGCGTTCTCTCCCAAATAACTGTCCAGAGCTAGAGCTGCCCCAATCCAGGCCAGAAGGCCAGGATCCCGACCCTCCGCCAAGACCGAATGGTTCTCCGTCCCCATCAGAAGGCTTCCCTTTCGGCTACAAACCGCTCCGGGTTACCTTCACTCCAGCAGGTTTTGCATAGCAACCGCAATCCCATCTCTATCTCGCCATAGATCAGGGACAGAAGCAAGCGCCACCTCCTGGAAACTGATAAGAACAGATACTAGATTTGATCTTAGCCAAAGGGCCGAGAAGCAATTAGCAATAATCACGCCTCAGTTGAACCTCATTGGCTATGATACTGCCACTGCGCAAAGCTAACCAAATCAGTGCCTGCCAACATCTGCCCTTCCTTGGAGGAGAAATTGACATTGAGGAGAGACACATAAGTGTCATCCAGTGGGCCGCTGAGCATTCTGGGACTTGGCATGTTAATGAGACAGGGACGATGCCTAAGTGGGCATTGTTTACCCACTGAATAGTGTTAGCATTTGAAAGAACTAAGGAGAATCTAAAGGGACAGGGCCCTAGATGTCAGATGCGTTTCTCCCACAGCAGTCCTGAAAGGCCACTGGGAGCGTATGTGTTTGAACAGCTATGCTGCTGAGAAAAGACCAAGGTGGAAGGATTTGGGGCCTTTGTTGAAAGTTCGCTAGATAACATGCCTGAACTGGAGCCCAGGTAAGCTGCCATAGACAAGGGTTGTTGGGAAACAGTTGGTCAAGCAATCACCTTCAGCCACCTTTATTTCTGGCAGATTCCAGGAGCCTAGAAAGGGGGAAGTTAGGGCATTTCATCTCTCTGAGCCAGTGAGCATTCCCGGCAGATGTGCATAAAGACTGCCCTATTGGCAGCTCAAAGGCCTCATAGGTAAGTGAAAGGCACCGCCCGAACAGGGACTTGAACCCTGGACCCTCAGATTAAAAGTCTGATGCTCTACCGACTGAGCTATCCGGGCTCTCAAAGCTCCTCCTCCATAGCAGTCCAAGCTGCTTGAATCTTGACATGTATGGTGGAAAAAGACCATTCAGCCAAGGGGACCGGGTGCCTGAAAGCACAAGTATTTGGCTTGCCCAGGCTGGCCAATCGTCCTCTCCCGTTTAATTTTCTAGGACAGGTTGAAGATAAAAGGGAGAATCTAACCTGCAACCATGCAGATAGGGTCCAGTCCGGTACAGGTGGAGAACGCCTAAAGTTTCTGCCTTAGTTTTACCTACAGTTCAATGCTCTTTGACCGGAAACAAGGGCCTTGCAAAAAGACACCGCCCGAAAGGCTTCCTTAACCCTGGACCAACACGCTTCCAGTATTCTTAATCAGTGACTGGGTTACAAATAAAGACAGTTCACCTTGAGCCTCATGTTGCCAGGTCCAGCAGAAGAAACCCAGGCAAAAAAACGAGGTAGAGTCCACTCTGGATTACAGGCAAGTGAAGAACGAGCGGCGCGTGCCAATCACTGATTGTTCTACCCAGGCTGCGTGATGACACAAAAGCTCTCTATGGTGTCAATGGGCCCGTGACTCACTTTCTCAACTCTAACGCATCTCAGTCTGCATGTAAGAAGCCGTCACTTATCTGCTGTTGAAAACACATTGCTCAGTCTCCTCAGAGACTCTCAAAAATTGCCAGTGCTGACTGTATTTCAAGTCATCGTGGCGAGGTATTGGGAAAAGTTTTCAATTAGCAATAATCACGCCTCTGTTGAACCTCATTGGCTATGATACTGCCACTGCGCAAAGCTAACCAAATCAGTGCCTGCCAACATCTGCCCTTCCTTGGAGGAGAAATTGACATTGAGGAGAGACACATAAATGTCGTCCAGTGGGCCGCTGAGCATTCTGGGACTTGGCATGTTAATGAGACAGGGACGATGCCTAAGTGGGCATTGTTTACCCACTGAATAGTGTTAGCATTTGAAAGAACTAAGGAGAATCTAAAGGGACAGGGCCCTAGATGTCAGATGCGTTTCTCCCACAGCAGTCCTGAAAGGCCACTGGGAGCGTATGTGTTTGAACAGCTATGCTGCTGAGAAAAGACCAAGGTGGAAGGATTTGGGGCCTTTGTTGAAAGTTCGCTAGATAACATGCCTGAACTGGAGCCCAGGTAAGCTGCCATAGACAAGGGAAACAGTTGGTCAAGCAATCACCTTCAGCCACCTTTATTTCTGGCAGATTCCAGGAGCCTAGAAAGGGGGAAGTTAGGACATTTCATCTCTCTGAGCCAGTGAGCATTCCCGGCAGATGTGCATAAAGACTGCCCTATTGGCAGCTCAAAGGCCTCATAGGTAAGTGAAAGGCACCGCCCGAACAGGGACTTGAACCCTGGACCCTCAGATTAAAAGTCTGATGCTCTACCGACTGAGCTATCCGGGCTCTCAAAGCCTCTCCATAGCGGTCCAAGCTGCTTGAATCTTGACATGTATGGTGGAAAAAGACCATTCAGCCAAGGGGACCGGGTGCCTGAAAGCACAAGTATTTGGCTTGCCCAGGCTGGCCAATCGTCCTCTCCCGTTTAATTTTCTAGGACAGGTTGAAGATAAAAGGGAGAATCTAACCTGCAACCATGCAGATAGGGTCCAGTCCGGTACAGGTGGAGAACGCCTAAAGTTTCTGCCTTAGTTTTACCTACAGTTCAATGCTCTTTGACCGGAAACAAGGGCCTTGCAAAAAGACACCGCCCGAAAGGCTTCCTTAACCCTGGACCAACACGCTTCCAGTATTCTTAATCAGTGACTGGGTTACAAATAAAGACAGTTCACCTTGAGCCTCATGTTGCCAGGTCCAGCAGAAGAAACCCAGGCAAAAAAACAAGGTAGAGTCCACTCTGGATTACAGGCAAGTGAAGAACGAGCGGCGCGTGCCAATCACTGATTGTTCTACCCAGGCTGCGTGATGACACAAAAGCTCTCTATGGTGTCAATGGGCCCGTGACTCACTTTCTCAACTCTAACGCATCTCAGTCTGCATGTAAGAAGCCATCACTTATCTGCTGTTGAAAACACATTGCTCAGTCTCCTCAGAGACTCTCAAAAATTGCCAGTGCTGACTGTATTTCAAGTCATCGTGGCGGGGTATTGGGAAAAGTTTTCAATTAGCAATAATCACTCTATCGAAAAGCCAGTGGCGTGCAAAACACACCTCAAAAACTTCCACCCGGTGCCAAAAAAAAGTGCCCACACATAGAGAGTGAAACACAAAAAAGTGCAACGGGTGTACAGAGTCCTCCACTAGGGAAGGACCTTACCCTGATCCCCCGGGGCGTTAGGCTCCAGACAGGGACTGAGGTACTCAGACAAAGGGTCCATCCGGCCGAAACCAGGCGGACCCCCACAACTGGAAGGACTGCCGAAGCAGACCAACCCAAGTACAGTGGGGCTCTCCCGAAGAGAGACCCCTCAAAGGAGAGGGTGAACCAAGCCAAAAGGCCTATGTCCACCCCCTCCCAAGACTTTCAGAGTAGGCCCGAGGACCCACACCCTACTCGCCACACAGTGACAAACGTGTATACAAAACAACCAAAAAAAGGACAAAAAGGTGACAAACAGGGGTAAAAGAAAGAGTGGGGAAGATAGTGAGATGGGAGAGTGAAAGTGGCCATTGTGCTATACAATGGCCGGCCCTCCGGCCAGGCATAAAAATTTCCCCTGGTCCTGGCCAAAAGGCCCGGCCCAAGAGGCAGGTGCGAAAAACGTGTGTTGTGGTGAAGTGACCATGGTGCCATAAAATCAAGTGCTTTCACACCGTGACTATACGGCACCCCTGAACTGCCACTTCAGGGGCACATTCACCACTGGCTTTTCGAAAAAGCCCTGACCCACAGCCCAGACCACAGCAGCCCCCACCCCAGGCAGAAAGGTATGGTGTTCTGGGAGCTTGGAGAGAGCCCTTGCCATCAGGCTTCACCGTCGTTCCGTCCCTCCTACCTAATTACATTTGGGAAATACTGGCCGCTCCCCCGGTGGGAGCAAGGGGAGCCAGCGTTCTCTCCCAAATAACTGTCCAGAGCTAGAGCTGCCCCAATCCAGGCCAGAAGGCCAGGATCCCGACCCTCCGCCAAGACCGAATGGTTCTCCGTCCCCATCAGAAGGCTTCCCTTTCAGCTACAAACCGCTCCGGGTTACCTTCACTCCAGCAGGTTTTGCATAGCAACCGCAATCCCATCTCTATCTCGCCATAGATCAGGGACAGAAGCAAGCGCCACCTCCTGGAAACTGATAAGAACAGATACTAGATTCGATCTTAGCCAAAGGGCCGAGAAGCAATTAGCAATAATCACGCCTCAGTTGAACCTCATTGGCTATGATACTGCCACTGCGCAAAGCTAACCAAATCAGTGCCTGCCAACATCTGCCCTTCCTTGGAGGAGAAATTGACATTGAGGAGAGACACATAAGTGTCATCCAGTGGGCCGCTGAGCATTCTGGGACTTGGCATGTTAATGAGACAGGGACGATGCCTAAGTGGGCATTGTTTACCCACTGAATAGTGTTAGCATTTGAAAGAACTAAGGAGAATCTAAAGGGACAGGGCCCTAGATGTCAGATGCGTTTCTCCCACAGCAGTCCTGAAAGGCCACTGGGAGCGTATGTGTATGAACAGCTATGCTGCTGAGAAAAGACCAAGGTGGAAGGATTTGGGGCCTTTGTTGAAAGTTCGCTAGATAACATGCCTGAACTGGAGCCCAGGTAAGCTGCCATAGACAAGGGTTGTTGGGAAACAGTTGGTCAAGCAATCACCTTCAGCCACCTTTATTTCTGGCAGATTCCAGGAGCCTAGAAAGGGGGAAGTTAGGGCATTTCATCTCTCTGAGCCAGTGAGCATTCCCGGCAGATGTGCATAAAGACTGCCCTATTTTCAGCTCAAAGGCCTCATAGGTAAGTGAAAGGCACCGCCCGAACAGGGACTTGAACCCTGGACCCTCAGATTAAAAGTCTGATGCTCTACCGACTGAGCTATCCGAGCTCTCAAAGCTCCTCCTCCATAGCGGTCCAAGCTGCTTGAATCTTGACATGTATGGTGGAAAAAGACCATTCAGCCAAGGGGACCGGGTGCCTGAAAGCACAAGTATTTGGCTTGCCCAGGCTGGCCAATCGTCCTCTCCCGTTTAATTTTCTAGGACAGGTTGAAGATAAAAGGGAGAATCTAACCTGCAACCATGCAGATAGGGTCCAGTCCGGTACAGGTGGAGAACGCCTAAAGTTTCTGCCTTAGTTTTACCTACAGTTCAATGCTCTTTGACCGGAAACAAGGGCCTTGCAAAAAGACACCGCCCGAAAGGCTTCCTTAACCCTGGACCAACACGCTTCCAGTATTCTTAATCAGTGACTGGGTTACAAATAAAGACAGTTCACCTTGAGCCTCATGTTGCCAGGTCCAGCAGAAGAAACCCAGGCAAAAAAACGAGGTAGAGTCCACTCTGGATTACAGGCAAGTGAAGAACGAGCGGCGCGTGCCAATCACTGATTGTTCTACCCAGGCTGCGTGATGACACAAAAGCTCTCTATGGTGTCAATGGGCCCGTGACTCACTTTCTCAACTCTAACGCATCTCAGTCTGCATGTAAGAAGCCGTCACTTATCTGCTGTTGAAAACACATTGCTCAGTCTCCTCAGAGACTCTCAAAAATTGCCAGTGCTGACTGTATTTCAAGTCATCGTGGCGGGGTATTGGGAAAAGTTTTCAATTAGCAATAATCACGCCTCAGTTGAACCTCATTGGCTATGATACTGCCACTGCGCAAAGCTAACCAAATCAGTGCCTGCCAACATCTGCCCTTCCTTGGAGGAGAAATTGACATTGAGGAGAGACACATAAGTGTCATCCAGTGGGCCGCTGAGCATTCTGGGACTTGGCATGTTAATGAGACAGGGACGATGCCTAAGTGGGCATTGTTTACCCACTGAATAGTGTTAGCATTTGAAAGAACTAAGGAGAATCTAAAGGGACAGGGCCCTAGATGTCAGATGCGTTTCTCCCACAGCAGTCCTGAAAGGCCACTGGGAGCGTATGTGTTTGAACAGCTATGCTGCTGAGAAAAGACCAAGGTGGAAGGATTTGGGGCCTTTGTTGAAAGTTCGCTAGATAACATACCTGAACTGGAGCCCAGGTAAGCTGCCATAGACAAGGGTTGTTGGGAAACAGTTGGTCAAGCAATCACCTTCAGCCACCTTTATTTCTGGCAGATTCCAGGAGCCTAGAAAGGGAGAAGTTAGGACATTTCATCTCTCTGAGCCAGTGAGCATTCCCGGCAGATGTGCATAAAGACTGCCCTATTGGCAGCTCAAAGGCCTCATAGGTAAGTGAAAGGCACCGCCCGAACAGGGACTTGAACCCTGGACCCTCAGATTAAAAGTCTGATGCTCTACCGACTGAGCTATCCGGGCTCTCAAACCCTCTCCATAGCGGTCCAAGCTGCTTGAATCTTGACATGTATGGTGGAAAAAGACCATTCAGCCAAGGGGACCGGGTGCCTGAAAGCACAAGTATTTGGCTTGCCCAGGCTGGCCAATCGTCCTCTCCCGTTTAATTTTCTAGGACAGGTTGAAGATAAAAGGGAGAATCTAACCTGCAACCATGCAGATAGGGTCCAGTCCGGTACAGGTGGAGAACGCCTAAAGTTTCTGCCTTAGTTTTACCTACAGTTCAATGCTCTTTGACCGGAAACAAGGGCCTTGCAAAAAGACACCGCCCGAAAGGCTTCCTTAACCCTGGACCAACACGCTTCCAGTATTCTTAATCAGTGACTGGGTTACAAATAAAGACAGTTCACCTTGAGCCTCATGTTGCCAGGTCCAGCAGAAGAAACCCAGGCAAAAAAACGAGGTAGAGTCCACTCTGGATTACAGGCAAGTGAAGAACGAGCGGCGCGTGCCAATCACTGATTGTTCTACCCAGGCTGCGTGATGACACAAAAGCTCTCTATGGTGTCAATGGGCCCGTGACTCACTTTCTCAACTCTAACGCATCTCAGTCTGCATGTAAGAAGCCGTCACTTATCTGCTGTTGAAAACACATTGCTCAGTCTCCTCAGAGACTCTCAAAAATTGCCAGTGCTGACTGTATTTCAAGTCATCGTGGCGGGGTATTGGGAAAAGTTTTCAATTAGCAATAATCACTCTCTATCGAAAAGCCAGTGGCGTGCAAAACACACCTCAAAAACTTCCACCCGGTGCCAAAAAAAAGTGCCCACACATAGAGAGTGAAACACAAAAAAGTGCAACGGGTGTACAGAGTCCTCCACTAGGGAAGGACCTTACCCTGATCCCCCGGGGCGTTAGGCTCCAGACAGGGACTGAGGTACTCAGACAAAGGGTCCATCCGGCCAAAACCAGGCGGACCCCCACAACTGGAAGGACTGCCGAAGCAGACCAACCCAAGTACAGTGGGGCTCTCCCGAAGAGAGACCCCTCAAAGGAGAGGGCGAACCAAGCCAAAAGGCCTATGTCCACCCCCTCCCAAGACTTTCAGAGTAGGCCCGAGGACCCACACCCTACTCGCCACACAGTGACAAAACGTGTATACAAAGACAACCAAAAAAAAGACAAAAAGGTGACAAACAGGGGTAAAAGAAAGAGTGGGGAAGATAGTGAGATGGAAGAGTGAAAGTGGCCATTGTGCTATACAATGGCCGGCCCTCCGGCCAGGCATAAAAATTTCCCCTGGTCCTGGCCAAAAGGCCCGGCCCAAGAGGCAGGTGCGAAAAACGTGTGTTGTGGTGAAGTGACCATGGTGCCATAAAATCAAGTGCTTTCACACCGTGACTATACGGCACCCCTGAACTGCCACTTCAGGGGCACATTCACCACTGGCTTTTCGAAAAAGCCCTGACCACCCAGCCCAGACCACAGCAGACCCCACCACAGACAGGAAGGATATGGAGATCAGGAAGCCGGAAAGAGCCCTTTACCATCAGGCACTGCCGTCGCTCCCATCACTCCTCCTAATTACATTCGGGAAGTACTTGCCACTCCCTCCCCCCCTTGCAAGGCAGGAGTAAGCGTTCTCTCCCAAATAACTGTCTGGAGCTAGATCCGCCCCAATCCAGGCCAGAAGGCCAGGGTCCCGACCCTCTGGTTCAGACCCCGTGGTTCTCCATCCCCATCAGAAGGCTTCCCTTTCGGCTACAAACCGCTCCAGGTCACCTTCACTCCAGCAGGTTTTGCATAGCAACCGCAATCCCATCTCTATTTCGCCATAGATCAGGGACGGAAGCAAGCGCCACCTCCTGGAAACTGATAAGAATAGATACTACACTTGATCTTCGCCAAAAGGCCGAGAAGCAATTAGCAATAATCACTCTATCGAAAAGCCAGTGGCGTGCAAAACACACCTCAAAAACTTCCACCCGGTGCCAAAAAAAAGTGCCCACACATAGAGAGTGAAACACAAAAACGTGCAACGGGTGTACAGAGTCCTCCACTAGGGAAGGACCTTACCCTGATCCCCCGGGGCGTTAGGCTCCAGACAGGGACTGAGGTACTCAGACAAAGGGTCCATCCGGCCGAAACCAGGCGGACCCCCACAACTGGAAGGACTGCCGAAGCAGACCAACCCAAGTACAGTGGGGCTCTCCCGAAGAGAGACCCCTCAAAGAAGAGGGCGAACCAAGCCAAAAGGCCTATGTCCACCCCCTCCCAAGACTTTCAGAGTAGGCCCGAGGACCCACACCCTACTCGCCACACAGTGACAAAACGTGAATACAAAGACAACCAAAAAAAAGACAAAAAGGTGACAAACAGGGGTAAAAGAAAGAGTGGGGAAGATAGTGAGATGGGAGAGTGAAAGTGGCCATTGTGCTATACAATGGCCGGCCCTCCGGCCAGGCATAAAAATTTCCCCTGGTCCTGGCCAAAAGGCCCGGCCCAAGAGGCAGGTGCGAAAAACGTGTGTTGTGGTGAAGTGACCATGGTGCCATAAAATCAAGTGCTTTCACACCGTGACTATACGGCACCCCTGAACTGCCACTTCAGGGGCACATTCACCACTGGCTTTTCGAAAAAGCCCTGACCACCCAGCCCAGACCACAGCAGACCCCACCACAGACAGGAAGGATATGGAGATCAGGAAGCCGGAAAGAGCCCTTTACCATCAGGCTCTGCCGTCGCTCCCATCACTCCTCCTAATTACATTCGGGAAGTACTTGCCACTCCCTCCCCCACCTGCAAGGCAGGAGTAAGCGTTCTCTCCCAAATAACTGTCTGGAGCTAGATCCGCCCCAATCCAGGCCAGAAGACCAGGGTCCCGACCCTCTGGTTCAGACCCCGTGGTTCTCCATCCCCATCAGAAGGCTTCCTTTTCGGCTACAAACCGCTCCAGGTCACCTTCACTCCAGCAGGTTTTGCATAGCAACCGCAATCCCATCTCTATTTCGCCATAGATCAGGGACGGAAGCAAGCGCCACCTCCTGGAAACTGATAAGAATAGATACTACACTTGATCTTCGCCAAAAGGCCGAGAAGCAATTAGCAATAATCACGCCTCAGTTGAACCTCATTGGCTATGATACTGCCACTGCGCAAAGCTAACCAAATCAGTGCCTGCCAACATCTGCCCTTCCTTGGAGGAGAAATTGACATTGAGGAGAGACACATAAGTGTCATCCAGTGGGCCGCTGAGCATTCTGGGACTTGGCATGTTAATGAGACAGGGACGATGCCTAAGTGGGCATTGTTTACCCACTGAATAGTGTTAGCATTTGAAAGAACTAAGGAGAATCTAAAGGGACAGGGCCCTAGATGTCAGATGCGTTTCTCCCACAGCAGTCCTGAAAGGCCACTGGGAGCGTATGTGTTTGAACAGCTATGCTGCTGAGAAAAGACCAAGGTGGAAGGATTTGGGGCCTTTGTTGAAAGTTCGCTAGATAACATGCCTGAACTGGAGCCCAGGTAAGCTGCCATAGACAAGGGTTGTTGGGAAACAGTTGGTCAAGCAATCACCTTCAGCCACCTTTATTTCTGGCAGATTCCAGGAGCCTAGAAAGGGGGAAGTTAGGACATTTCATCTCTCTGAGCCAGTGAGCATTCCCGGCAGATGTGCATAAAGACTGCCCTATTGGCAGCTCAAAGGCCTCATAGGTAAGTGAAAGGCACCGCCCGAACAGGGACTTGAACCCTGGACCCTCAGATTAAAAGTCTGATGCTCTACCGACTGAGCTATCCGGGCTCTCAAAGCTCCTCCTCCATAGCGGTCCAAGCTGCTTGAATCTTGACATGTATGGTGGAAAAAGACCATTCAGCCAAGGGGACCGGGTGCCTGAAAGCACAAGTATTTGGCTTGCCCAGGCTGGCCAATCGTCCTCTCCCGTTTAATTTTCTAGGACAGGTTGAAGATAAAAGGGAGAATCTAACCTGCAACCATGCAGATAGGGTCCAGTCCGGTACAGGTGGAGAACGCCTAAAGTTTCTGCCTTAGTTTTACCTACAGTTCAATGCTCTTTGACCGGAAACAAGGGCCTTGCAAAAAGACACCGCCCAAAAGGCTTCCTTAACCCTGGACCAACACGCTTCCAGTATTCTTAATCAGTGACTGGGTTACAAATAAAGACAGTTCACCTTGAGCCTCATGTTGCCAGGTCCAGCAGAAGAAACCCAGGCAAAAAAACGAGGTAGAGTCCACTCTGGATTACAGGCAAGTGAAGAACGAGCGGCGCGTGCCAATCACTGATTGTTCTACCCAGGCTGCGTGATGACACAAAAGCTCTCTATGGTGTCAATGGGCCCGTGACTCACTTTCTCAACTCTAGCGCATCTCAGTCTGCATGTAAGAAGCCGTCACTTATCTGCTGTTGAAAACACATTGCTCAGTCTCCTCAGAGACTCTCAAAAATTGCCAGTGCTGACTGTATTTCAAGTCATCGTGGCGGGGTATTGGGAAAAGTTTTCAATTAGCAATAATCACTCTCTCTATCGAAAAGCCAGTGGCGTGCAAAACACACCTCAAAAACTTCCACCCGGTGCCAAAAAAAAAGTGCCCACACATAGAGAGTGAAACACAAAAAACGTGCAACGGGTGTACAGAGTCCTCCACTAGGGAAGGACCTTACCCTGATCCCCCGGGGCGTTAGGCTCCAGACAGGGACTGAGGTACTCAGACAAAGGGTTCATCCGGCCGAAACCAGACGGACCCCCACAACTGGAAGGACTGCCGAAGCAGACCAACCCAAGTACAGTGGGGCTCTCCCGAAGAGAGACCCCTCAAAGGAGAGGGCGAACCAAGCCAAAAGGCCTATGTCCACCCCCTCCCAAGACTTTCAGAGTAGGCCCGAGGACCCACACCCTACTCGCCACACAGTGACAAAACGTGTATACAAAGACAAGCAAAAAAAAGACAAAAAGGTGACAAACAGGGGTAAAAGAAAGAGTGGGGAAGATAGTGAGATGGGAGAGTGAAAGTGGCCATTGTGCTATACAATGGCCGGCCCTCCGGCCAGGCATAAAAATTTCCCCTGGTCCTGGCCAAAAGGCCCGGCCCAAGAAGCAGGTGCGAAAAATGTGTGTTGTGGTGAAGTGACCATGGTGCCATAAAATCAAGTGCTTTCACACCGTGACTATACGGCACCCCTGAACTGCCACTTCAGGGGCACATTCCCCACTGGCTTTTCGAAAAAGCCCTGACCCTCCAGCCCAGACCCCACCACAGACAGGAAGGATATGGAGATCAGGAAGCCGGAAAGAGCCCTTTACCATCAGGCTCTGCCGTCGCTCCCATCACTCCTCCTAATTACATTCGGGAAGTACTTGCCACTCCCTCCCCCCCTTGCAAGGCTGGAGTAAGCGTTCTCTCCCAAATAACTGTCTGGAGCTAGATCCGCCCCAATCCAGGCCAGAAGGCCAGGGTCCCGACCCTCTGGTTCAGACCCCGTGGTTCTCCATCCCCATCAGAAGGCTTCCCTTTCGGCTACAAACCGCTCCAGGTCACCTTCACTCCAGCAGGTTTTGCATAGCAACCGCAATCCCATCTCTATTTCGCCATAGATCAGGGACGGAAGCAAGCGCCACCTCCTGGAAACTGATAAGAATAGATTTTTTTTTTTTTTTTTTTTCTTTTTCCTTCAGAATGAATCGCGTACTCAAGACTCCTTCAAGCAACTCTCCAGAGATCAAGCAGCGTTCCTTTCATCATCTGGACATCATTTTTTCACAAAGGTAAGTAAAAACAGTAAGTAAAAAAACAACCCTACCCCCCACTAAACTCTTTCCTCCATCTATCATACTTCCAATACACGTTTGCATCCTCCACCCCCATCCACCTTCTATCATACAACAGCACAACATATAATTTGGCCAAACATAAATTCATACAGTCTTTTTCTGAGATGTCATAATTCTTCTTCCAATGCCAACACCTAGCATCCCACAACACTTCTTTAAGGATAGCAAAAAAAATCCAGGCCTTTCGTCGCTGTTTCAACCCTCCTCCCACCAAACCAAAAAAACATGCCAAAAAACTCATATTTTCCACCTCCACCACACCATTCACAAAACACTCCACTCTTCTGCATACTTTTTTTGCAAACTCACATTCCCAAAAAACATGGGCTGCAGTTTCCACTCCTCCACATCCTTCCCTTGGGCACTTATCATTCCTGACCAGATCTCTTGCTTTCAAAAATGACTTCGTAAGCAAACAGCCCTGTAAGGCCATCCAGGAAACCTCTTTTTGTCTGTTGGTTATTCCTTTTATCAAAAAACTCCCCCAACATTTCTCAGCTGAAGCAGATCTTAACCCCATAATATTGGTTACCACCTCCTCCCTCCTCATCCACTTTACAAGATTTACTTTAGATGTTGCACCAACTCCCAACTCACTCAATTTATTTTGCAAAAAGAACTGCTGTAATCGTAAGTATACAGGTGAAGGTACTAGAGCCATGGGTCTTCTGAGGTCTTTTTCACACCACCCCCATTTAAGCAAAGGCCATCCAGCGAGATATCTCATTAATTTAGCAGCATTCCCATTAGCAGAAAAGATCTTAAAATGACTAATCCATAACTGGACCCCAATAAACTTCTGAACATCCGGGAAGTTGTACCCTCCAAGCTTCACTTCCTTCATCACAATGATGCGGGACACCCTCTCCATCCTTGCTCCCCAAAAGAAAACAAAAAGGAGCCTAGTGATCTTCTGAATAATTTTTACACTTGGCGGAAAAATTAAACTGGTATACAAAAGCAGGGGTAATATCACTGCCTTTACAACCAACACCTTCCCAGAGAAGGTCAAACGTCTCAACCTCCAAAAGTCTAGTTTCTGGGATATCCTCCCTACCACCCTTTGAGCATTACACTGATTCAATGTATCCCTCTGATACTGAACCCCCAAGACTTCAATTGTTTCTGTAGTTTTTAAGCGAGCCTGTGACGTGCTACAGGTCCCGCTTAACACACACACTTGACTCTTGCTCCAATTGACCTGTAGGCCAGACATGCTCCCGAACAAACTTAGTTGCAGTTCTACTCTTTTCAGATCTATTGAAGAGGAACAAAGGAAGGTAACGTCATCCATGTAGCACATGGATTTCACTCTTGCGCCATCCCCCCCTGGAATAAAAAAACCCCGAAAACTTTTATCCTTCTGGACATGCCGCAAAAGAGGCTCCATAACACAAATAAAAATCACAGGTGACAGGGGGCACCCCTGTCTCACTCCCGAATTCACTCCAAAGGGCTCAGATACTTGACCATTAACCAGCACCTGGCTAGTCATGCCGGCATATAAACCTTTAAGGGCCACCAGGAACTTATCCGGAAAGCCCATCTGCTCCAAGACCCCGAACAGGAAGGGATGAGCCACCCTGTCATAGGCCTTTTCGATATCTATTCCTGCTACGGCCAATGGAAGGTTATTTAACTGGACATAACTAATCAAATCCCTCAGCAATGCCAAATTCTCTGTGATCCTTCTCCCAGGGACTGCGCATGTCTGCCACTCTCCCACCAGACCTCCTACAACCAAACTAAGTCGACTTGCCAACAGCTTAGAGATTATTTTATAGTCTACATTCAGTAGGGTTATCGGTCGCCAGTTCTTTAAGTCACGCTCCTCTCCTTTTTTGTACAACAAGGTGACCACCCCCTCCTTCATAGATGCCGACATATTCCCGGTCTCCACACAATATCTTACCACCTCCACCAAATGATCCTTTAATATTGTCCAAAACTTAACATAGAACTCTGCAGGGAGGCCATCTTTCCCCGGAGTTTTGTTTTTTGGCATTCTTTTCAAGTTCCCCTCCACCTCCTCTTCCGTGACAACATTTAACAGGGTTTCAGCTTCTTCACTTCCCAAACTTCCTCTCAGGACCTCACAATACTCCAAAATTTCTGTTTCAGTAGTACCTGATTGTTCTTCATACAGTTTCTCATAGAAGCGCTTCACCTCTTCCACCACTTCCTCCCCACTCACTTCCCCATCTCCTGTGAGCACACTCTTTACCACTTTCTTTGCCCCCAGAGCTTTTTTAAAAAAGAACCTGGAGCATTGCTCTCCCTCCTCCATATCTTGCACTTTAGCACTGAAGATAATTCGTTTTCCTTTTTCCTGTATAAAATGGCTCCTTTCCTCCCGCACCTTCTCCAACTCATCTTCCACTTCCACCCCCATTTTTTTAAACTTTAGTAGCAGGTGCAATCTCTCCACTAAGGCCATTTCTTTCTCTCTCCTTCGCCTTGCTTTCTCCACTCCTATTTTCATAAAGAAATTACTTATCTGTTTTTTGGCCCAATCCCACCACTGTAATATTCCTCCAAAATCTTTTTTCTTTCTCACCAAACGTGCAAAAAAATCCCCAAACCTGTCACACACCTCCTCCTCCTCCAATACCGTGGTATTAAGTTTCCACAACCCTCTCCCAAAAGCAACCCCCTCCTCCAACACAAAAGTACCAGAAACCATTTTATGATCAGAAAATAAAAAAGGCTTGGTGCTATAACTCTTCACTTCAACAAACTCAGATAAAAAAAGAAAATCGATTCTCGAGCTGACTGTACCCCGATCAGAAAGGTATGTATGAGAGGTATCACTCCCTTCCCTTTCCACTGCCACATCCTTTAGCCTAAAGTCAGCCACTATTTCATTTAATAGCCTGGATGAAGAATCCAGTCTACCTTCCTCTCCAGCACCCTTTCTGTCACTTATATTTCTAATACAATTAAAATCTCCTGCTATGATCGTCGGAATCCTTCCAGGTAAGTGTAATTTCAAGGTGCTAAGAAATTCATTTCTTTCTCGCTTATCTGCAGGTGCATAGCAGTTAAAGAGTCTAAATCTACATCCTGCATATTCTAACATAACCAGTAAGAGTCTTCCTGGCACAATCACCTCTTGTGCTACCATCACAACCTGTGGATTTTTTATAAGCACTCCCACACCTTCACATTTTGTTATACAAGCAGGGGACCACGCACTCCCCCCATGTCTCCATTCACTAGAGTCTGGAACTCTCTCCACACCACACTCTTGTAGGCATAAAATGTCTGTCTTACATTCTGACAGGCTGTCAAACACTGCAGCCCGTCTCCAACCAGATCGCACACTCCTCACATTTATAGAGCAAATGGTTAAAGCCATAAGGAAGAAGAAAAAGATTTTCCCAGCCATAATGAATCTTATTAGGAGGGTCATTCCATACTCTTACTCTCTCCTCCCTGCTTACTTCCCCTCTGCCATCTCTTAGGACCTGGAGAACTGGCGGACTCTAACTCAGAGTCCCCAGATAGGGCAATCTGAAGTGACCCCTCACTCTCAGAACCCCTTTCTTCAATTCTGGCTCTTTTACCAGCCAACTCCTCCCCCTCCACTGTCGGAGATACGAAATGCTGTCCACACTCCAACTCTTCTTCCTCTTCTTCCCCCTCTGTATCATCCATCTCCTCTTCGCTATCCGACAAATCTCCGATCAACCGGGACACACTCCGCCCTGATACCGAGGTTTCTGCCCCACTTGCCACATCAATTTCATCAGAGACATCATCCTGCTGCATAGATTCCTCCTCTTCTCCAGGGACCGCCCTTTCTTCCACACCTAAAGATGGGTCCCCAGTCTCAGGGCAGGCTACTCCAGTCTCCGCTCCAACAGCAGAACCTGAAGCAATACCCACACCATCAACCGGAGCGCCACCATCTCCAGGCACAGCCTCATCAGCCGTGGTTGGTCGAGGTACACCAGACGGGGCCGCATCATCATTTACTTCCGCGGGTCCCCCCCCAGTCCCTCTCCCCACACCACCATCACGCCTCGGCCAATACTTCCCTTTAGCGTCAAGTCTTCGTTGGATCCTTTTGTTTGTCAGTATATCGGAAAAAGTTTCTTTTGCTTCACGATATTTCTCACACTGTCTCGCAAAATGGCCTTCTCTTTTGCAGATATCGCACACTCTAGATTCATCACAGTCACTTGCAGCATGACCGGCCTTATTACAGAAACGACACACCACTCCCTCATCACAATCAGCACTTACATGCCCATATTTGAAGCATTTCCGGCAGTATTTTGGCTGTCCAGGATAGAAAAGGAATCCCCTCTCCCCTCCAATAGTAAAGACAGCCGGGGGTCTCCTCACTCCACCTATAGATCCCTCATCCTTCCTAAAACGCCCAAAAAATCTATACTTTCCCGACCAGATACCAAATTTATTTAATACTTTTTCTCCTCCCCTTAGGTCAACACAATATGCTTTCAAAAAAGCCCACACTAAAGCTGGATCAGCGAAGGGATTATAAAGATGGACCGTAATCACCTTCTCCTCCTGCATGAAAAGAGGTTGAACTTCAATCAGCTCCAAAAGTTCGCTTTTCTTTACCTTAGCTTCTTCGAAGACTCTCCAGCATACCTCGGAAGAGCAAAAGGTAATATCGTAAGTTCCCTGCTGCGGGAAATCCTGCAAACACATTATATCCTTTACCTTGACTTCAAATTCGTCCATCAAAAGATCCACAACGATCGTCCTTAGAGTCACCATCGTCCTAGCATCTGGCCTAACCAGAAATCGCAGCAAATCGCGAAGACCTCGACTCGCCATGGTGAAGCACGCTCACCAATCGCCCTCTCGTCACCTCCAGCAGCGTCTCACCCAATAGCAGCATGGGGTGTACCAATTAAGGAAACACCCCAAGGCCGAGTGAAACTGGTGCCTTCAGTAAAACCCTCCAACCACGACACTAAGATCGCAGCCAAAAGGCCGAGAAGCAATTAGCAATAATCACTCTATCGAAAAGCCAGTGGCGTGCAAAACACACCTCAAAAACTTCCACCCGGTGCCAAAAAAAAGTGCCCACACATAGAGAGTGAAACACAAAAAAGTGCAACGGGTGTACAGAGTCCTCCACTAGGGAAGGACCTTACCCTGATCCCCCGGGGCGTTAGGCTCCAGACAGGGACTGAGGTACTCAGACAAAGGGTCCATCTGGCCGAAACCAGGCGGACCCCCACAACTGGAAGGACTGCCGAAGCAGACCAACCCAAGTACAGTGGGGCTCTCCCGAAGAGAGACCCCTCAAAGGAGAGGGCGAACCAAGCCAAAAGGCCTATGTCCACCCCCTCCCAAGACTTTCAGAGTAGGCCCGAGGACCCACACCCTACTCGCCACACAGTGACAAAACGTGTATACAAAGACAACCAAAAAAAAAAGACAAAAAGGTGACAAACAGGGGTAAAAAAGAGTGGGGAAGATAGTGAGATGGGAGAGTGAAAGTGGCCATTGTGCTATACAATGGCCGGCCCTCCGGCCAGGCATAAAAATTTCCCCTGGTCCTGGCCAAAAGGCCCGGCCCAAGAGGCAGGTGCGAAAAACGTGTGTTGTGGTGAAGTGACCATGGTGCCATAAAATCAAGTGCTTTCACACCGTGACCATACGGCACCCCTGAACTGCCACTTCAGGGGCACATTCACCACTGGCTTTTCGAAAAAGCCCTGACCCACAGCCCAGACCACAGCAGCCCCCACCCCAGGCAGAAAGGTATGGAGTTCTGGAAGCTTGGAGAGAGCCCTTGCCATCAGGCTTCACCGTCGTTCCGTCCCTCCTACCTAATTACATTTGGGAAATACTGGCCGCTCCCCCGGTGGGAGCAAGGGGAGCCAGCGTTCTCTCCCAAAGAACTGTCCAGAGCTAGAGCTGCCCCAATCCAGGCCAGAAGGCCAGGATCCCGACCCTCCGCCAAGACCAAATGGTTCTCCGTCCCCATCAGAAGGCTTCCCTTTCGGCTACAAACCGCTCCAGGTTACCTTCACTCCAGCAGGTTTTGCATAGCAACCGCAATCCCATCTCTATCTCGCCATAGATCAGGGACAGAAGCAAGCGCCACCTCCTGGAAACTGATAAGAACAGATACTAGATTTGATCTTAGCCAAAGGGCCGAGAAGCAATTAGCAATAATCACTCTCTATCGAAAAGCCAGTGGCGTGCAAAACACACCTCAAAAACTTCCACCCGGTGCCAAAAAAAAGTGCCCACACATAGAGAGTGAAACACAAAAACGTGCAACGGGTGTACAGAGTCCTCCACTAGGGAAGGACCTTACCCTGATCCCCCGGGGCGTTAGGCTCCAGACAGGGACTGAGGTACTCAGACAAAGGGTCCATCCGGCTGAAACCAGGCGGACCCCCACAACTGGAAGGACTGCCGAAGCAGACCAACCCAAGTACAGTGGGGCTCTCCCAAAGAGAGACCCCTCAAAGGAGAGGGCAAACCAAGCCAAAAGGCCTATGTCCACCCCCTCCCAAGACTTTCAGAGTAGGCCCGAGGACCCACACCCTACTCGCCACACAGTGACAAAACGTGTATACAAAGACAACCAAAAAAAAGACAAAAAGGTGACAAACAGGGGTAAAAGAAAGAGTGGGGAAGATAGTGAGATGGGAGAGTGAAAGTGGCCATTGTGCTAAACAATGGCCGGCCCTCCGGCCAGGCATAAAAATTTCCCCTGGTCCTGGCCAAAAGGCCCGGCCCAAGAGGCAGGTGCGAAAAACGTGTGTTGTGGTGAAGTGACCATGGTGCCATAAAATCAAGTGCTTTCACACCGTGACTATACGGCACCCCTGAACTGCCACTTCAGGGGCACATTCACCACTGGCTTTTCGAAAAAGCCCTGACCACCCAGCCCAGACCACAGCAGACCCCACCACAGACAGGAAGGATATGGGGATCAGGAAGCCGGAAAGAGCCCTTTACCATCAGGCTCTGCCGTCGCTCCCATCACTCCTCCTAATTACATTCGGGAAGTACTTGCCACTCCCTCCCCCCCTTGCAAGGCAGGAGTAAGCTTTCTCTCCCAAATAACTGTCTGGAGCTAGATCCGCCCCAATCCAGGCCAGAAGGCCAGGGTCCCAACCCTCTGGTTCAGACCCCGTGGTTCTCCATCCCCATCAGAAGGCTTCCCTTTTGGCTACAAACCGCTCCAGGTCACCTTCACTCCAGCAGGTTTTGCATAGCAACCGCAATCCCATCTCTATTTCGCCATAGATCAGGGACGGAAGCAAGCGCCACCTCCTGGAAACTGATAAGAATAGATACTACACTTGATCTTCGCCAAAAGGCCGAGAAGCAATTAGCAATAATCACGCCTCAGTTGAACCTCATTGGCTATGATACTGCCACTGCGCAAAGCTAACCAAATCAGTGCCTGCCAACATCTGCCCTTCCTTGGAGGAGAAATTGACATTGAGGAGAGACACATAAGTGTCATCCAGTGGGCCACTGAGCATTCTGGGACTTGGCATGTTAATGAGACAGGGACGATGCCTAAGTGGGCATTGTTTACCCACTGAATAGTGTTAGCATTTGAAAGAACTAAGGAGAATCTAAAGGGACAGGGCCCTAGATGTCAGATGCGTTTCTCCCACAGCAGTCCTGAAAGGCCACTGGGAGCGTATGTGTTTGAACAGCTATGCTGCTGAGAAAAGACCAAGGTGGAAGGATTTGGGGCCTTTGTTGAAAGTTCGCTAGATAACATGCCTGAACTGGAGCCCAGGTAAGCTGCCATAGACAAGGGTTGTTGGGAAACAGTTGGTCAAGCAATCACCTTCAGCCACCTTTATTTCTGGCAGATTCCAGGAGCCTAGAAAGGGGGAAGTTAGGACATTTCATCTCTCTGAGCCAGTGAGCATTCCCGGCAGATGTGCATAAAGACTGCCCTATTGGCAGCTCAAAGGCCTCATAGGTAAGTGAAAGGCACCGCCCGAACAGGGACTTGAACCCTGGACCCTCAGATTAAAAGTCTGATGCTCTACCGACTGAGCTATCTGGGCTCTCAAAGCTCCTCCTCCATAGCGGTCCAAGCTGCTTGAATCTTGACATGTATGGTGGAAAAAGACCATTCAGCCAAGGGGACCGGGTGCCTGAAAGCACAAGTATTTGGCTTGCCCAGGCTGGCCAATCGTCCTCTCCCGTTTAATTTTCTAGGACAGGTTGAAGATAAAAGGGAGAATCTAACCTGCAACCATGCAGATAGGGTCCAGTCCGGTACAGGTGGAGAACGCCTAAAGTTTCTGCCTTAGTTTTACCTACAGTTCAATGCTCTTTGACCGGAAACAAGGGCCTTGCAAAAAGACACCGCCCGAAAGGCTTCCTTAACCCTGGACCAACACGCTTCCAGTATTCTTAATCAGTGACTGGGTTACAAATAAAGACAGTTCACCTTGAGCCTCATGTTGCCAGGTCCGGCAGAAGAAACCCAGGCAAAAAAACGAGGTAGAGTCCACTCTGGATTACAGGCAAGTGAAGAACGAGCGGCGCGTGCCAATCACTGATTGTTCTACCCAGGCTGCGTGATGACACAAAAGCTCTCTATGGTGTCAATGGGCCCGTGACTCACTTTCTCAACTCTAACGCATCTCAGTCTGCATGTAAGAAGCCGTCACTTATCTGCTGTTGAAAACACATTGCTCAGTCTCCTCAGAGACTCTCAAAAATTGCCAGTGCTGACTGTATTTCAAGTCATCGTGGCGGGGTATTGGGAAAAGTTTTCAATTAGCAATAATCACTCTATCGAAAAGCCAGTGGCGTGCAAAACACACCTCAAAAACTTCCACCCGGTGCCAAAAAAAAGTGCCCACACATAGAGAGTGAAACACAAAAAAGTGCAACGGGTGTACAGAGTCCTCCACTAGGGAAGGACCTTACCCTGATCCCCCGGGGCGTTAGGCTCCAGACAGGGACTGAGGTACTCAGACAAAGGGTCCATCCGGCCAAAACCAGGCGGACCCCCACAACTGGAAGGACTGCCGAAGCAGACCAACCCAAGTACAGTGGGGCTCTCCCGAAGAGAGACCCCTCAAAGGAGAGGGCGAACCAAGCCAAAAGGCCTATGTCCACCCCCTCCCAAGACTTTCAGAGTAGGCCCGAGGACCCACACCCTACTCGCCACACAGTGACAAAACGTGTATACAAAGACAACCAAAAAAAAGACAAAAAGGTGACAAACAGGGGTAAAAGAAAGAGTGGGGAAGATAGTGAGATGGAAGAGTGAAAGTGGCCATTGTGCTATACAATGGCCGGCCCTCCGGCCAGGCATAAAAATTTCCCCTGGTCCTGGCCAAAAGGCCCGGCCCAAGAGGCAGGTGCGAAAAACGTGTGTTGTGGTGAAGTGACCATGGTGCCATAAAATCAAGTGCTTTCACACCGTGACTATACGGCACCCCTGAACTGCCACTTCAGGGGCACATTCACCACTGGCTTTTCGAAAAAGCCCTGACCACCCAGCCCAGACCACAGCAGACCCCACCACAGACAGGAAGGATATGGAGATCAGGAAGCCGGAAAGAGCCCTTTACCATCAGGCACTGCCGTCGCTCCCATCACTCCTCCTAATTACATTCGGGAAGTACTTGCCACTCCCTCCCCCCCTTGCAAGGCAGGAGTAAGCGTTCTCTCCCAAATAACTGTCTGGAGCTAGATCCGCCCCAATCCAGGCCAGAAGGCCAGGGTCCCGACCCTCTGGTTCAGACCCCGTGGTTCTCCATCCCCATCAGAAGGCTTCCCTTTCGGCTACAAACCGCTCCAGGTCACCTTCACTCCAGCAGGTTTTGCATAGCAACCGCAATCCCATCTCTATTTCTCCATAGATCAGGGACGGAAGCAAGCGCCACCTCCTGGAAACTGATAAGAATAGATACTACACTTGATCTTCGCCAAAAGGCCGAGAAGCAATTAGCAATAATCACGCCTCAGTTGAACCTCATTGGCTACGATACTGCCACTGCGCAAAGCTAACCAAATCAGTGCCTGCCAACATCTGCCCTTCCTTGGAGGAGAAATTGACATTGAGGAGAGACACATAAGTGTCATCCAGTGGGCCGCTGAGCATTCTGGGACTTGGCATGTTAATGAGACAGGGACGATGCCTAAGTGGGCATTGTTTACCCACTGAATAGTGTTAGCATTTGAAAGAACTAAGGAGAATCTAAAGGGACAGGGCCCTAGATGTCAGATGCGTTTCTCCCACAGCAGTCCTGAAAGGCCACTGGGAGCGTATGTGTTTGAACAGCTATGCTGCTGAGAAAAGACCAAGGTGGAAGGATTTGGGGCCTTTGTTGAAAGTTCGCTAGATAACATGCCTGAACTGGAGCCCAGGTAAGCTGCCATAGACAAGGGTTGTTGGGAAACAGTTGGTCAAGCAATCACCTTCAGCCACCTTTATTTCTGGCAGATTCCAGGAGCCTAGAAAGGGGGAAGTTAGGGCATTTCATCTCTCTGAGCCAGTGAGCATTCCCGGCAGATGTGCATAAAGACTGCCCTATTGGCAGCTCAAAGGCCTCATAGGTAAGTGAAAGGCACCGCCCGAACAGGGACTTGAACCCTGGACCCTCAGATTAAAAGTCTGATGCTCTACCGACTGAGCTATCCGGGCTCTCAAAGCTCCTCCTCCATAGCGGTCCAAGCTGCTTGAATCTTGACATGTATGGTGGAAAAAGACCATTCAGCCAAGGGGACCGGGTGCCTGAAAGCACAAGTATTTGGCTTGCCCAGGCTGGCCAATCGTCCTCTCCCGTTTAATTTTCTAGGACAGGTTGAAGATAAAAGGGAGAATCTAACCTGCAACCATGCAGATAGGGTCCAGTCCGGTACAGGTGGAGAACGCCTAAAGTTTCTGCCTTAGTTTTACCTACAGTTCAATGCTCTTTGACCGGAAACAAGGGCCTTGCAAAAAGACACCGCCCGAAAGGCTTCCTTAACCCTGGACCAACACGCTTCCAGTATTCTTAATCAGTGACTGGGTTACAAATAAAGACAGTTCACCTTGAGCCTCATGTTGCCAGGTCCAGCAGAAGAAACCCAGGCAAAAAAACGAGGTAGAGTCCACTCTGGATTACAGGCAAGTGAAGAACGAGCGGCGCGTGCCAATCACTGATTGTTCTACCCAGGCTGCGTGATGACACAAAAGCTCTCTATGGTGTCAATGGGCCCGTGACTCACTTTCTCAACTCTAACGCATCTCAGTCTGCATGTAAGAAGCCGTCACTTATCTGCTGTTGAAAACACATTGCTCAGTCTCCTCAGAGACTCTCAAAAATTGCCAGTGCTGACTGTATTTCAAGTCATCGTGGCGGGGTATTGGGAAAAGTTTTCAATTAGCAATAATCACTCTATCGAAAAGCCAGTGGCGTGCAACACACCTCAAAAACTTCCACCCGGTGCCAAAAAAAAGTGCCCACACATAGAGAGTGAAACACAAAAACGTGCAACGGGTGTACAGAGTCCTCCACTAGGGAAGGACCTTACCCTGATCCCCCGGGGCGTTAGGCTCCGGACAGGGACTGAGGTACTCAGACAAAGGGTCCATCTGGCCGAAACCAGGCGGACCCCCACAACTGGAAGGACTGCCGAAGCAGACCAACCCAAGTACAGTGGGGCTCTCCCGAAGAGAGACCCCTCAAAGGAGAGGGCGAACCAAGCCAAAAGGCCTATGTCCACCCCCTCCCAAGACTTTCAGAGTAGGCCCGAGGACCCACACCCTAATCGCCACACAGTGACAAAACGTGTATACAAAGACAACCAAAAAAAAGACAAAAAAGTGACAAACAGGGGTAAAAGAAAGAGTGGGGAAGATAGTGAGATGGGAGAGTGAAAGTGGCCATTGTGCTAAACAATGGCCGGCCCTCCGGCCAGGCATAAAAATTTCCCCTGGTCCTGGCCAAAAGGCCCGGCCCAAGAGGCAGGTGCGAAAAACGTGTGTTGTGGTGAAGTGACCATGGTGCCATAAAATCAAGCGCTTTCACACCGTGACTATACGGCACCCCTGAACTGCCACTTCAGGGGCACATTCACCACTGGCTTTTCGAAAAAGCCCTGACCACCCAGCCCAGACCACAACAGACCCCACCACAGACAGGAAGGATATGGAGATCAGGAAGCCGGAAAGAGCCCTTTACCATCAGGCTCTGCCGTCACTCCCATCACTCCTCCTAATTACATTCGGGAAGTACTTGCCACTCCCTCCCCCCCTTGCAAGGCAGGAGTAAGCGTTCTCTCCCAAATAACTGTCTGGAGCTAGATCCGCCCCAATCCAGGCCAGAAGGCCAGGGTCCCGACCCTCTGGTTCAGACCCCGTGGTTCTCCATCCCCATCAGAAGGCTTCCCTTTCGGCTACAAACCGCTCCAGGTCACCTTCACTCCAGCAGGTTTTGCATAGCAACCGCAATCCCATCTCTATTTCGCCATAGATCAAGGACGGAAGCAAGCGCCACCTCCTGGAAACTGATAAGAATAGATACTACACTTGATCTTCGCCAAAAGGCCGAGAAGCAATTAGCAATAATCACGCCTCACTCTATCGAAAAGCCAGTGGCGTGCAAAACACACCTCAAAAACTTCCACCCGGTGCCAAAAAAAAGTGCCCACACATAGAGAGTGAAACACAAAAACGTGCAACGGGTGTACAGAGTCCTCCACTAGGGAAGGACCTTACCCTGATCCCCCGGGGCGTTAGGCTCCGGACAGGGACTGAGGTACTCAGACAAAGGGTCCATCTGGCCGAAACCAGGCGGACCCCCACAACTGGAAGGACTGCCGAAGCAGACCAACCCAAGTACAGTGGGGCTCTCCCGAAGAGAGACCCCTCAAAGGAGAGGGCGAACCAAGCCAAAAGGCCTATGTCCACCCCCTCCCAAGACTTTCAGAGTAGGCCCGAGGACCCACACCCTACTCGCCACACAGTGACAAACGTGTATACAAAACAACCAAAAAAAGGACAAAAAGGTGACAAACAGGGGTAAAAGAAAGAGTGGGGAAGATAGTGAGATGGGAGAGTGAAAGTGGCCATTGTGCTATACAATGGCCGGCCCTCCGGCCAGGCATAAAAATTTCCCCTGGTCCTGGCCAAAAGGCCCGGCCCAAGAGGCAGGTGCGAAAAACGTGTGTTGTGGTGAAGTGACCATGGTGCCATAAAATCAAGTGCTTTCACACCGTGACTATACGGCACCCCTGAACTGCCACTTCAGGGGCACATTCATCACTGGCTTTTCGAAAAAGCCCTGACCCACAGCCCAGACCACAGCAGCCCCCACCCCAGGCAGAAAGGTATGGAGTTCTGGAAGCTTGGAGAGAGCCCTTGCCATCAGGCTTCACCGTCGTTCCATCCCTCCTACCTAATTACATTTGGGAAATACTGGCCGCTCCCCCGGTGGGAGCAAGGGGAGCCAGCGTTCTCTCCCAAATAACTGTCCAGAGCTAGAGCTGCCCCAATCCAGGCCAGAAGGCCAGGATCCCGACCCTCCGCCAAGACCGAATGGTTCTCCGTCCCCATCAGAAGGCTTCCCTTTCGGCTACAAACCGCTCCGGGTTACCTTCACTCCAGCAGGTTTTGCATAGCAACCGCAATCCCATCTCTATCTCGCCATAGATCAGGGACAGAAGCAAGCGCCACCTCCTGGAAACTGATAAGAACAGATACTAGATTTGATCTTAGCCAAAGGGCCGAGAAGCAATTAGCAATAATCACGCCTCAGTTGAACCTCATTGGCTATGATACTGCCACTGCGCAAAGCTAACCAAATCAGTGCCTGCCAACATCTGCCCTTCCTTGGAGGAGAAATTGACATTGAGGAGAGACACATAAGTGTCATCCAGTGGGCCGCTGAGCATTCTGGGACTTGGCATGTTAATGAGACAGGGACGATGCCTAAGTGGGCATTGTTTACCCACTGAATAGTGTTAGCATTTGAAAGAACTAAGGAGAATCTAAAGGGACAGGGCCCTAGATGTCAGATGCGTTTCTCCCACAGCAGTCCTGAAAGGCCACTGGGAGCGTATGTGTTTGAACAGCTATGCTGCTGAGAAAAGACCAAGGTGGAAGGATTTGGGGCCTTTGTTGAAAGTTCGCTAGATAACATGCCTGAACTGGAGCCCAGGTAAGCTGCCATAGACAAGGGTTGTTGGGAAACAGTTGGTCAAGCAATCACCTTCAGCCACCTTTATTTCTGGCAGATTCTAGGAGCCTAGAAAGGGGGAAGTTAGGACATTTCATCTCTCTGAGCCAGTGAGCATTCCCGGCAGATGTGCATAAAGACTGCCCTATTGGCAGCTCAAAGGCCTCATAGGTAAGTGAAAGGCACCGCCCGAACAGGGACTTGAACCCTGGACCCTCAGATTAAAAGTCTGATGCTCTACCGACTGAGCTATCCGGGCTCTCAAAGCTCCTCCTCCATAGCGGTCCAAGCTGCTTGAATCTTGACATGTATGGTGGAAAAAGACCATTCAGCCAAGGGGACCGGGTGCCTGAAAGCACAAGTATTTGGCTTGCCCAGGCTGGCCAATCGTCCTCTCCCGTTTAATTTTCTAGGACAGGTTGAAGATAAAAGGGAGAATCTAACCTGCAACCATGCAGATAGGGTCCAGTCCGGTACAGGTGGAGAACGCCTAAAGTTTCTGCCTTAGTTTTACCTACAGTTCAATGCTCTTTGACCGGAAACAAGGGCCTTGCAAAAAGACACCGCCCGAAAGGCTTCCTTAACCCTGGACCAACACGCTTCCAGTATTCTTAATCAGTGACTGGGTTACAAATAAAGACAGTTCACCTTGAGCCTCATGTTGCCAGGTCCAGCAGAAGAAACCCAGGCAAAAAAACGAGGTAGAGTCCACTCTGGATTACAGGCAAGTGAAGAACGAGCGGCGCGTGCCAATCACTGATTGTTCTACCCAGGCTGCGTGATGACACAAAAGCTCTCTATGGTGTCAATGGGCCCGTGACTCACTTTCTCAACTCTAACGCATCTCAGTCTGCATGTAAGAAGCCATCACTTATCTGCTGTTGAAAACACATTGCTCAGTCTCCTCAGAGACTCTCAAAAATTGCCAGTGCTGACTGTATTTCAAGTCATCGTGGCGGGGTATTGGGAAAAGTTTTCAATTAGCAATAATCACGCCTCAGTTGAACCTCATTGGCTATGATACTGCCACTGCGCAAAGCTAACCAAATCAGTGCCTGCCAACATCTGCCCTTCCTTGGAGGAGAAATTGACATTGAGGAGAGACACATAAGTGTCATCCAGTGGGCCGCTGAGCATTCTGGGACTTGGCATGTTAATGAGACAGGGACGATGCCTAAGTGGGCATTGTTTACCCACTGAATAGTGTTAGCATTTGAAAGAACTAAGGAGAATCTAAAGGGACAGGGCCCTAGATGTCAGATGCGTTTCTCCCACAGCAGTCCTGAAAGGCCACTGGGAGCGTATGTGTTTGAACAGCTATGCTGCTGAGAAAAGACCAAGGTGGAAGGATTTGGGGCCTTTGTTGAAAGTTCGCTAGATAAAATGCTTGAACTGGAGCCCAGGTAAGCTGCCATAGACAAGGGTTGTTGGGAAACAGTTGGTCAAGCAATCACCTTCAGCCACCTTTATTTCTGGCAGATTCCAGGAGCCTAGAAAGGGGGAAGTTAGGGCATTTCATCTCTCTGAGCCAGTGAGCATTCCCGGCAGATGTGCATAAAGACTGCCCTATTGGCAGCTCAAAGGCCTCATAGGTAAGTGAAAGGCACCGCCCGAACAGGGACTTGAACCCTGGACCCTCAGATTAAAAGTCTGATGCTCTACCGACTGAGCTATCCGGGCTCTCAAAGCTCCTCCTCCATAGCGGTCCAAGCTGCTTGAATCTTGACATGTATGGTGGAAAAAGACCATTCAGCCAAGGGGACCGGGTGCCTGAAAGCACAAGTATTTGGCTTGCCCAGGCTGGCCAATCGTCCTCTCCCGTTTAATTTTCTAGGACAGGTTGAAGATAAAAGGGAGAATCTAACCTGCAACCATGCAGATAGGGTCCAGTCCGGTACAGGTGGAGAACGCCTAAAGTTTCTGCCTTAGTTTTACCTACAGTTCAATGCTCTTTGACCGGAAACAAGGGCCTTGCAAAAAGACACCGCCCGAAAGGCTTCCTTAACCCTGGACCAACACGCTTCCAGTATTCTTAATCAGTGACTGGGTTACAAATAAAGACAGTTCACCTTGAGCCTCATGTTGCCAGGTCCAGCAGAAGAAACCCAGGCAAAAAAACGAGGTAGAGTCCACTCTGGATTACAGGCAAGTGAAGAACGAGCGGCGCGTGCCAATCACTGATTGTTCTACCCAGGCTGCGTGATGACACAAAAGCTCTCTATGGTGTCAATGGGCCCGTGACTCACTTTCTCAACTCTAACGCATCTCAGTCTGCATGTAAGAAGCCATCACTTATCTGCTGTTGAAAACACATTGCTCAGTCTCCTCAGAGACTCTCAAAAATTGCCAGTGCTGACTGTATTTCAAGTCATCGTGGCGGGGTATTGGGAAAAGTTTTCAATTAGCAATAATCACGCCTCAGTTGAACCTCATTGGCTATGATACTGCCACTGCGCAAAGCTAACCAAATCAGTGCCTGCCAACATCTGCCCTTCCTTGGAGGAGAAATTGACATTGAGGAGAGACACATAAGTGTCATCCAGTGGGCCGCTGAGCATTCTGGGACTTGGCATGTTAATGAGACAGGGACGATGCCTAAGTGGGCATTGTTTACCCACTGAATAGTGTTAGCATTTGAAAGAACTAAGGAGAATCTAAAGGGACAGGGCCCTAGATGTCAGATGCGTTTCTCCCACAGCAGTCCTGAAAGGCCACTGGGAGCGTATGTGTTTGAACAGCTATGCTGCTGAGAAAAGACCAAGGTGGAAGGATTTGGGGCCTTTGTTGAAAGTTCGCTAGATAACATGCCTGAACTGGAGCCCAGGTAAGCTGCCATAGACAAGGGTTGTTGGGAAACAGTTGGTCAAGCAATCACCTTCAGCCACCTTTATTTCTGGCAGATTCTAGGAGCCTAGAAAGGGGGAAGTTAGGACATTTCATCTCTCTGAGCCAGTGAGCATTCCCGGCAGATGTGCATAAAGACTGCCCTATTGGCAGCTCAAAGGCCTCATAGGTAAGTGAAAGGCACCGCCCGAACAGGGACTTGAACCCTGGACCCTCAGATTAAAAGTCTGATGCTCTACCGACTGAGCTATCCGGGCTCTCAAAGCTCCTCCTCCATAGCGGTCCAAGCTGCTTGAATCTTGACATGTATGGTGGAAAAAGACCATTCAGCCAAGGGGACCGGGTGCCTGAAAGCACAAGTATTTGGCTTGCCCAGGCTGGCCAATCGTCCTCTCCCGTTTAATTTTCTAGGACAGGTTGAAGATAAAAGGGAGAATCTAACCTGCAACCATGCAGATAGGGTCCAGTCCGGTACAGGTGGAGAACGCCTAAAGTTTCTGCCTTAGTTTTACCTACAGTTCAATGCTCTTTGACCGGAAACAAGGGCCTTGCAAAAAGACACCGCCCGAAAGGCTTCCTTAACCCTGGACCAACACGCTTCCAGTATTCTTAATCAGTGACTGGGTTACAAATAAAGACAGTTCACCTTGAGCCTCATGTTGCCAGGTCCAGCAGAAGAAACCCAGGCAAAAAAACGAGGTAGAGTCCACTCTGGATTACAGGCAAGTGAAGAACGAGCGGCGCGTGCCAATCACTGATTGTTCTACCCAGGCTGCGTGATGACACAAAAGCTCTCTATGGTGTCAATGGGCCCGTGACTCACTTTCTCAACTCTAACGCATCTCAGTCTGCATGTAAGAAGCCATCACTTATCTGCTGTTGAAAACACATTGCTCAGTCTCCTCAGAGACTCTCAAAAATTGCCAGTGCTGACTGTATTTCAAGTCATCGTGGCGGGGTATTGGGAAAAGTTTTCAATTAGCAATAATCACTCTCTCTATCGAAAAGCCAGTGGCGTGCAAAACACACCTCAAAAACTTCCACCCGGTGCCAAAAAAAAGTGCCCACACATAGAGAGTGAAACACAAAAACGTGCAACGGGTGTACAGAGTCCTCCACTAGGGAAGGACCTTACCCTGATCCCCCGGGGCGTTAGGCTCCAGACAGGGACTGAGGTACTCAGACAAAGGGTCCATCCGGCCGAAACCAGGCGGACCCCCACAACTGGAAGGACTGCCGAAGCAGACCAACCCAAGTACAGTGGGGCTCTCCCGAAGAGAGACCCCTCAAAGGAGAGGGCGAACCAAGCCAAAAGGCCTATGTCCACCCCCTCCCAAGACTTTCAGAGTAGGCCCGAGGACCCACACCCTACTCGCCACACAGTGACAAACGTGTATACAAAACAACCAAAAAAAAAGGACAAAAAGGTGACAAACAGGGGTAAAAGAAAGAGTGGGGAAGATAGTGAGATGGGAGAGTGAAAGTGGCCATTGTGCTATACAATGGCCGGCCCTCCGGCCAGGCATAAAAATTTCCCCTGGTCCTGGCCAAAAGGCCCGGCCCAAGAGGCAGGTGCGAAAAACGTGTGTTGTGGTGAAGTGACCATGGTGCCATAAAATCAAGTGCTTTCACACCGTGACTATACGGCACCCCTGAACTGCCACTTCAGGGGCACATTCACCACTGGCTTTTCGAAAAAGCCCTGACCCACAGCCCAGACCACAGCAGCCCCCACCCCAGGCAGAAAGGTATGGAGTTCTGGAAGCTTGGAGAAAGCCCTTGCCATCAGGCTTCACCATCGTTCCATCCCTCCTACCTAATTACATTTGGGAAATACTGGCCGCTCCCCCGGTGGGAGCAAGGGGAGCCAGCGTTCTCTCCCAAATAACAGTCCAGAGCTAGAGCTGCTCCAATCCAGGCCAGAAGGCCAGGATCCCGACCCTCCGCCAAGACCGAATGGTTCTCCGTCCCCATCAGAAGGCTTCCCTTTCGGCTACAAACCGCTCCGGGTTACTTTCACTCCAGCAGGTTTTGCATAGCAACCGCAATCCCATCTCTATCTCGCCATAGATCAGGGACAGAAGCAAGCGCCACCTCCTGGAAACTGATAAGAAAAGATACTAGATTTGATCTTAGCCAAAGGGCCGAGAAGCAATTAGCAATAATCACGCCTCAGTTGAACCTCATTGGCTATGATACTGCCACTGCGCAAAGCTAACCAAATCAGTGCCTGCCAACATCTGCCCTTCCTTGGAGGAGAAATTGACATTGAGGAGAGACACATAAGTGTCATCCAGTGGGCCGCTGAGCATTCTGGGACTTGGCATGTTAATGAGACAGGGACGATGCCTAAGTGGGCATTGTTTACCCACTGAATAGTGTTAGCATTTGAAAGAACTAAGGAGAATCTAAAGGGACAGGGCCCTAGATGTCAGATGCGTTTCTCCCACAGCAGTCCTGAAAGGCCACTGGGAGCGTATGTGTTTGAACAGCTATGCTGCTGAGAAAAGACCAAGGTGGAAGGATTTGGGGCCTTTGTTGAAAGTTCGCTAGATAACATGCCTGAACTGGAGCCCAGGTAAGCTGCCATAGACAAGGGTTGTTGGGAAACAGTTGGTCAAGCAATCACCTTCAGCCACCTTTATTTCTGGCAGATTCCAGGAGCCTAGAAAGGGGGAAGTTAGGGCATTTCATCTCTCTGAGCCAGTGAGCATTCCCGGCAGATGTGCATAAAGACTGCCCTATTGGCAGCTCAAAGGCCTCATAGGTAAGTGAAAGGCACCGCCCGAACAGGGACTTGAACCCTGGACCCTCAGATTAAAAGTCTGATGCTCTACCGACTGAGCTATCCGGGCTCTCAAAGCTCCTCCTCCATAGCGGTCCAAGCTGCTTGAATCTTGACATGTATGGTGGAAAAAGACCATTCAGCCAAGGGGACCGGGTGCCTGAAAGCACAAGTATTTGGCTTGCCCAGGCTGGCCAATCGTCCTCTCCCGTTTAATTTTCTAGGACAGGTTGAAGATAAAAGGGAGAATCTAACCTGCAACCATGCAGATAGGGTCCAGTCCGGTACAGGTGGAGAACGCCTAAAGTTTCTGCCTTAGTTTTACCTACAGTTCAATGCTCTTTGACCGGAAACAAGGGCCTTGCAAAAAGACACCGCCCGAAAGGCTTCCTTAACCCTGGACCAACACGCTTCCAGTATTCTTAATCAGTGACTGGGTTACAAATAAAGACAGTTCACCTTGAGCCTCATGTTGCCAGGTCCAGCAGAAGAAACCCAGGCAAAAAAACGAGGTAGAGTCCACTCTGGATTACAGGCAAGTGAAGAACGAGCGGCGCGTGCCAATCACTGATTGTTCTACCCAGGCTGCGTGATGACACAAAAGCTCTCTATGGTGTCAATGGGCCCGTGACTCACTTTCTCAACTCTAACGCATCTCAGTCTGCATGTAAGAAGCCGTCACTTATCTGCTGTTGAAAACACATTGCTCAGTCTCCTCAGAGACTCTCAAAAATTGCCAGTGCTGACTGTATTTCAAGTCATCGTGGCGGGGTATTGGGAAAAGTTTTCAATTAGCAATAATCACGCCTCAGTTGAACCTCATTGGCTATGATACTGCCACTGCGCAAAGCTAACCAAATCAGTGCCTGCCAACATCTGCCCTTCCTTGGAGGAGAAATTGACATTGAGGAGAGACACATAAGTGTCATCCAGTGGGCCGCTGAGCATTCTGGGACTTGGCATGTTAATGAGACAGGGACGATGCCTAAGTGGGCATTGTTTACCCACTGAATAGTGTTAGCATTTGAAAGAACTAAGGAGAATCTAAAGGGACAGGGCCCTAGATGTCAGATGCGTTTCTCCCACAGCAGTCCTGAAAGGCCACTGGGAGCGTATGTGTTTGAACAGCTATGCTGCTGAGAAAAGACCAAGGTGGAAGGATTTGGGGCCTTTGTTGAAAGTTCGCTAGATAACATGCCTGAACTGGAGCCCAGGTAAGCTGCCATAGACAAGGGTTGTTGGGAAACAGTTGGTCAAGCAATCACCTTCAGCCACCTTTATTTCTGGCAGATTCCAGGAGCCTAGAAAGGGGGAAGTTAGGGCATTTCATCTCTCTGAGCCAGTGAGCATTCCCGGCAGATGTGCATAAAGACTGCCCTATTGGCAGCTCAAAGGCCTCATAGGTAAGTGAAAGGCACCGCCCGAACAGGGACTTGAACCCTGGACCCTCAGATTAAAAGTCTGATGCTCTACCGACTGAGCTATCCGGGCTCTCAAAGCTCCTCCTCCATAGCGGTCCAAGCTGCTTGAATCTTGACATGTATGGTGGAAAAAGACCATTCAGCCAAGGGGACCGGGTGCCTGAAAGCACAAGTATTTGGCTTGCCCAGGCTGGCCAATCGTCCTCTCCCGTTTAATTTTCTAGGACAGGTTGAAGATAAAAGGGAGAATCTAACCTGCAACCATGCAGATAGGGTCCAGTCCGGTACAGGTGGAGAACGCCTAAAGTTTCTGCCTTAGTTTTACCTACAGTTCAATGCTCTTTGACCGGAAACAAGGGCCTTGCAAAAAGACACCGCCCGAAAGGCTTCCTTAACCCTGGACCAACACGCTTCCAGTATTCTTAATCAGTGACTGGGTTACAAATAAAGACAGTTCACCTTGAGCCTCATGTTGCCAGGTCCAGCAGAAGAAACCCAGGCAAAAAAACGAGGTAGAGTCCACTCTGGATTACAGGCAAGTGAAGAACGAGCGGCGCGTGCCAATCACTGATTGTTCTACCCAGGCTGCGTGATGACACAAAAGCTCTCTATGGTGTCAATGGGCCCGTGACTCACTTTCTCAACTCTAACGCATCTCAGTCTGCATGTAAGAAGCCGTCACTTATCTGCTGTTGAAAACACATTGCTCAGTCTCCTCAGAGACTCTCAAAAATTGCCAGTGCTGACTGTATTTCAAGTCATCGTGGCGGGGTATTGGGAAAAGTTTTCAATTAGCAATAATCACGCCTCAGTTGAACCTCATTGGCTATGATACTGCCACTGCGCAAAGCTAACCAAATCAGTGCCTGCCAACATCTGCCCTTCCTTGGAGGAGAAATTGACATTGAGGAGAGACACATAAGTGTCATCCAGTGGGCCGCTGAGCATTCTGGGACTTGGCATGTTAATGAGACAGGGACGATGCCTAAGTGGGCATTGTTTACCCACTGAATAGTGTTAGCATTTGAAAGAACTAAGGAGAATCTAAAGGGACAGGGCCCTAGATGTCAGATGCGTTTCTCCCACAGCAGTCCTGAAAGGCCACTGGGAGCGTATGTGTTTGAACAGCTATGCTGCTGAGAAAAGACCAAGGTGGAAGGATTTGGGGCCTTTGTTGAAAGTTCGCTAGATAACATGCCTGAACTGGAGCCCAGGTAAGCTGCCATAGACAAGGGTTGTTGGGAAACAGTTGGTCAAGCAATCACCTTCAGCCACCTTTATTTCTGGCAGATTCCAGGAGCCTAGAAAGGGGGAAGTTAGGGCATTTCATCTCTCTGAGCCAGTGAGCATTCCCGGCAGATGTGCATAAAGACTGCCCTATTGGCAGCTCAAAGGCCTCATAGGTAAGTGAAAGGCACCGCCCGAACAGGGACTTGAACCCTGGACCCTCAGATTAAAAGTCTGATGCTCTACCGACTGAGCTATCCGGGCTCTCAAAGCCTCTCCATAGCGGTCCAAGCTGCTTGAATCTTGACACGTATGGTGGAAAAAGACCATTCAGCCAAGGGGACCGGGTGCCTGAAAGCACAAGTATTTGGCTTGCCCAGGCTGGCCAATCGTCCTCTCCCGTTTAATTTTCTAGGACAGGTTGAAGATAAAAGGGAGAATCTAACCTGCAACCATGCAGATAGGGTCCAGTCCGGTACAGGTGGAGAACGCCTAAAGTTTCTGCCTTAGTTTTACCTACAGTTCAATGCTCTTTGACCGGAAACAAGGGCCTTGCAAAAAGACACCGCCCGAAAGGCTTCCTTAACCCTGGACCAACACGCTTCCAGTATTCTTAATCAGTGACTGGGTTACAAATAAAGACAGTTCACCTTGAGCCTCATGTTGCCAGGTCCAGCAGAAGAAACCCAGGCAAAAAAACGAGGTAGAGTCCACTCTGGATTACAGGCAAGTGAAGAACGAGCGGCGCGTGCCAATCACTGATTGTTCTACCCAGGCTGCGTGATGACACAAAAGCTCTCTATGGTGTCAATGGGCCCGTGACTCACTTTCTCAATTCTAACGCATCTCAGTCTGCATGTAAGAAGCCGTCACTTATCTGCTGTTGAAAACACATTGCTCAGTCTCCTCAGAGACTCTCAAAAATTGCCAGTGCTGACTGTATTTCAAGTCATCGTGGCGGGGTATTGGGAAAAGTTTTCAATTAGCAATAATCACTCTATCGAAAAGCCAGTGGCGTGCAAAACACACCTCAAAAACTTCCACCCGGTGCCAAAAAAAAGTGCCCACACATAGAGAGTGAAACACAAAAACGTGCAACGGGTGTACAGAGTCCTCCACTAGGGAAGGACCTTACCCTGATCCCCCGGGGCGTTAGGCTCCAGACAGGGACTGAGGTACTCAGACAAAGGGTCCATCTGGCCGAAACCAGGCGGACCCCCACAACTGGAAGGACTGCCGAAGCAGACCAACCCAAGTACAGTGGGGCTCTCCCGAAGAGAGACCCCTCAAAGGAGAGGGCGAACCAAGCCAAAAGGCCTATGTCCACCCCCTCCCAAGACTTTCAGAGTAGGCCCGAGGACCCACACCCTACTCGCCACACAGTGACAAACGTGTATACAAAACAACCAAAAAAAGGACAAAAGGTGACAAACAGGGGTAAAAGAAAGAGTGGGGAAGATAGTGAGATGGGAGAGTGAAAGTGGCCATTGTGCTATACAATGGCCGGCCCTCCGGCCAGGCATAAAAATTTCCCCTGGTCCTGGCCAAAAGGCCCGGCCCAAGAGGCAGGTGCGAAAAACGTGTGTTGTGGTGAAGTGACCATGGTGCCATAAAATCAAGTGCTTTCACACCGTGACTATACGGCACCCCTGAACTGCCACTTCAGGGGCACATTCACCACTGGCTTTTCGAAAAAGCCCTGACCCACAGCCCAGACCACAGCAGCCCCCACCCCAGGCAGAAAGGTATGGAGTTCTGGAAGCTTGGAGAGAGCCCTTGCCATCAGGCTTCACCGTCGTTCCGTCCCTCCTACCTAATTACATTTGGGAAATACTGGCCGCTCCCCCGGTGGGAGCAAGGGGAGCCAGCGTTCTCTCCCAAATAACTGTCCAGAGCTAGAGCTGCCCCAATCCAGGCCAGAAGGCCAGGATCCCGACCCTCCGCCAAGACCGAATGGTTCTCCGTCCCCATCAGAAGGCTTCCCTTTCGGCTACAAACCGCTCCGGGTTACCTTCACTCCAGCAGGTTTTGCATAGCAACCGCAATCCCATCTCTATCTCGCCATAGATCAGGGACAGAAGCAAGCGCCACCTCCTGGAAACTGATAAGAACAGATACTAGATTCGATCTTAGCCAAAGGGCCGAGAAGCAATTAGCAATAATCACGCCTCAGTTGAACCTCATTGGCTATGATACTGCCACTGCGCAAAGCTAACCAAATCAGTGCCTGCCAACATCTGCCCTTCCTTGGAGGAGAAATTGACATTGAGGAGAGACACATAAGTGTCATCCAGTGGGCCGCTGAGCATTCTGGGACTTGGCATGTTAATGAGACAGGGACGATGCCTAAGTGGGCATTGTTTACCCACTGAATAGTGTTAGCATTTGAAAGAACTAAGGAGAATCTAAAGGGACAGGGCCCTAGATGTCAGATGCGTTTCTCCCACAGCAGTCCTGAAAGGCCACTGGGAGCGTATGTGTTTGAACAGCTATGCTGCTGAGAAAAGACCAAGGTGGAAGGATTTGGGGCCTTTGTTGAAAGTTCGCTAGATAACATGCCTGAACTGGAGCCCAGGTAAGCTGCCATAGACAAGGGTTGTTGGGAAACAGTTGGTCAAGCAATCACCTTCAGCCACCTTTATTTCTGGCAGATTCCAGGAGCCTAGAAAGGGGGAAGTTAGGGCATTTCATCTCTCTGAGCCAGTGAGCATTCCCGGCAGATGTGCATAAAGACTGCCCTATTGGCAGCTCAAAGGCCTCATAGGTAAGTGAAAGGCACCGCCCGAACAGGGACTTGAACCCTGGACCCTCAGATTAAAAGTCTGATGCTCTACCGACTGAGCTATCCGGGCTCTCAAAGCTCCTCCTCCATAGCGGTCCAAGCTGCTTGAATCTTGACATGTATGGTGGAAAAAGACCATTCAGCCAAGGGGACCGGGTGCCTGAAAGCACAAGTATTTGGCTTGCCCAGGCTGGCCAATCGTCCTCTCCCGTTTAATTTTCTAGGACAGGTTGAAGATAAAAGGGAGAATCTAACCTGCAACCATGCAGATAGGGTCCAGTCCGGTACAGGTGGAGAACGCCTAAAGTTTCTGCCTTAGTTTTACCTACAGTTCAATGCTCTTTGACCGGAAACAAGGGCCTTGCAAAAAGACACCGCCCGAAAGGCTTCCTTAACCCTGGACCAACACGCTTCCAGTATTCTTAATCAGTGACTGGGTTACAAATAAAGACAGTTCACCTTGAGCCTCATGTTGCCAGGTCCAGCAGAAGAAACCCAGGCAAAAAAACGAGGTAGAGTCCACTCTGGATTACAGGCAAGTGAAGAACGAGCGGCGCGTGCCAATCACTGATTGTTCTACCCAGGCTGCGTGATGACACAAAAGCTCTCTATGGTGTCAATGGGCCCGTGACTCACTTTCTCAACTCTAACGCATCTCAGTCTGCATGTAAGAAGCCGTCACTTATCTGCTGTTGAAAACACATTGCTCAGTCTCCTCAGAGACTCTCAAAAATTGCCAGTGCTGACTGTATTTCAAGTCATCGTGGCGGGGTATTGGGAAAAGTTTTCAATTAGCAATAATCACGCCTCAGTTGAACCTCATTGGCTATGATACTGCCACTGCGCAAAGCTAACCAAATCAGTGCCTGCCAACATCTGCCCTTCCTTGGAGGAGAAATTGACATTGAGGAGAGACACATAAGTGTCATCCAGTGGGCCGCTGAGCATTCTGGGACTTGGCATGTTAATGAGACAGGGACGATGCCTAAGTGGGCATTGTTTACCCACTGAATAGTGTTAGCATTTGAAAGAACTAAGGAGAATCTAAAGGGACAGGGCCCTAGATGTCAGATGCGTTTCTCCCACAGCAGTCCTGAAAGGCCACTGGGAGCGTATGTGTTTGAACAGCTATGCTGCTGAGAAAAGACCAAGGTGGAAGGATTTGGGGCCTTTGTTGAAAGTTCGCTAGATAACATGCCTGAACTGGAGCCCAGGTAAGCTGCCATAGACAAGGGTTGTTGGGAAACAGTTGGTCAAGCAATCACCTTCAGCCACCTTTATTTCTGGCAGATTCCAGGAGCCTAGAAAGGGGGAAGTTAGGGCATTTCATCTCTCTGAGCCAGTGAGCATTCCCGGCAGATGTGCATAAAGACTGCCCTATTGGCAGCTCAAAGGCCTCATAGGTAAGTGAAAGGCACCGCCCGAACAGGGACTTGAACCCTGGACCCTCAGATTAAAAGTCTGATGCTCTACCGACTGAGCTATCCGGGCTCTCAAAGCTCCTCCTCCATAGCGGTCCAAGCTGCTTGAATCTTGACATGTATGGTGGAAAAAGACCATTCAGCCAAGGGGACCGGGTGCCTGAAAGCACAAGTATTTGGCTTGCCCAGGCTGGCCAATCGTCCTCTCCCGTTTAATTTTCTAGGACAGGTTGAAGATAAAAGGGAGAATCTAACCTGCAACCATGCAGATAGGGTCCAGTCCGGTACAGGTGGAGAACGCCTAAAGTTTCTGCCTTAGTTTTACCTACAGTTCAATGCTCTTTGACCGGAAACAAGGGCCTTGCAAAAAGACACCGCCCGAAAGGCTTCCTTAACCCTGGACCAACACGCTTCCAGTATTCTTAATCAGTGACTGGGTTACAAATAAAGACAGTTCACCTTGAGCCTCATGTTGCCAGGTCCAGCAGAAGAAACCCAGGCAAAAAAACGAGGTAGAGTCCACTCTGGATTACAGGCAAGTGAAGAACGAGCGGCGCGTGCCAATCACTGATTGTTCTACCCAGGCTGCGTGATGACACAAAAGCTCTCTATGGTGTCAATGGGCCCGTGACTCACTTTCTCAACTCTAACGCATCTCAGTCTGCATGTAAGAAGCCGTCACTTATCTGCTGTTGAAAACACATTGCTCAGTCTCCTCAGAGACTCTCAAAAATTGCCAGTGCTGACTGTATTTCAAGTCATCGTGGCGGGGTATTGGGAAAAGTTTTCAATTAGCAATAATCACGCCTCAGTTGAACCTCATTGGCTATGATACTGCCACTGCGCAAAGCTAACCAAATCAGTGCCTGCCAACATCTGCCCTTCCTTGGAGGAGAAATTGACATTGAGGAGAGACACATAAGTGTCATCCAGTGGGCCGCTGAGCATTCTGGGACTTGGCATGTTAATGAGACAGGGACGATGCCTAAGTGGGCATTGTTTACCCACTGAATAGTGTTAGCATTTGAAAGAACTAAGGAGAATCTAAAGGGACAGGGCCCTAGATGTCAGATGCGTTTCTCCCACAGCAGTCCTGAAAGGCCACTGGGAGCGTATGTGTTTGAACAGCTATGCTGCTGAGAAAAGACCAAGGTGGAAGGATTTGGGGCCTTTGTTGAAAGTTCGCTAGATAACATGCCTGAACTGGAGCCCAGGTAAGCTGCCATAGACAAGGGTTGTTGGGAAACAGTTGGTCAAGCAATCACCTTCAGCCACCTTTATTTCTGGCAGATTCCAGGAGCCTAGAAAGGGGGAAGTTAGGGCATTTCATCTCTCTGAGCCAGTGAGCATTCCCGGCAGATGTGCATAAAGACTGCCCTATTGGCAGCTCAAAGGCCTCATAGGTAAGTGAAAGGCACCGCCCGAACAGGGACTTGAACCCTGGACCCTCAGATTAAAAGTCTGATGCTCTACCGACTGAGCTATCCGGGCTCTCAAAGCCTCTCCATAGCGGTCCAAGCTGCTTGAATCTTGACACGTATGGTGGAAAAAGACCATTCAGCCAAGGGGACCGGGTGCCTGAAAGCACAAGTATTTGGCTTGCCCAGGCTGGCCAATCGTCCTCTCCCGTTTAATTTTCTAGGACAGGTTGAAGATAAAAGGGAGAATCTAACCTGCAACCATGCAGATAGGGTCCAGTCCGGTACAGGTGGAGAACGCCTAAAGTTTCTGCCTTAGTTTTACCTACAGTTCAATGCTCTTTGACCGGAAACAAGGGCCTTGCAAAAAGACACCGCCCGAAAGGCTTCCTTAACCCTGGACCAACACGCTTCCAGTATTCTTAATCAGTGACTGGGTTACAAATAAAGACAGTTCACCTTGAGCCTCATGTTGCCAGGTCCAGCAGAAGAAACCCAGGCAAAAAAACGAGGTAGAGTCCACTCTGGATTACAGGCAAGTGAAGAACGAGCGGCGCGTGCCAATCACTGATTGTTCTACCCAGGCTGCGTGATGACACAAAAGCTCTCTATGGTGTCAATGGGCCCGTGACTCACTTTCTCAATTCTAACGCATCTCAGTCTGCATGTAAGAAGCCGTCACTTATCTGCTGTTGAAAACACATTGCTCAGTCTCCTCAGAGACTCTCAAAAATTGCCAGTGCTGACTGTATTTCAAGTCATCGTGGCGGGGTATTGGGAAAAGTTTTCAATTAGCAATAATCACGCCTCAGTTGAACCTCATTGGCTATGATACTGCCACTGCGCAAAGCTAACCAAATCAGTGCCTGCCAACATCTGCCCTTCCTTGGAGGAGAAATTGACATTGAGGAGAGACACATAAGTGTCATCCAGTGGGCCGCTGAGCATTCTGGGACTTGGCATGTTAATGAGACAGGGACGATGCCTAAGTGGGCATTGTTTACCCACTGAATAGTGTTAGCATTTGAAAGAACTAAGGAGAATCTAAAGGGACAGGGCCCTAGATGTCAGATGCGTTTCTCCCACAGCAGTCCTGAAAGGCCACTGGGAGCGTATGTGTTTGAACAGCTATGCTGCTGAGAAAAGACCAAGGTGGAAGGATTTGGGGCCTTTGTTGAAAGTTCGCTAGATAACATGCCTGAACTGGAGCCCAGGTAAGCTGCCATAGACAAGGGTTGTTGGGAAACAGTTGGTCAAGCAATCACCTTCAGCCACCTTTATTTCTGGCAGATTCCAGGAGCCTAGAAAGGGGGAAGTTAGGACATTTCATCTCTCTGAGCCAGTGAGCATTCCCGGCAGATGTGCATAAAGACTGCCCTATTGGCAGCTCAAAGGCCTCATAGGTAAGTGAAAGGCACCGCCCGAACAGGGACTTGAACCCTGGACCCTCAGATTAAAAGTCTGATGCTCTACCGACTGAGCTATCCGGGCTCTCAAAGCTCCTCCTCCATAGCGGTCCAAGCTGCTTGAATCTTGACATGTATGGTGGAAAAAGACCATTCAGCCAAGGGGACCGGGTGCCTGAAAGCACAAGTATTTGGCTTGCCCAGGCTGGCCAATCGTCCTCTCCCGTTTAATTTTCTAGGACAGGTTGAAGATAAAAGGGAGAATCTAACCTGCAACCATGCAGATAGGGTCCAGTCCGGTACAGGTGGAGAACGCCTAAAGTTTCTGCCTTAGTTTTACCTACAGTTCAATGCTCTTTGACCGGAAACAAGGGCCTTGCAAAAAGACACCGCCCGAAAGGCTTCCTTAACCCTGGACCAACACGCTTCCAGTATTCTTAATCAGTGACTGGGTTACAAATAAAGACAGTTCACCTTGAGCCTCATGTTGCCAGGTCCAGCAGAAGAAACCCAGGCAAAAAAACGAGGTAGAGTCCACTCTGGATTACAGGCAAGTGAAGAACGAGCGGTGCGTGCCAATCACTGATTGTTCTACCCAGGCTGCGTGATGACACAAAAGCTCTCTATGGTGTCAATGGGCCCGTGACTCACTTTCTCAACTCTAACGCATCTCAGTCTGCATGTAAGAAGCCGTCACTTATCTGCTGTTGAAAACACATTGCTCAGTCTCCTCAGAGACTCTCAAAAATTGCCAGTGCTGACTGTATTTCAAGTCATCGTGGCGGGGTATTGGGAAAAGTTTTCAATTAGCAATAATCACTCTATCGAAAAGCCAGTGGCGTGCAAAACACACCTCAAAAACTTCCACCCGGTGCCAAAAAAAAGTGCCCACACATAGAGAGTGAAACACAAAAACGTGCAACGGGTGTACAGAGTCCTCCACTAGGGAAGGACCTTACCCTGATCCCCCGGGGCGTTAGGCTCCAGACAGGGACTGAGGTACTCAGACAAAGGGTCCATCTGGCCGAAACCAGGCGGACCCCCACAACTGGAAGGACTGCCGAAGCAGACCAACCCAAGTACAGTGGGGCTCTCCCGAAGAGAGACCCCTCAAAGGAGAGGGCGAACCAAGCCAAAAGGCCTATGTCCACCCCCTCCCAAGACTTTCAGAGTAGGCCCGAGGACCCACACCCTACTCGCCACACAGTGACAAACGTGTATACAAAACAACCAAAAAAAGGACAAAAAGGTGACAAACAGGGGTAAAAGAAAGAGTGGGGAAGATAGTGAGATGGGAGAGTGAAAGTGGCCATTGTGCTATACAATGGCCGGCCCTCCGGCCAGGCATAAAAATTTCCCCTGGTCCTGGCCAAAAGGCCCGGCCCAAGAGGCAGGTGCGAAAAACGTGTGTTGTGGTGAAGTGACCATGGTGCCATAAAATCAAGTGCTTTCACACCGTGACTATACGGCACCCCTGAACTGCCACTTCAGGGGCACATTCACCACTGGCTTTTCGAAAAAGCCCTGACCCACAGCCCAGACCACAGCAGCCCCCACCCCAGGCAGAAAGGTATGGAGTTCTGGAAGCTTGGAGAGTGCCCTTGCCATCAGGCTTCACCGTCGTTCCGTCCCTCCTACCTAATTACATTTGGGAAATACTGGCCGCTCCCCCGGTGGGAGCAAGGGGAGCCAGCGTTCTCTCCCAAATAACTGTCCAGAGCTAGAGCTGCCCCAATCCAGGCCAGAAGGCCAGGATCCCGACCCTCCGCCAAGACCGAATGGTTCTCCGTCCCCATCAGAAGGCTTCCCTTTCGGCTACAAACCGCTCCGGGTTACCTTCACTCCAGCAGGTTTTGCATAGCAACCGCAATCCCATCTCTATCTCGCCATAGATCAGGGACAGAAGCAAGCGCCACCTCCTGGAAACTGATAAGAACAGATACTAGATTCGATCTTAGCCAAAGGGCCGAGAAGCAATTAGCAATAATCACGCCTCAGTTGAACCTCATTGGCTATGATACTGCCACTGCGCAAAGCTAACCAAATCAGTGCCTGCCAACATCTGCCCTTCCTTGGAGGAGAAACTGACATTGAGGAGAGACACATAAGTGTCATCCAGTGGGCCGCTGAGCATTCTGGGACTTGGCATGTTAATGAGACAGGGACGATGCCTAAGTGGGCATTGTTTACCCACTGAATAGTGTTAGCATTTGAAAGAACTAAGGAGAATCTAAAGGGACAGGGCCCTAGATGTCAGATGCGTTTCTCCCACAGCAGTCCTGAAAGGCCACTGGGAGCGTATGTGTTTGAACAGCTATGCTGCTGAGAAAAGACCAAGGTGGAAGGATTTGGGGCCTTTGTTGAAAGTTCGCTAGATAACATGCCTGAACTGGAGCCCAGGTAAGCTGCCATAGACAAGGGTTGTTGGGAAACAGTTGGTCAAGCAATCACCTTCAGCCACCTTTATTTCTGGCAGATTCCAGGAGCCTAGAAAGGGGGAAGTTAGGGCATTTCATCTCTCTGAGCCAGTGAGCATTCCCGGCAGATGTGCATAAAGACTGCCCTATTGGCAGCTCAAAGGCCTCATAGGTAAGTGAAAGGCACCGCCCGAACAGGGACTTGAACCCTGGACCCTCAGATTAAAAGTCTGATGCTCTACCGACTGAGCTATCCGGGCTCTCAAAGCTCCTCCTCCATAGCGGTCCAAGCTGCTTGAATCTTGACATGTATGGTGGAAAAAGACCATTCAGCCAAGGGGACCGGGTGCCTGAAAGCACAAGTATTTGGCTTGCCCAGGCTGGCCAATCGTCCTCTCCCGTTTAATTTTCTAGGACAGGTTGAAGATAAAAGGGAGAATCTAACCTGCAACCATGCAGATAGGGTCCAGTCCGGTACAGGTGGAGAACGCCTAAAGTTTCTGCCTTAGTTTTACCTACAGTTCAATGCTCTTTGACCGGAAACAAGGGCCTTGCAAAAAGACACCGCCCGAAAGGCTTCCTTAACCCTGGACCAACACGCTTCCAGTATTCTTAATCAGTGACTGGGTTACAAATAAAGACAGTTCACCTTGAGCCTCATGTTGCCAGGTCCAGCAGAAGAAACCCAGGCAAAAAAACGAGGTAGAGTCCACTCTGGATTACAGGCAAGTGAAGAACGAGCGGCGCGTGCCAATCACTGATTGTTCTACCCAGGCTGCGTGATGACACAAAAGCTCTCTATGGTGTCAATGGGCCCGTGACTCACTTTCTCAACTCTAACGCATCTCAGTCTGCATGTAAGAAGCCGTCACTTATCTGCTGTTGAAAACACATTGCTCAGTCTCCTCAGAGACTCTCAAAAATTGCCAGTGCTGACTGTATTTCAAGTCATCGTGGCGGGGTATTGGGAAAAGTTTTCAATTAGCAATAATCACTCTATCGAAAAGCCAGTGGCGTGCAAAACACACCTCAAAAACTTCCACCCGGTGCCAAAAAAAAGTGCCCACACATAGAGAGTGAAACACAAAAACGTGCAACGGGTGTACAGAGTCCTCCACTAGGGAAGGACCTTACCCTGATCCCCCGGGGCGTTAGGCTCCAGACAGGGACTGAGGTACTCAGACAAAGGGTCCATCCGGCCGAAACCAGGCGGACCCCCACAACTGGAAGGACTGCCGAAGCAGACCAACCCAAGTACAGTGGGGCTCTCCCGAAGAGAGACCCCTCAAAGGAGAGGGCGAACCAAGCCAAAAGGCCTATGTCCACCCCCTCCCAAGACTTTCAGAGTAGGCCCGAGGACCCACACCCTACTCGCCACACAGTGACAAAACGTGTATACAAAGACAACCAAAAAAAAGACAAAAAGGTGACAAACAGGGGTAAAAGAAAGAGTGGGGAAGATAGTGAGATGGGAGAGTGAAAGTGGCCATTGTGCTATACAATGGCCGGCCCTCCGGCCAGGCATAAAAATTTCCCCTGGTCCTGGCCAAAAGGCCCGGCCCAAGAGGCAGGTGCGAAAAACGTGTGTTGTGGTGAAGTGACCATGGTGCCATAAAATCAAGTGCTTTCACACCGTGACTATACGGCACCCCTGAACTGCCACTTCAGGGGCACATTCACCACTGGCTTTTCGAAAAAGCCCTGACCACCCAGCCCAGACCACAGCAGACCCCACCACAGACAGGAAGGATATGGAGATCAGGAAGCCGGAAAGAGCCCTTTACCATCAGGCTCTGCCGTCGCTCCCATCACTCCTCCTAATTACATTCGGGAAGTACTTGCCACTCCCTCCCCCCTTGCAAGGCAGGAGAAAGCGTTCTCTCCCAAATAACTGTCTGGAGCTAGATCCGCCCCAGTCCAGGCCAGAAGGCCAGGGTCCCGACCCTCTGGTTCAGACCCCGTGGTTCTCCATCCCCATCAGAAGGCTTCCCTTTCGGCTACAAACCGCTCCAGGTCACCTTCACTCCAGCAGGTTTTGCATAGCAACCGCAATCCCATCTTTATTTCGCCATAGATCAGGGACGGAAGCAAGCGCCACCTCCTGGAAACTGATAAGAATAGATACTACACTTGATCTTCGCCAAAAGGCCGAGAAGCAATTAGCAATAATCACTCTATCGAAAAGCCAGTGGCGTGCAAAACACACCTCAAAAACTTCCACCCGGTGCCAAAAAAAAGTGCCCACACATAGAGAGTGAAACACAAAAACGTGCAACGGGTGTACAGAGTCCTCCACTAGGGAAGGACCTTACCCTGATCCCCCGGGGCGTTAGGCTCCAGACAGGGACTGAGGTACTCAGACAAAGGGTCCATCTGGCCGAAACCAGGCGGACCCCCACAACTGGAAGGACTGCCGAAGCAGACCAACCCAAGTACAGTGGGGCTCTCCCGAAGAGAGACCCCTCAAAGGAGAGGGCGAACCAAGCCAAAAGGCCTATGTCCACCCCCTCCCAAGACTTTCAGAGTAGGCCCGAGGACCCACACCCTACTCGCCACACAGTGACAAACGTGTATACAAAACAACCAAAAAAAGGACAAAAGGTGACAAACAGGGGTAAAAGAAAGAGTGGGGAAGATAGTGAGATGGGAGAGTGAAAGTGGCCATTGTGCTATACAATGGCCGGCCCTCCGGCCAGGCATAAAAATTTCCCCTGGTCCTGGCCAAAAGGCCCGGCCCAAGAGGCAGGTGCGAAAAACGTGTGTTGTGGTGAAGTGACCATGGTGCCATAAAATCAAGTGCTTTCACACCGTGACCATACGGCACCCCTGAACTGCCACTTCAGGGGCACATTCACCACTGGCTTTTCGAAAAAGCCCTGACCCACAGCCCAGACCACAGCAGCCCCCACCCCAGGCAGAAAGGTATGGAGTTCTGGAAGCTTGGAGAGAGCCCTTGCCATCAGGCTTCACCGTCGTTCCGTCCCTCCTACCTAATTACATTTGGGAAATACTGGCCGCTCCCCCGGTGGGAGCAAGGGGAGCCAGCGTTCTCTCCCAAATAACTGTCCAGAGCTAGAGCTGCCCCAATCCAGGCCAGAAGGCCAGGATCCCGACCCTCCGCCAAGACCGAATGGTTCTCCGTCCCCATCAGAAGGCTTCCCTTTCGGCTACAAACCGCTCCGGGTTACCTTCACTCCAGCAGGTTTTGCATAGCAACCGCAATCCCATCTCTATCTCGCCATAGATCAGGGACAGAAGCAAGCGCCACCTCCTGGAAACTGATAAGAACAGATACTAGATTCGATCTTAGCCAAAGGGCCGAGAAGCAATTAGCAATAATCACGCCTCAGTTGAACCTCATTGGCTATGATACTGCCACTGCGCAAAGCTAACCAAATCAGTGCCTGCCAACATCTGCCCTTCCTTGGAGGAGAAATTGACATTGAGGAGAGACACATAAGTGTCATCCAGTGGGCCGCTGAGCATTCTGGGACTTGGCATGTTAATGAGACAGGGACGATGCCTAAGTGGGCATTGTTTACCCACTGAATAGTGTTAGCATTTGAAAGAACTAAGGAGAATCTAAAGGGACAGGGCCCTAGATGTCAGATGCGTTTCTCCCACAGCAGTCCTGAAAGGCCACTGGGAGCGTATGTGTTTGAACAGCTATGCTGCTGAGAAAAGACCAAGGTGGAAGGATTTGGGGCCTTTGTTGAAAGTTCGCTAGATAACATGCCTGAACTGGAGCCCAGGTAAGCTGCCATAGACAAGGGTTGTTGGGAAACAGTTGGTCAAGCAATCACCTTCAGCCACCTTTATTTCTGGCAGATTCCAGGAGCCTAGAAAGGGGGAAGTTAGGGCATTTCATCTCTCTGAGCCAGTGAGCATTCCCGGCAGATGTGCATAAAGACTGCCCTATTGGCAGCTCAAAGGCCTCATAGGTAAGTGAAAGGCACCGCCCGAACAGGGACTTGAACCCTGGACCCTCAGATTAAAAGTCTGATGCTCTACCGACTGAGCTATCCGGGCTCTCAAAGCTCCTCCTCCATAGCGGTCCAAGCTGCTTGAATCTTGACATGTATGGTGGAAAAAGACCATTCAGCCAAGGGGACCGGGTGCCTGAAAGCACAAGTATTTGGCTTGCCCAGGCTGGCCAATCGTCCTCTCCCGTTTAATTTTCTAGGACAGGTTGAAGATAAAAGGGAGAATCTAACCTGCAACCATGCAGATAGGGTCCAGTCCGGTACAGGTGGAGAACGCCTAAAGTTTCTGCCTTAGTTTTACCTACAGTTCAATGCTCTTTGACCGGAAACAAGGGCCTTGCAAAAAGACACCGCCCGAAAGGCTTCCTTAACCCTGGACCAACACGCTTCCAGTATTCTTAATCAGTGACTGGGTTACAAATAAAGACAGTTCACCTTGAGCCTCATGTTGCCAGGTCCAGCAGAAGAAACCCAGGCAAAAAAACGAGGTAGAGTCCACTCTGGATTACAGGCAAGTGAAGAACGAGCGGCGCGTGCCAATCACTGATTGTTCTACCCAGGCTGCGTGATGACACAAAAGCTCTCTATGGTGTCAATGGGCCCGTGACTCACTTTCTCAACTCTAACGCATCTCAGTCTGCATGTAAGAAGCCATCACTTATCTGCTGTTGAAAACACATTGCTCAGTCTCCTCAGAGACTCTCAAAAATTGCCAGTGCTGACTGTATTTCAAGTCATCATGGCGGGGTATTGGGAAAAGTTTTCAATTAGCAATAATCACTCTATCGAAAAGCCAGTGGCGTGCAAAACACACCTCAAAAACTTCCACCCGGTGCCAAAAAAAAGTGCCCACACATAGAGAGTGAAACACAAAAACGTGCAACGGGTGTACAGAGTCCTCCACTAGGGAAGGACCTTACCCTGATCCCCCGGGGCGTTAGGCTCCGGACAGGGACTGAGGTACTCAGACAAAGGGTCCATCTGGCCGAAACCAGGCGGACCCCCACAACTGGAAGGACTGCCGAAGCAGACCAACCCAAGTACAGTGGGGCTCTCCCGAAGAGAGACCCCTCAAAGGAGAGGGCGAACCAAGCCAAAAGGCCTATGTCCACCCCCTCCCAAGACTTTCAGAGTAGGCCCGAGGACCCACACCCTACTCGCCACACAGTGACAAACGTGTATACAAAACAACCAAAAAAAAGGACAAAAAGGTGACAAACAGGGGTAAAAGAAAGAGTGGGGAAGATAGTGAGATGGGAGAGTGAAAGTGGCCATTGTGCTATACAATGGCCGGCCCTCCGGCCAGGCATAAAAATTTCCCCTGGTCCTGGCCAAAAGGCCCGGCCCAAGAGGCAGGTGCGAAAAACGTGTGTTGTGGTGAAGTGACCATGGTGCCATAAAATCAAGTGCTTTCACACCGTGACTATACGGCACCCCTGAACTGCCACTTCAGGGGCACATTCATCACTGGCTTTTCGAAAAAGCCCTGACCCACAGCCCAGACCACAGCAGCCCCCACCCCAGGCAGAAAGGTATGGAGTTCTGGAAGCTTGGAGAGAGCCCTTGCCATCAGGCTTCACCGTCGTTCCATCCCTCCTACCTAATTACATTTGGGAAATACTGGCCGCTCCCCCGGTGGGAGCAAGGGGAGCCAGCGTTCTCTCCCAAATAACTGTCCAGAGCTAGAGCTGCCCCAATCCAGGCCAGAAGGCCAGGATCCCGACCCTCCGCCAAGACCGAATGGTTCTCCGTCCCCATCAGAAGGCTTCCCTTTCGGCTACAAACCGCTCCGGGTTACCTTCACTCCAGCAGGTTTTGCATAGCAACCGCAATCCCATCTCTATCTCGCCATAGATCAGGGACAGAAGCAAGCGCCACCTCCTGGAAACTGATAAGAACAGATACTAGATTTGATCTTAGCCAAAGGGCCGAGAAGCAATTAGCAATAATCACGCCTCAGTTGAACCTCATTGGCTATGATACTGCCACTGCGCAAAGCTAACCAAATCAGTGCCTGCCAACATCTGCCCTTCCTTGGAGGAGAAACTGACATTGAGGAGAGACACATAAGTGTCATCCAGTGGGCCGCTGAGCATTCTGGGACTTGGCATGTTAATGAGACAGGGACGATGCCTAAGTGGGCATTGTTTACCCACTGAATAGTGTTAGCATTTGAAAGAACTAAGGAGAATCTAAAGGGACAGGGCCCTAGATGTCAGATGCGTTTCTCCCACAGCAGTCCTGAAAGGCCACTGGGAGCGTATGTGTTTGAACAGCTATGCTGCTGAGAAAAGACCAAGGTGGAAGGATTTGGGGCCTTTGTTGAAAGTTCGCTAGATAACATGCCTGAACTGGAGCCCAGGTAAGCTGCCATAGACAAGGGTTGTTGGGAAACAGTTGGTCAAGCAATCACCTTCAGCCACCTTTATTTCTGGCAGATTCCAGGAGCCTAGAAAGGGGGAAGTTAGGGCATTTCATCTCTCTGAGCCAGTGAGCATTCCCGGCAGATGTGCATAAAGACTGCCCTATTGGCAGCTCAAAGGCCTCATAGGTAAGTGAAAGGCACCGCCCGAACAGGGACTTGAACCCTGGACCCTCAGATTAAAAGTCTGATGCTCTACCGACTGAGCTATCCGGGCTCTCAAAGCTCCTCCTCCATAGCGGTCCAAGCTGCTTGAATCTTGACATGTATGGTGGAAAAAGACCATTCAGCCAAGGGGACCGGGTGCCTGAAAGCACAAGTATTTGGCTTGCCCAGGCTGGCCAATCGTCCTCTCCCGTTTAATTTTCTAGGACAGGTTGAAGATAAAAGGGAGAATCTAACCTGCAACCATGCAGATAGGGTCCAGTCCGGTACAGGTGGAGAACGCCTAAAGTTTCTGCCTTAGTTTTACCTACAGTTCAATGCTCTTTGACCGGAAACAAGGGCCTTGCAAAAAGACACCGCCCGAAAGGCTTCCTTAACCCTGGACCAACACGCTTCCAGTATTCTTAATCAGTGACTGGGTTACAAATAAAGACAGTTCACCTTGAGCCTCATGTTGCCAGGTCCAGCAGAAGAAACCCAGGCAAAAAAACGAGGTAGAGTCCACTCTGGATTACAGGCAAGTGAAGAACGAGCGGCGCGTGCCAATCACTGATTGTTCTACCCAGGCTGCGTGATGACACAAAAGCTCTCTATGGTGTCAATGGGCCCGTGACTCACTTTCTCAACTCTAACGCATCTCAGTCTGCATGTAAGAAGCCGTCACTTATCTGCTGTTGAAAACACATTGCTCAGTCTCCTCAGAGACTCTCAAAAATTGCCAGTGCTGACTGTATTTCAAGTCATCGTGGCGGGGTATTGGGAAAAGTTTTCAATTAGCAATAATCACTCTATCGAAAAGCCAGTGGCGTGCAAAACACACCTCAAAAACTTCCACCCGGTGCCAAAAAAAAGTGCCCACACATAGAGAGTGAAACACAAAAACGTGCAACGGGTGTACAGAGTCCTCCACTAGGGAAGGACCTTACCCTGATCCCCCGGGGCGTTAGGCTCCAGACAGGGACTGAGGTACTCAGACAAAGGGTCCATCCGGCCGAAACCAGGCGGACCCCCACAACTGGAAGGACTGCCGAAGCAGACCAACCCAAGTACAGTGGGGCTCTCCCGAAGAGAGACCCCTCAAAGGAGAGGGCGAACCAAGCCAAAAGGCCTATGTCCACCCCCTCCCAAGACTTTCAGAGTAGGCCCGAGGACCCACACCCTACTCGCCACACAGTGACAAAACGTGTATACAAAGACAACCAAAAAAAAGACAAAAAGGTGACAAACAGGGGTAAAAGAAAGAGTGGGGAAGATAGTGAGATGGGAGAGTGAAAGTGGCCATTGTGCTATACAATGGCCGGCCCTCCGGCCAGGCATAAAAATTTCCCCTGGTCCTGGCCAAAAGGCCCGGCCCAAGAGGCAGGTGCGAAAAACGTGTGTTGTGGTGAAGTGACCATGGTGCCATAAAATCAAGTGCTTTCACACCGTGACTATACGGCACCCCTGAACTGCCACTTCAGGGGCACATTCACCACTGGCTTTTCGAAAAAGCCCTGACCACCCAGCCCAGACCACAGCAGACCCCACCACAGACAGGAAGGATATGGAGATCAGGAAGCCGGAAAGAGCCCTTTACCATCAGGCTCTGCCGTCGCTCCCATCACTCCTCCTAATTACATTCGGGAAGTACTTGCCACTCCCTCCCCCCTTGCAAGGCAGGAGAAAGCGTTCTCTCCCAAATAACTGTCTGGAGCTAGATCCGCCCCAGTCCAGGCCAGAAGGCCAGGGTCCCGACCCTCTGGTTCAGACCCCGTGGTTCTCCATCCCCATCAGAAGGCTTCCCTTTCGGCTACAAACCGCTCCAGGTCACCTTCACTCCAGCAGGTTTTGCATAGCAACCGCAATCCCATCTTTATTTCGCCATAGATCAGGGACGGAAGCAAGCGCCACCTCCTGGAAACTGATAAGAATAGATACTACACTTGATCTTCGCCAAAAGGCCGAGAAGCAATTAGCAATAATCACTCTATCGAAAAGCCAGTGGCGTGCAAAACACACCTCAAAAACTTCCACCCGGTGCCAAAAAAAAGTGCCCACACATAGAGAGTGAAACACAAAAACGTGCAACGGGTGTACAGAGTCCTCCACTAGGGAAGGACCTTACCCTGATCCCCCGGGGCGTTAGGCTCCGGACAGGGACTGAGGTACTCAGACAAAGGGTCCATCTGGCCGAAACCAGGCGGACCCCCACAACTGGAAGGACTGCCGAAGCAGACCAACCCAAGTACAGTGGGGCTCTCCCGAAGAGAGACCCCTCAAAGGAGAGGGCGAACCAAGCCAAAAGGCCTATGTCCACCCCCTCCCAAGACTTTCAGAGTAGGCCCGAGGACCCACACCCTACTCGCCACACAGTGACAAACGTGTATACAAAACAACCAAAAAAAGGACAAAAAGGTGACAAACAGGGGTAAAAGAAAGAGTGGGGAAGATAGTGAGATGGGAGAGTGAAAGTGGCCATTGTGCTATACAATGGCCGGCCCTCCGGCCAGGCATAAAAATTTCCCCTGGTCCTGGCCAAAAGGCCCGGCCCAAGAGGCAGGTGCGAAAAACGTGTGTTGTGGTGAAGTGACCATGGTGCCATAAAATCAAGTGCTTTCACACCGTGACTATACGGCACCCCTGAACTGCCACTTCAGGGGCACATTCATCACTGGCTTTTCGAAAAAGCCCTGACCCACAGCCCAGACCACAGCAGCCCCCACCCCAGGCAGAAAGGTATGGAGTTCTGGAAGCTTGGAGAGAGCCCTTGCCATCAGGCTTCACCGTCGTTCCATCCCTCCTACCTAATTACATTTGGGAAATACTGGCCGCTCCCCCGGTGGGAGCAAGGGGAGCCAGCGTTCTCTCCCAAATAACTGTCCAGAGCTAGAGCTGCCCCAATCCAGGCCAGAAGGCCAGGATCCCGACCCTCCGCCAAGACCGAATGGTTCTCCGTCCCCATCAGAAGGCTTCCCTTTCGGCTACAAACCGCTCCGGGTTACCTTCACTCCAGCAGGTTTTGCATAGCAACCGCAATCCCATCTCTATCTCGCCATAGATCAGGGACAGAAGCAAGCGCCACCTCCTGGAAACTGATAAGAACAGATACTAGATTTGATCTTAGCCAAAGGGCCGAGAAGCAATTAGCAATAATCACGCCTCAGTTGAACCTCATTGGCTATGATACTGCCACTGCGCAAAGCTAACCAAATCAGTGCCTGCCAACATCTGCCCTTCCTTGGAGGAGAAATTGACATTGAGGAGAGACACATAAGTGTCATCCAGTGGGCCGCTGAGCATTCTGGGACTTGGCATGTTAATGAGACAGGGACGATGCCTAAGTGGGCATTGTTTACCCACTGAATAGTGTTAGCATTTGAAAGAACTAAGGAGAATCTAAAGGGACAGGGCCCTAGATGTCAGATGCGTTTCTCCCACAGCAGTCCTGAAAGGCCACTGGGAGCGTATGTGTTTGAACAGCTATGCTGCTGAGAAAAGACCAAGGTGGAAGGATTTGGGGCCTTTGTTGAAAGTTCGCTAGATAACATGCCTGAACTGGAGCCCAGGTAAGCTGCCATAGACAAGGGTTGTTGGGAAACAGTTGGTCAAGCAATCACCTTCAGCCACCTTTATTTCTGGCAGATTCCAGGAGCCTAGAAAGGGGGAAGTTAGGGCATTTCATCTCTCTGAGCCAGTGAGCATTCCCGGCAGATGTGCATAAAGACTGCCCTATTGGCAGCTCAAAGGCCTCATAGGTAAGTGAAAGGCACCGCCCGAACAGGGACTTGAACCCTGGACCCTCAGATTAAAAGTCTGATGCTCTACCGACTGAGCTATCCGGGCTCTCAAAGCTCCTCCTCCATAGCGGTCCAAGCTGCTTGAATCTTGACATGTATGGTGGAAAAAGACCATTCAGCCAAGGGGACCGGGTGCCTGAAAGCACAAGTATTTGGCTTGCCCAGGCTGGCCAATCGTCCTCTCCCGTTTAATTTTCTAGGACAGGTTGAAGATAAAAGGGAGAATCTAACCTGCAACCATGCAGATAGGGTCCAGTCCGGTACAGGTGGAGAACGCCTAAAGTTTCTGCCTTAGTTTTACCTACAGTTCAATGCTCTTTGACCGGAAACAAGGGCCTTGCAAAAAGACACCGCCCGAAAGGCTTCCTTAACCCTGGACCAACACGCTTCCAGTATTCTTAATCAGTGACTGGGTTACAAATAAAGACAGTTCACCTTGAGCCTCATGTTGCCAGGTCCAGCAGAAGAAACCCAGGCAAAAAAACGAGGTAGAGTCCACTCTGGATTACAGGCAAGTGAAGAACGAGCGGCGCGTGCCAATCACTGATTGTTCTACCCAGGCTGCGTGATGACACAAAAGCTCTCTATGGTGTCAATGGGCCCGTGACTCACTTTCTCAACTCTAATGCATCTCAGTCTGCATGTAAGAAGCCGTCACTTATCTGCTGTTGAAAACACATTGCTCAGTCTCCTCAGAGACTCTCAAAAATTGCCAGTGCTGACTGTATTTCAAGTCATCGTGGCGGGGTATTGGGAAAAGTTTTCAATTAGCAATAATCACTCTATCGAAAAGCCAGTGGCGTGCAAAACACACCTCAAAAACTTCCACCCGGTGCCAAAAAAAAGTGCCCACACATAGAGAGTGAAACACAAAAACGTGCAACGGGTGTACAGAGTCCTCCACTAGGGAAGGACCTTACCCTGATCCCCCGGGGCGTTAGGCTCCGGACAGGGACTGAGGTACTCAGACAAAGGGTCCATCCGGCCGAAACCAGGCGGACCCCCACAACTGGAAGGACTGCCGAAGCAGACCAACCCAAGTACAGTGGGGCTCTCCCGAAGAGAGACCCCTCAAAGGAGAGGGCGAACCAAGCCAAAAGGCCTATGTCCACCCCCTCCCAAGACTTTCAGAGTAGGCCCGAGGACCCACACCCTACTCGCCACACAGTGACAAAACGTGTATACAAAGACAACCAAAAAAAAGACAAAAAGGTGACAAACAGGGGTAAAAGAAAGAGTGGGGAAGATAGTGAGATGGGAGAGTGAAAGTGGCCATTGTGCTATACAATGGCCGGCCCTCCGGCCAGGCATAAAAATTTCCCCTGGTCCTGGCCAAAAGGCCCGGCCCAAGAGGCAGGTGCGAAAAACGTGTGTTGTGGTGAAGTGACCATGGTGCCATAAAATCAAGTGCTTTCACACCGTGACTATACGGCACCCCTGAACTGCCACTTCAGGGGCACATTCACCACTGGCTTTTCGAAAAAGCCCTGACCACCCAGCCCAGACCACAGCAGACCCCACCACAGACAGGAAGGATATGGAGATCAGGAAGCCGGAAAGAGCCCTTTACCATCAGGCTCTGCCGTCGCTCCCATCACTCCTCCTAATTACATTCGGGAAGTACTTGCCACTCCCTCCCCCCTTGCAAGGCAGGAGAAAGCGTTCTCTCCCAAATAACTGTCTGGAGCTAGATCCGCCCCAGTCCAGGCCAGAAGGCCAGGGTCCCGACCCTCTGGTTCAGACCCCGTGGTTCTCCATCCCCATCAGAAGGCTTCCCTTTCGGCTACAAACCGCTCCAGGTCACCTTCACTCCAGCAGGTTTTGCATAGCAACCGCAATCCCATCTTTATTTCGCCATAGATCAGGGACGGAAGCAAGCGCCACCTCCTGGAAACTGATAAGAATAGATACTACACTTGATCTTCGCCAAAAGGCCGAGAAGCAATTAGCAATAATCACGCCTCAGTTGAACCTCATTGGCTATGATACTGCCACTGCGCAAAGCTAACCAAATCAGTGCCTGCCAACATCTGCCCTTCCTTGGAGGAGAAATTGACATTGAGGAGAGACACATAAGTGTCATCCAGTGGGCCGCTGAGCATTCTGGGACTTGGCATGTTAATGAGACAGGGACGATGCCTAAGTGGGCATTGTTTACCCACTGAATAGTGTTAGCATTTGAAAGAACTAAGGAGAATCTAAAGGGACAGGGCCCTAGATGTCAGATGCGTTTCTCCCACAGCAGTCCTGAAAGGCCACTGGGAGCGTATGTGTTTGAACAGCTATGCTGCTGAGAAAAGACCAAGGTGGAAGGATTTGGGGCCTTTGTTGAAAGTTCGCTAGATAACATGCCTGAACTGGAGCCCAGGTAAGCTGCCATAGACAAGGGTTGTTGGGAAACAGTTGGTCAAGCAATCACCTTCAGCCACCTTTATTTCTGGCAGATTCCAGGAGCCTAGAAAGGGGGAAGTTAGGGCATTTCATCTCTCTGAGCCAGTGAGCATTCCCGGCAGATGTGCATAAAGACTGCCCTATTGGCAGCTCAAAGGCCTCATAGGTAAGTGAAAGGCACCGCCCGAACAGGGACTTGAACCCTGGACCCTCAGATTAAAAGTCTGATGCTCTACCGACTGAGCTATCCGGGCTCTCAAAGCTCCTCCTCCATAGCGGTCCAAGCTGCTTGAATCTTGACATGTATGGTGGAAAAAGACCATTCAGCCAAGGGGACCGGGTGCCTGAAAGCACAAGTATTTGGCTTGCCCAGGCTGGCCAATCGTCCTCTCCCGTTTAATTTTCTAGGACAGGTTGAAGATAAAAGGGAGAATCTAACCTGCAACCATGCAGATAGGGTCCAGTCCGGTACAGGTGGAGAACGCCTAAAGTTTCTGCCTTAGTTTTACCTACAGTTCAATGCTCTTTGACCGGAAACAAGGGCCTTGCAAAAAGACACCGCCCGAAAGGTTTCCTTAACCCTGGACCAACACGCTTCCAGTATTCTTAATCAGTGACTGGGTTACAAATAAAGACAGTTCACCTTGAGCCTCATGTTGCCAGGTCCAGCAGAAGAAACCCAGGCAAAAAAACGAGGTAGAGTCCACTCTGGATTACAGGCAAGTGAAGAACGAGCGGCGCGTGCCAATCACTGATTGTTCTACCCAGGCTGCGTGATGACACAAAAGCTCTCTATGGTGTCAATGGGCCCGTGACTCACTTTCTCAACTCTAACGCATCTCAGTCTGCATGTAAGAAGCCATCACTTATCTGCTGTTGAAAACACATTGCTCAGTCTCCTCAGAGACTCTCAAAAATTGCCAGTGCTGACTGTATTTCAAGTCATCGTGGCGGGGTATTGGGAAAAGTTTTCAATTAGCAATAATCACTCTATCGAAAAGCCAGTGGCGTGCAAAACACACCTCAAAAACTTCCACCCGGTGCCAAAAAAAAGTGCCCACACATAGAGAGTGAAACACAAAAACGTGCAACGGGTGTACAGAGTCCTCCACTAGGGAAGGACCTTACCCTGATCCCCCGGGGCGTTAGGCTCCGGACAGGGACTGAGGTACTCAGACAAAGGGTCCATCTGGCCGAAACCAGGCGGACCCCCACAACTGGAAGGACTGCCGAAGCAGACCAACCCAAGTACAGTGGGGCTCTCCCGAAGAGAGACCCCTCAAAGGAGAGGGCGAACCAAGCCAAAAGGCCTATGTCCACCCCCTCCCAAGACTTTCAGAGTAGGCCCGAGGACCCACACCCTACTCGCCACACAGTGACAAACGTGTATACAAAACAACCAAAAAAAGGACAAAAAGGTGACAAACAGGGGTAAAAGAAAGAGTGGGGAAGATAGTGAGATGGGAGAGTGAAAGTGGCCATTGTGCTATACAATGGCCGGCCCTCCGGCCAGGCATAAAAATTTCCCCTGGTCCTGGCCAAAAGGCCCGGCCCAAGAGGCAGGTGCGAAAAACGTGTGTTGTGGTGAAGTGACCATGGTGCCATAAAATCAAGTGCTTTCACACCGTGACTATACGGCACCCCTGAACTGCCACTTCAGGGGCACATTCATCACTGGCTTTTCGAAAAAGCCCTGACCCACAGCCCAGACCACAGCAGCCCCCACCCCAGGCAGAAAGGTATGGAGTTCTGGAAGCTTGGAGAGAGCCCTTGCCATCAGGCTTCACCGTCGTTCCATCCCTCCTACCTAATTACATTTGGGAAATACTGGCCGCTCCCCCGGTGGGAGCAAGGGGAGCCAGCGTTCTCTCCCAAATAACTGTCCAGAGCTAGAGCTGCCCCAATCCAGGCCAGAAGGCCAGGATCCCGACCCTCCGCCAAGACCGAATGGTTCTCCGTCCCCATCAGAAGGCTTCCCTTTCGGCTACAAACCGCTCCGGGTTACCTTCACTCCAGCAGGTTTTGCATAGCAACCGCAATCCCATCTCTATCTCGCCATAGATCAGGGACAGAAGCAAGCGCCACCTCCTGGAAACTGATAAGAACAGATACTAGATTTGATCTTAGCCAAAGGGCCGAGAAGCAATTAGCAATAATCACGCCTCAGTTGAACCTCATTGGCTATGATACTGCCACTGCGCAAAGCTAACCAAATCAGTGCCTGCCAACATCTGCCCTTCCTTGGAGGAGAAATTGACATTGAGGAGAGACACATAAGTGTCATCCAGTGGGCCGCTGAGCATTCTGGGACTTGGCATGTTAATGAGACAGGGACGATGCCTAAGTGGGCATTGTTTACCCACTGAATAGTGTTAGCATTTGAAAGAACTAAGGAGAATCTAAAGGGACAGGGCCCTAGATGTCAGATGCGTTTCTCCCACAGCAGTCCTGAAAGGCCACTGGGAGCGTATGTGTTTGAACAGCTATGCTGCTGAGAAAAGACCAAGGTGGAAGGATTTGGGGCCTTTGTTGAAAGTTCGCTAGATAACATGCCTGAACTGGAGCCCAGGTAAGCTGCCATAGACAAGGGTTGTTGGGAAACAGTTGGTCAAGCAATCACCTTCAGCCACCTTTATTTCTGGCAGATTCTAGGAGCCTAGAAAGGGGGAAGTTAGGACATTTCATCTCTCTGAGCCAGTGAGCATTCCCGGCAGATGTGCATAAAGACTGCCCTATTGGCAGCTCAAAGGCCTCATAGGTAAGTGAAAGGCACCGCCCGAACAGGGACTTGAACCCTGGACCCTCAGATTAAAAGTCTGATGCTCTACCGACTGAGCTATCCGGGCTCTCAAAGCTCCTCCTCCATAGCGGTCCAAGCTGCTTGAATCTTGACATGTATGGTGGAAAAAGACCATTCAGCCAAGGGGACCGGGTGCCTGAAAGCACAAGTATTTGGCTTGCCCAGGCTGGCCAATCGTCCTCTCCCGTTTAATTTTCTAGGACAGGTTGAAGATAAAAGGGAGAATCTAACCTGCAACCATGCAGATAGGGTCCAGTCCGGTACAGGTGGAGAACGCCTAAAGTTTCTGCCTTAGTTTTACCTACAGTTCAATGCTCTTTGACCGGAAACAAGGGCCTTGCAAAAAGACACCGCCCGAAAGGCTTCCTTAACCCTGGACCAACACGCTTCCAGTATTCTTAATCAGTGACTGGGTTACAAATAAAGACAGTTCACCTTGAGCCTCATGTTGCCAGGTCCAGCAGAAGAAACCCAGGCAAAAAAACGAGGTAGAGTCCACTCTGGATTACAGGCAAGTGAAGAACGAGCGGCGCGTGCCAATCACTGATTGTTCTACCCAGGCTGCGTGATGACACAAAAGCTCTCTATGGTGTCAATGGGCCCGTGACTCACTTTCTCAACTCTAACGCATCTCAGTCTGCATGTAAGAAGCCATCACTTATCTGCTGTTGAAAACACATTGCTCAGTCTCCTCAGAGACTCTCAAAAATTGCCAGTGCTGACTGTATTTCAAGTCATCGTGGCGGGGTATTGGGAAAAGTTTTCAATTAGCAATAATCACTCTATCGAAAAGCCAGTGGCGTGCAAAACACACCTCAAAAACTTCCACCCGGTGCCAAAAAAAAGTGCCCACACATAGAGAGTGAAACACAAAAACGTGCAACGGGTGTACAGAGTCCTCCACTAGGGAAGGACCTTACCCTGATCCCCCGGGGCGTTAGGCTCCAGACAGGGACTGAGGTACTCAGACAAAGGGTCCATCCGGCCGAAACCAGGCGGACCCCCACAACTGGAAGGACTGCCGAAGCAGACCAACCCAAGTACAGTGGGGCTCTCCCGAAGAGAGACCCCTCAAAGGAGAGGGCGAACCAAGCCAAAAGGCCTATGTCCACCCCCTCCCAAGACTTTCAGAGTAGGCCCGAGGACCCACACCCTACTCGCCACACAGTGACAAAACGTGTATACAAAGACAACCAAAAAAAAGACAAAAAGGTGACAAACAGGGGTAAAAGAAAGAGTGGGGAAGATAGTGAGATGGGAGAGTGAAAGTGGCCATTGTGCTATACAATGGCCGGCCCTCCGGCCAGGCATAAAAATTTCCCCTGGTCCTGGCCAAAAGGCCCGGCCCAAGAGGCAGGTGCGAAAAACGTGTGTTGTGGTGAAGAGACCATGGTGCCATAAAATCAAGTGCTTTCACACCGTGACTATACGGCACCCCTGAACTGCCACTTCAGGGGCACATTCACCACTGGCTTTTCGAAAAAGCCCTGACCACCCAGCCCAGACCACAGCAGACCCCACCACAGACAGGAAGGTTATGGAGATCAGGAAGCCGGAAAGAGCCCTTTACCATCAGGCTCTGCCGTCGCTCCCATCACTCCTCCTAATTACATTGGGGAAGTACTTGCCACTCCCTCCCCCACCTGCAAGGCAGGAGTAAGCGTTCTCTCCCAAATAACTGTCTGGAGCTAGATCCGCCCCAATCCAGGCCAGAAGACCAGGGTCCCGACCCTCTGGTTCAGACCCCGTGGTTCTCCATCCCCATCAGAAGGCTTCCTTTTCGGCTACAAACCGCTCCAGGTCACCTTCACTCCAGCAGGTTTTGCATAGCAACCGCAATCCCATCTCTATTTCGCCATAGATCAGGGACGGAAGCAAGCGCCACCTCCTGGAAACTGATAAGAATAGATACTACACTTGATCTTCGCCAAAAGGCCGAGAAGCAATTAGCAATAATCACTCTCTATCGAAAAGCCAGTGGCGTGCAAAACACACCTCAAAAACTTCCACCCGGTGCCAAAAAAAAGTGCCCACACATAGAGAGTGAAACACAAAAACGTGCAACGGGTGTACAGAGTCCTCCACTAGGGAAGGACCTTACCCTGATCCCCCGGGGCGTTAGGCTCCAGACAGGGACTGAGGTACTCAGACAAAGGGGTCCATCCGGCCGAAACCAGGCGGACCCCCACAACTGGAAGGACTGCCGAAGCAGACCAACCCAAGTACAGTGGGGCTCTCCCGAAGAGAGACCCCTCAAAGGAGAGGGCGAACCAAGCCAAAAGGCCTATGTCCACCCCCTCCCAAGACTTTCAGAGTAGGCCCGAGGACCCACACCCTACTCGCCACACAGTGACAAAACGTGTATACAAAGACAACCAAAAAAAAGACAAAAAGGTGACAAACAGGGGTAAAAGAAAGAGTGGGGAAGATGGTGAGATGGGAGAGTGAAAGTGGCCATTGTGCTATACAATGGCCAGCCCTCCGGCCAGGCATAAAAATTTCCCCTGGTCCTGGCCAAAAGGCCCGGCCCAAGAGGCAGGTGCGAAAAACGTGTGTTGTGGTGAAGTGACCATGGTGCCATAAAATCAAGTGCTTTCACACCGTGACTATATGGCACCCCTGAACTGCCACTTCAGGGGCACATTCACCACTGGCTTTTCGAAAAAGCCCTGACCACCCAGCCCAGACCACAGCAGACCCCACCACAGACAGGAAGGATATGGAGATCAGGAAGCCGGAAAGAGCCCTTTACCATCAGGCTCTGCCGTCGCTCCCATCACTCCTCCTAATTACATTCGGGAAGTACTTGCCACTCCCTCCCCCCCTTGCAAGGCAGGAGTAAGCGTTCTCTCCCAAATAACTGTCTGGAGCTAGATCCACCCCAATCCAGGCCAGAAGGCCAGGGTCCCGACCCTCTGGTTCAGACCCCGTGATTCTCCATCCCCATCAGAAGGCTTCCCTTTCGGCTACAAACCGCTCCAGGTCACCTTCACTCCAGCAGGTTTTGCATAGCAACCGCAATCCCATCTCTATTTCGCCATAGATCAGGGACGGAAGCAAGCGCCACCTCCTGGAAACTGATAAGAATAGATACTACACTTGATCTTCGCCAAAAGGCCGAGAAGCAATTAGCAATAATCACGCCTCAGTTGAACCTCATTGGCTATGATACTGCCACTGCGCAAAGCTAACCAAATCAGTGCCTGCCAACATCTGCCCTTCCTTGGAGGAGAAATTGACATTGAGGAGAGACACATAAGTGTCATCCAGTGGGCCGCTGAGCATTCTGGGACTTGGCATGTTAATGAGACAGGGACGATGCCTAAGTGGGCATTGTTTACCCACTGAATAGTGTTAGCATTTGAAAGAACTAAGGAGAATCTAAAGGGACAGGGCCCTAGATGTCAGATGCGTTTCTCCCACAGCAGTCCTGAAAGGCCACTGGGAGCGTATGTGTTTGAACAGCTATGCTGCTGAGAAAAGACCAAGGTGGAAGGATTTGGGGCCTTTGTTGAAAGTTCGCTAGATAACATGCCTGAACTGGAGCCCAGGTAAGCTGCCATAGACAAGGGTTGTTGGGAAACAGTTGGTCAAGCAATCACCTTCAGCCACCTTTATTTCTGGCAGATTCCAGGAGCCTAGAAAGGGGGAAGTTAGGGCATTTCATCTCTCTGAGCCAGTGAGCATTCCCGGCAGATGTGCATAAAGACTGCCCTATTGGCAGCTCAAAGGCCTCATAGGTAAGTGAAAGGCACCGCCCGAACAGGGACTTGAACCCTGGACCCTCAGATTAAAAGTCTGATGCTCTACCGACTGAGCTATCCGGGCTCTCAAAGCTCCTCCTCCATAGCGGTCCAAGCTGCTTGAATCTTGACATGTATGGTGGAAAAAGACCATTCAGCCAAGGGGACCGGGTGCCTGAAAGCACAAGTATTTGGCTTGCCCAGGCTGGCCAATCGTCCTCTCCCGTTTAATTTTCTAGGACAGGTTGAAGATAAAAGGGAGAATCTAACCTGCAACCATGCAGATAGGGTCCAGTCCGGTACAGGTGGAGAACGCCTAAAGTTTCTGCCTTAGTTTTACCTACAGTTCAATGCTCTTTGACCGGAAACAAGGGCCTTGCAAAAAGACACCGCCCGAAAGGCTTCCTTAACCCTGGACCAACACGCTTCCAGTATTCTTAATCAGTGACTGGGTTACAAATAAAGACAGTTCACCTTGAGCCTCATGTTGCCAGGTCCAGCAGAAGAAACCCAGGCAAAAAAACGAGGTAGAGTCCACTCTGGATTACAGGCAAGTGAAGAACGAGCGGCGCGTGCCAATCACTGATTGTTCTACCCAGGCTGCGTGATGACACAAAAGCTCTCTATGGTGTCAATGGGCCCGTGACTCACTTTCTCAACTCTAACGCATCTCAGTCTGCATGTAAGAAGCCATCACTTATCTGCTGTTGAAAACACATTGCTCAGTCTCCTCAGAGACTCTCAAAAATTGCCAGTGCTGACTGTATTTCAAGTCATCGTGGCGGGGTATTGGGAAAAGTTTTCAATTAGCAATAATCACGCCTCAGTTGAACCTCATTGGCTATGATACTGCCACTGCGCAAAGCTAACCAAATCAGTGCCTGCCAACATCTGCCCTTCCTTGGAGGAGAAATTGACATTGAGGAGAGACACATAAGTGTCATCCAGTGGGCCGCTGAGCATTCTGGGACTTGGCATGTTAATGAGACAGGGACGATGCCTAAGTGGGCATTGTTTACCCACTGAATAGTGTTAGCATTTGAAAGAACTAAGGAGAATCTAAAGGGACAGGGCCCTAGATGTCAGATGCGTTTCTCCCACAGCAGTCCTGAAAGGCCACTGGGAGCGTATGTGTTTGAACAGCTATGCTGCTGAGAAAAGACCAAGGTGGAAGGATTTGGGGCCTTTGTTGAAAGTTCGCTAGATAACATGCCTGAACTGGAGCCCAGGTAAGCTGCCATAGACAAGGGTTGTTGGGAAACAGTTGGTCAAGCAATCACCTTCAGCCACCTTTATTTCTGGCAGATTCTAGGAGCCTAGAAAGGGGGAAGTTAGGACATTTCATCTCTCTGAGCCAGTGAGCATTCCCGGCAGATGTGCATAAAGACTGCCCTATTGGCAGCTCAAAGGCCTCATAGGTAAGTGAAAGGCACCGCCCGAACAGGGACTTGAACCCTGGACCCTCAGATTAAAAGTCTGATGCTCTACCGACTGAGCTATCCGGGCTCTCAAAGCTCCTCCTCCATAGCGGTCCAAGCTGCTTGAATCTTGACATGTATGGTGGAAAAAGACCATTCAGCCAAGGGGACCGGGTGCCTGAAAGCACAAGTATTTGGCTTGCCCAGGCTGGCCAATCGTCCTCTCCCGTTTAATTTTCTAGGACAGGTTGAAGATAAAAGGGAGAATCTAACCTGCAACCATGCAGATAGGGTCCAGTCCGGTACAGGTGGAGAACGCCTAAAGTTTCTGCCTTAGTTTTACCTACAGTTCAATGCTCTTTGACCGGAAACAAGGGCCTTGCAAAAAGACACCGCCCGAAAGGCTTCCTTAACCCTGGACCAACACGCTTCCAGTATTCTTAATCAGTGACTGGGTTACAAATAAAGACAGTTCACCTTGAGCCTCATGTTGCCAGGTCCAGCAGAAGAAACCCAGGCAAAAAAACGAGGTAGAGTCCACTCTGGATTACAGGCAAGTGAAGAACGAGCGGCGCGTGCCAATCACTGATTGTTCTACCCAGGCTGCGTGATGACACAAAAGCTCTCTATGGTGTCAATGGGCCCGTGACTCACTTTCTCAACTCTAACGCATCTCAGTCTGCATGTAAGAAGCCATCACTTATCTGCTGTTGAAAACACATTGCTCAGTCTCCTCAGAGACTCTCAAAAATTGCCAGTGCTGACTGTATTTCAAGTCATCGTGGCGGGGTATTGGGAAAAGTTTTCAATTAGCAATAATCACTCTATCGAAAAGCCAGTGGCGTGCAAAACACACCTCAAAAACTTCCACCCGGTGCCAAAAAAAAGTGCCCACACATAGAGAGTGAAACACAAAAACGTGCAACGGGTGTACAGAGTCCTCCACTAGGGAAGGACCTTACCCTGATCCCCCGGGGCGTTAGGCTCCAGACAGGGACTGAGGTACTCAGACAAAGGGTCCATCTGGCCGAAACCAGGCGGACCCCCACAACTGGAAGGACTGCCGAAGCAGACCAACCCAAGTACAGTGGGGCTCTCCCGAAGAGAGACCCCTCAAAGGAGAGGGCGAACCAAGCCAAAAGGCCTATGTCCACCCCCTCCCAAGACTTTCAGAGTAGGCCCGAGGACCCACACCCTACTCGCCACACAGTGACAAACGTGTATACAAAACAACCAAAAAAAGGACAAAAAGGTGACAAACAGGGGTAAAAGAAAGAGTGGGGAAGATAGTGAGATGGGAGAGTGAAAGTGGCCATTGTGCTATACAATGGCCGGCCCTCCGGCCAGGCATAAAAATTTCCCCTGGTCCTGGCCAAAAGGCCCGGCCCAAGAGGCAGGTGCGAAAAACGTGTGTTGTGGTGAAGTGACCATGGTGCCATAAAATCAAGTGCTTTCACACCGTGACTATACGGCACCCCTGAACTGCCACTTCAGGGGCACATTCACCACTGGCTTTTCGAAAAAGCCCTGACCCACAGCCCAGACCACAGCAGCCCCCACCCCAGGCAGAAAGGTATGGAGTTCTGGAAGCTTGGAGAGTGCCCTTGCCATCAGGCTTCACCGTCGTTCCGTCCCTCCTACCTAATTACATTTGGGAAATACTGGCCGCTCCCCCGGTGGGAGCAAGGGGAGCCAGCGTTCTCTCCCAAATAACTGTCCAGAGCTAGAGCTGCCCCAATCCAGGCCAGAAGGCCAGGATCCCGACCCTCCGCCAAGACCGAATGGTTCTCCGTCCCCATCAGAAGGCTTCCCTTTCGGCTACAAACCGCTCCGGGTTACCTTCACTCCAGCAGGTTTTGCATAGCAACCGCAATCCCATCTCTATCTCGCCATAGATCAGGGACAGAAGCAAGCGCCACCTCCTGGAAACTGATAAGAACAGATACTAGATTCGATCTTAGCCAAAGGGCCGAGAAGCAATTAGCAATAATCACGCCTCAGTTGAACTTCATTGGCTATGATACTGCCACTGCGCAAAGCTAACCAAATCAGTGCCTGCCAACATCTGCCCTTCCTTGGAGGAGAAATTGACATTGAGGAGAGACACATAAGTGTCATCCAGTGGGCCGCTGAGCATTCTGGGACTTGGCATGTTAATGAGACAGGGACGATGCCTAAGTGGGCATTGTTTACCCACTGAATAGTGTTAGCATTTGAAAGAACTAAGGAGAATCTAAAGGGACAGGGCCCTAGATGTCAGATGCGTTTCTCCCACAGCAGTCCTGAAAGGCCACTGGGAGCGTATGTGTTTGAACAGCTATGCTGCTGAGAAAAGACCAAGGTGGAAGGATTTGGGGCCTTTGTTGAAAGTTCGCTAGATAACATGCCTGAACTGGAGCCCAGGTAAGCTGCCATAGACAAGGGTTGTTGGGAAACAGTTGGTCAAGCAATCACCTTCAGCCACCTTTATTTCTGGCAGATTCCAGGAGCCTAGAAAGGGGGAAGTTAGGGCATTTCATCTCTCTGAGCCAGTGAGCATTCCCGGCAGATGTGCATAAAGACTGCCCTATTGGCAGCTCAAAGGCCTCATAGGTAAGTGAAAGGCACCGCCCGAACAGGGACTTGAACCCTGGACCCTCAGATTAAAAGTCTGATGCTCTACCGACTGAGCTATCCGGGCTCTCAAAGCTCCTCCTCCATAGCGGTCCAAGCTGCTTGAATCTTGACATGTATGGTGGAAAAAGACCATTCAGCCAAGGGGACCGGGTGCCTGAAAGCACAAGTATTTGGCTTGCCCAGGCTGGCCAATCGTCCTCTCCCGTTTAATTTTCTAGGACAGGTTGAAGATAAAAGGGAGAATCTAACCTGCAACCATGCAGATAGGGTCCAGTCCGGTACAGGTGGAGAACGCCTAAAGTTTCTGCCTTAGTTTTACCTACAGTTCAATGCTCTTTGACCGGAAACAAGGGCCTTGCAAAAAGACACCGCCCGAAAGGCTTCCTTAACCCTGGACCAACACGCTTCCAGTATTCTTAATCAGTGACTGGGTTACAAATAAAGACAGTTCACCTTGAGCCTCATGTTGCCAGGTCCAGCAGAAGAAACCCAGGCAAAAAAACGAGGTAGAGTCCACTCTGGATTACAGGCAAGTGAAGAACGAGCGGCGCGTGCCAATCACTGATTGTTCTACCCAGGCTGCGTGATGACACAAAAGCTCTCTATGGTGTCAATGGGCCCGTGACTCACTTTCTCAACTCTAACGCATCTCAGTCTGCATGTAAGAAGCCGTCACTTATCTGCTGTTGAAAACACATTGCTCAGTCTCCTCAGAGACTCTCAAAAATTGCCAGTGCTGACTGTATTTCAAGTCATCGTGGCGGGGTATTGGGAAAAGTTTTCAATTAGCAATAATCACGCCTCAGTTGAACCTCATTGGCTATGATACTGCCACTGCGCAAAGCTAACCAAATCAGTGCCTGCCAACATCTGCCCTTCCTTGGAGGAGAAATTGACATTGAGGAGAGACACATAAGTGTCATCCAGTGGGCCGCTGAGCATTCTGGGACTTGGCATGTTAATGAGACAGGGACGATGCCTAAGTGGGCATTGTTTACCCACTGAATAGTGTTAGCATTTGAAAGAACTAAGGAGAATCTAAAGGGACAGGGCCCTAGATGTCAGATGCGTTTCTCCCACAGCAGTCCTGAAAGGCCACTGGGAGCGTATGTGTTTGAACAGCTATGCTGCTGAGAAAAGACCAAGGTGGAAGGATTTGGGGCCTTTGTTGAAAGTTCGCTAGATAACATGCCTGAACTGGAGCCCAGGTAAGCTGCCATAGACAAGGGTTGTTGGGAAACAGTTGGTCAAGCAATCACCTTCAGCCACCTTTATTTCTGGCAGATTCCAGGAGCCTAGAAAGGGGGAAGTTAGGGCATTTCATCTCTCTGAGCCAGTGAGCATTCCCGGCAGATGTGCATAAAGACTGCCCTATTGGCAGCTCAAAGGCCTCATAGGTAAGTGAAAGGCACCGCCCGAACAGGGACTTGAACCCTGGACCCTCAGATTAAAAGTCTGATGCTCTACCGACTGAGCTATCCAGGCTCTCAAAGCTCCTCCTCCATAGCGGTCCAAGCTGCTTGAATCTTGACATGTATGGTGGAAAAAGACCATTCAGCCAAGGGGACCGGGTGCCTGAAAGCACAAGTATTTGGCTTGCCCAGGCTGGCCAATCGTCCTCTCCCGTTTAATTTTCTAGGACAGGTTGAAGATAAAAGGGAGAATCTAACCTGCAACCATGCAGATAGGGTCCAGTCCGGTACAGGTGGAGAACGCCTAAAGTTTCTGCCTTAGTTTTACCTACAGTTCAATGCTCTTTGACCGGAAACAAGGGCCTTGCAAAAAGACACCGAACGAAAGGCTTCCTTAACCCTGGACCAACACGCTTCCAGTATTCTTAATCAGTGACTGGGTTACAAATAAAGACAGTTCACCTTGAGCCTCATGTTGCCAGGTCCAGCAGAAGAAACCCAGGCAAAAAAACGAGGTAGAGTCCACTCTGGATTACAGGCAAGTGAAGAACGAGCGGCGCGTGCCAATCACTGATTGTTCTACCCAGGCTGCGTGATGACACAAAAGCTCTCTATGGTGTCAATGGGCCCGTGACTCACTTTCTCAACTCTAACGCATCTCAGTCTGCATGTAAGAAGCCGTCACTTATCTGCTGTTGAAAACACATTGCTCAGTCTCCTCAGAGACTCTCAAAAATTGCCAGTGCTGACTGTATTTCAAGTCATCGTGGCGGGGTATTGGGAAAAGTTTTCAATTAGCAATAATCACGCCTCAGTTGAACCTCATTGGCTATGATACTGCCACTGCGCAAAGCTATCCAAATCAGTGCCTGCCAACATCTGCCCTTCCTTGGAGGAGAAATTGACATTGAGGAGAGACACATAAGTGTCATCCAGTGGGCCGCTGAGCATTCTGGGACTTGGCATGTTAATGAGACAGGGACGATGCCTAAGTGGGCATTGTTTACCCACTGAATAGTGTTAGCATTTGAAAGAACTAAGGAGAATCTAAAGGGACAGGGCCCTAGATGTCAGATGCGTTTCTCCCACAGCAGTCCTGAAAGGCCACTGGGAGCGTATGTGTTTGAACAGCTATGCTGCTGAGAAAAGACCAAGGTGGAAGGATTTGGGGCCTTTGTTGAAAGTTCGCTAGATAACATGCCTGAACTGGAGCCCAGGTAAGCTGCCATAGACAAGGGTTGTTGGGAAACAGTTGGTCAAGCAATCACCTTCAGCCACCTTTATTTCTGGCAGATTCCAGGAGCCTAGAAAGGGGGAAGTTAGGACATTTCATCTCTCTGAGCCAGTGAGCATTCCCGGCAGATGTGCATAAAGACTGCCCTATTGGCAGCTCAAAGGCCTCATAGGTAAGTGAAAGGCACCGCCCGAACAGGGACTTGAACCCTGGACCCTCAGATTAAAAGTCTGATGCTCTACCGACTGAGCTATCCGGGCTCTCAAAGCTCCTCCTCCATAGCGGTCCAAGCTGCTTGAATCTTGACATGTATGGTGGAAAAAGACCATTCAGCCAAGGGGACCGGGTGCCTGAAAGCACAAGTATTTGGCTTGCCCAGGCTGGCCAATCGTCCTCTCCCGTTTAATTTTCTAGGACAGGTTGAAGATAAAAGGGAGAATCTAACCTGCAACCATGCAGATAGGGTCCAGTCCGGTACAGGTGGAGAACGCCTAAAGTTTCTGCCTTAGTTTTACCTACAGTTCAATGCTCTTTGACCGGAAACAAGGGCCTTGCAAAAAGACACCGCCCGAAAGGCTTCCTTAACCCTGGACCAACACGCTTCCAGTATTCTTAATCAGTGACTGGGTTACAAATAAAGACAGTTCACCTTGAGCCTCATGTTGCCAGGTCCAGCAGAAGAAACCCAGGCAAAAAAACGAGGTAGAGTCCACTCTGGATTACAGGCAAGTGAAGAACGAGCGGCGCGTGCCAATCACTGATTGTTCTACCCAGGCTGCGTGATGACACAAAAGCTCTCTATGGTGTCAATGGGCCCGTGACTCACTTTCTCAACTCTAACGCATCTCAGTCTGCATGTAAGAAGCCGTCACTTATCTGCTGTTGAAAACACATTGCTCAGTCTCCTCAGAGACTCTCAAAAATTGCCAGTGCTGACTGTATTTCAAGTCATCGTGGCGGGGTATTGGGAAAAGTTTTCAATTAGCAATAATCACGCCTCAGTTGAACCTCATTGGCTATGATACTGCCACTGCGCAAAGCTAACCAAATCAGTGCCTGCCAACATCTGCCCTTCCTTGGAGGAGAAATTGACATTGAGGAGAGACACATAAGTGTCATCCAGTGGGCCGCTGAGCATTCTGGGACTTGGCATGTTAATGAGACAGGGACGATGCCTAAGTGGGCATTGTTTACCCACTGAATAGTGTTAGCATTTGAAAGAACTAAGGAGAATCTAAAGGGACAGGGCCCTAGATGTCAGATGCGTTTCTCCCACAGCAGTCCTGAAAGGCCACTGGGAGCGTATGTGTTTGAACAGCTATGCTGCTGAGAAAAGACCAAGGTGGAAGGATTTGGGGCCTTTGTTGAAAGTTCGCTAGATAACATGCCTGAACTGGAGCCCAGGTAAGCTGCCATAGACAAGGGTTGTTGGGAAACAGTTGGTCAAGCAATCACCTTCAGCCACCTTTATTTCTGGCAGATTCCAGGAGCCTAGAAAGGGGGAAGTTAGGGCATTTCATCTCTCTGAGCCAGTGAGCATTCCCGGCAGATGTGCATAAAGACTGCCCTATTGGCAGCTCAAAGGCCTCATAGGTAAGTGAAAGGCACCGCCCGAACAGGGACTTGAACCCTGGACCCTCAGATTAAAAGTCTGATGCTCTACCGACTGAGCTATCCGGGCTCTCAAAGCCTCTCCATAGCGGTCCAAGCTGCTTGAATCTTGACACGTATGGTGGAAAAAGACCATTCAGCCAAGGGGACCGGGTGCCTGAAAGCACAAGTATTTGGCTTGCCCAGGCTGGCCAATCGTCCTCTCCCGTTTAATTTTCTAGGACAGGTTGAAGATAAAAGGGAGAATCTAACCTGCAACCATGCAGATAGGGTCCAGTCCGGTACAGGTGGAGAACGCCTAAAGTTTCTGCCTTAGTTTTACCTACAGTTCAATGCTCTTTGACCGGAAACAAGGGCCTTGCAAAAAGACACCGCCCGAAAGGCTTCCTTAACCCTGGACCAACACGCTTCCAGTATTCTTAATCAGTGACTGGGTTACAAATAAAGACAGTTCACCTTGAGCCTCATGTTGCCAGGTCCAGCAGAAGAAACCCAGGCAAAAAAACGAGGTAGAGTCCACTCTGGATTACAGGCAAGTGAAGAACGAGCGGCGCGTGCCAATCACTGATTGTTCTACCCAGGCTGCGTGATGACACAAAAGCTCTCTATGGTGTCAATGGGCCCGTGACTCACTTTCTCAATTCTAACGCATCTCAGTCTGCATGTAAGAAGCCGTCACTTATCTGCTGTTGAAAACACATTGCTCAGTCTCCTCAGAGACTCTCAAAAATTGCCAGTGCTGACTGTATTTCAAGTCATCGTGGCGGGGTATTGGGAAAAGTTTTCAATTAGCAATAATCACTCTATCGAAAAGCCAGTGGCGTGCAAAACACACCTCAAAAACTTCCACCCGGTGCCAAAAAAAAGTGCCCACACATAGAGAGTGAAACACAAAAACGTGCAACGGGTGTACAGAGTCCTCCACTAGGGAAGGACCTTACCCTGATCCCCCGGGGCGTTAGGCTCCGGACAGGGACTGAGGTACTCAGACAAAGGGTCCATCTGGCCGAAACCAGGCGGACCCCCACAACTGGAAGGACTGCCGAAGCAGACCAACCCAAGTACAGTGGGGCTCTCCCGAAGAGAGACCCCTCAAAGGAGAGGGCGAACCAAGCCAAAAGGCCTATGTCCACCCCCTCCCAAGACTTTCAGAGTAGGCCCGAGGACCCACACCCTACTCGCCACACAGTGACAAACGTGGATACAAAACAACCAAAAAAAGGACAAAAAGGTGACAAACAGGGGTAAAAGAAAGAGTGGGGAAGATAGTGAGATGGGAGAGTGAAAGTGGCCATTGTGCTATACAATGGCCGGCCCTCCGGCCAGGCATAAAAATTTCCCCTGGTCCTGGCCAAAAGGCCCGGCCCAAGAGGCAGGTGCGAAAAACGTGTGTTGTGGTGAAGTGACCATGGTGCCATAAAATCAAGTGCTTTCACACCGTGACTATACGGCACCCCTGAACTGCCACTTCAGGGGCACATTCATCACTGGCTTTTCGAAAAAGCCCTGACCCACAGCCCAGACCACAGCAGCCCCCACCCCAGGCAGAAAGGTATGGAGTTCTGGAAGCTTGGAGAGAGCCCTTGCCATCAGGCTTCACCGTCGTTCCATCCCTCCTACCTAATTACATTTGGGAAATACTGGCCGCTCCCCCGGTGGGAGCAAGGGGAGCCAGCGTTCTCTCCCAAATAACTGTCCAGAGCTAGAGCTGCCCCAATCCAGGCCAGAAGGCCAGGATCCCGACCCTCCGCCAAGACCGAATGGTTCTCCGTCCCCATCAGAAGGCTTCCCTTTCGGCTACAAACCGCTCCGGGTTACCTTCACTCCAGCAGGTTTTGCATAGCAACCGCAATCCCATCTCTATCTCGCCATAGATCAGGGACAGAAGCAAGCGCCACCTCCTGGAAACTGATAAGAACAGATACTAGATTTGATCTTAGCCAAAGGGCCGAGAAGCAATTAGCAATAATCACTCTCTATCGAAAAGCCAGTGGCGTGCAAAACACACCTCAAAAACTTCCACCCGGTGCCGAAAAAAAGTGCCCACACATAGAGAGTGAAACACAAAAAAGTGCAACGGGTGTACAAAGCCCTCCACTAGGGAAGGACCTTACCCTGATCCCCCGGGGCGTTAGGCTCCAGACAGGGACTGAGGTACTCAGACAAAGGGTCCATCTGGCCGAAACCAGGTGGACCCCCACAACTGGAAGGTCTGCCGAAGCAGACCGACCCAAATACAGTGGGGCTCCCCCGAAGGGAGACCCCTCAAAGGAGAGGGCGAACCAAGCCAAAAGGCCTATGTCCACCCCCTCCCAAGACTTTCAGAGTAGGCCCGAGGACCCACACCCTACTCGCCACACAGTGACAAAACGTGTATACAAAGACAACCAAAAAAAGACAAAAAGGTGACAAACAGGGGTAAAAGAAAGAGTGGGGAAGATAGTGAGATGGGAGAGTGAAAGTGGCCATTGTGCTATACAATGGCCGGCCCTCCGGCCAGGCATAAAAATTTCCCCTGGTCCTGGCCAAAAGGCCCGGCCCAAGAGGCAGGTGCGAAAAACGTGTGTTGTGGTGAAGTGACCATGGTGCCATAAAATCAAGTGCTTTCACACCGTGACTATACGGCACCCCTGAACTGCCACTTCAGGGGCACATTCACCACTGGCTTTTCGAAAAAGCCCTGACCCACAGCCCAGACCACAGCAGCCCCCACCCCAGGCAGAAAGGTATGGAGTTCTGGAAGCTTGGAGAGAGCCCTTGCCATCAGGCTTCACCGTCGTTCCGTCCCTCCTACCTAATTACATTTGGGAAATACTGGCCGCTCCCCCGGTGGGAGCAAGGGGAGCCAGCGTTCTCTCCCAAATAACTGTCCAGAGCTAGAGCTGCCCCAATCCAGGCCAGAAGGCCAGGATCCCGACCCTCCGCCAAGGCCGAATGGTTCTCCGTCCCCATCAGAAGGCTTCCCTTTCGGCTACAAACCGCTCCGGGTTACCTTCACTCCAGCAGGTTTTGCATAGCAACTGCAATCCCATCTCTATCTCGCCATAGATCAGGGACAGAAGCAAGCGCCACCTCCTGGAAACTGATAAGAATAGATACTACACTTGATCTTCGCCAAAAGGCCGAGAAGCAATTAGCAATAATCACGCCTCAGTTGAACCTCATTGGCTATGATACTGCCACTGCGCAAAGCTAACCAAATCAGTGCCTGCCAACATCTGCCCTTCCTTGGAGGAGAAATTGACATTGAGGAGAGACACATAAGTGTCATCCAGTGGGCCGCTGAGCATTCTGGGACTTGGCATGTTAATGAGACAGGGACGATGCCTAAGTGGGCATTGTTTACCCACTGAATAGTGTTAGCATTTGAAAGAACTAAGGAGAATCTAAAGGGACAGGGCCCTAGATGTCAGATGCGTTTCTCCCACAGCAGTCCTGAAAGGCCACTGGGAGCGTATGTGTTTGAACAGCTATGCTGCTGAGAAAAGACCAAGGTGGAAGGATTTGGGGCCTTTGTTGAAAGTTCGCTAGATAACATGCCTGAACTGGAGCCCAGGTAAGCTGCCATAGACAAGGGTTGTTGGGAAACAGTTGGTCAAGCAATCACCTTCAGCCACCTTTATTTCTGGCAGATTCCAGGAGCCTAGAAAGGGGGAAGTTAGGACATTTCATCTCTCTGAGCCAGTGAGCATTCCCGGCAGATGTGCATAAAGACTGCCCTATTGGCAGCTCAAAGGCCTCATAGGTAAGTGAAAGGCACCGCCCGAACAGGGACTTGAACCCTGGACCCTCAGATTAAAAGTCTGATGCTCTACCGACTGAGCTATCCGGGCTCTCAAAGCTCCTCCTCCATAGCGGTCCAAGCTGCTTGAATCTTGACATGTATGGTGGAAAAAGACCATTCAGCCAAGGGGACCGGGTGCCTGAAAGCACAAGTATTTGGCTTGCCCAGGCTGGCCAATCGTCCTCTCCCGTTTAATTTTCTAGGACAGGTTGAAGATAAAAGGGAGAATCTAACCTGCAACCATGCAGATAGGGTCCAGTCCGGTACAGGTGGAGAACGCCTAAAGTTTCTGCCTTAGTTTTACCTACAGTTCAATGCTCTTTGACCGGAAACAAGGGCCTTGCAAAAAGACACCGCCCGAAAGGCTTCCTTAACCCTGAACCAACACGCTTCCAGTATTCTTAATCAGTGACTGGGTTACAAATAAAGACAGTTCACCTTGAGCCTCATGTTGCCAGGTCCAGCAGAAGAAACCCAGGCAAAAAAACGAGGTAGAGTCCACTCTGGATTACAGGCAAGTGAAGAACGAGCGGCGCGTGCCAATCACTGATTGTTCTACCCAGGCTGCGTGATGACACAAAAGCTCTCTATGGTGTCAATGGGCCCGTGACTCACTTTCTCAACTCTAACGCATCTCAGTCTGCATGTAAGAAGCCGTCACTTATCTGCTGTTGAAAACACATTGCTCAGTCTCCTCAGAGACTCTCAAAAATTGCCAGTGCTGACTGTATTTCAAGTCATCGTGGCGGGGTATTGGGAAAAGTTTTCAATTAGCAATAATCACTCTATCGAAAAGCCAGTGGCGTGCAAAACACACCTCAAAAACTTCCACCCGGTGCCAAAAAAAAGTGCCCACACATAGAGAGTGAAACACAAAAACGTGCAACGGGTGTACAGAGTCCTCCACTAGGGAAGGACCTTACCCTGATCCCCCGGGGCGTTAGGCTCCGGACAGGGACTGAGGTACTCAGACAAAGGGTCCATCTGGCCGAAACCAGGCGGACCCCCACAACTGGAAGGACTGCCGAAGCAGACCAACCCAAGTACAGTGGGGCTCTCCCGAAGAGAGACCCCTCAAAGGAGAGGGCGAACCAAGCCAAAAGGCCTATGTCCACCCCCTCCCAAGACTTTCAGAGTAGGCCCGAGGACCCACACCCTACTCGCCACACAGTGACAAACGTGTATACAAAACAACCAAAAAAAGGACAAAAAGGTGACAAACAGGGGTAAAAGAAAGAGTGGGGAAGATAGTGAGATGGGAGAGTGAAAGTGGCCATTGTGCTATACAATGGCCGGCCCTCCGGCCAGGCATAAAAATTTCCCCTGGTCCTGGCCAAAAGGCCCGGCCCAAGAGGCAGGTGCGAAAAACGTGTGTTGTGGTGAAGTGACCATGGTGCCATAAAATCAAGTGCTTTCACACCGTGACTATACGGCACCCCTGAACTGCCACTTCAGGGGCACATTCACCACTGGCTTTTCGAAAAAGCCCTGACCCACAGCCCAGACCACAGCAGCCCCCACCCCAGGCAGAAAGGTATGGAGTTCTGGAAGCTTGGAGAGAGCCCTTGCCATCAGGCTTCACCGTCGTTCCGTCCCTCCTACCTAATTACATTTGGGAAATACTGGCCGCTCCCCCGGTGGGAGCAAGGGGAGCCAGCGTTCTCTCCCAAATAACTGTCCAGAGCTAGAGCTGCCCCAATCCAGGCCAGAAGGCCAGGGTCCCGACCCTCCGCCAAGACCGAATGGTTCTCCGTCCCCATCAGAAGGCTTCCCTTTCGGCTACAAACCGCTCCGGGTTACCTTCACTCCAGCAGGTTTTGCATAGCAACCGCAATCCCATCTCTATCTCGCCATAGATCAGGGACAGAAGCAAGCGCCACCTCCTGGAAACTGATAAGAACAGATACTAGATTCGATCTTAGCCAAAGGGCCGAGAAGCAATTAGCAATAATCACGCCTCAGTTGAACCTCATTGGCTATGATACTGCCACTGCGCAAAGCTAACCAAATCAGTGCCTGCCAACATCTGCCCTTCCTTGGAGGAGAAATTGACATTGAGGAGAGACACATAAGTGTCATCCAGTGGGCCGCTGAGCATTCTGGGACTTGGCATGTTAATGAGACAGGGACGATGCCTAAGTGGGCATTGTTTACCCACTGAATAGTGTTAGCATTTGAAAGAACTAAGGAGAATCTAAAGGGACAGGGCCCTAGATGTCAGATGCGTTTCTCCCACAGCAGTCCTGAAAGGCCACTGGGAGCGTATGTGTTTGAACAGCTATGCTGCTGAGAAAAGACCAAGGTGGAAGGATTTGGGGCCTTTGTTGAAAGTTCGCTAGATAACATGCCTGAACTGGAGCCCAGGTAAGCTGCCATAGACAAGGGTTGTTGGGAAACAGTTGGTCAAGCAATCACCTTCAGCCACCTTTATTTCTGGCAGATTCCAGGAGCCTAGAAAGGGGGAAGTTAGGGCATTTCATCTCTCTGAGCCAGTGAGCATTCCCGGCAGATGTGCATAAAGACTGCCCTATTGGCAGCTCAAAGGCCTCATAGGTAAGTGAAAGGCACCGCCCGAACAGGGACTTGAACCCTGGACCCTCAGATTAAAAGTCTGATGCTCTACCGACTGAGCTATCCGGGCTCTCAAAGCTCCTCCTCCATAGCGGTCCAAGCTGCTTGAATCTTGACATGTATGGTGGAAAAAGACCATTCAGCCAAGGGGACCGGGTGCCTGAAAGCACAAGTATTTGGCTTGCCCAGGCTGGCCAATCGTCCTCTCCCGTTTAATTTTCTAGGACAGGTTGAAGATAAAAGGGAGAATCTAACCTGCAACCATGCAGATAGGGTCCAGTCCGGTACAGGTGGAGAACGCCTAAAGTTTCTGCCTTAGTTTTACCTACAGTTCAATGCTCTTTGACCGGAAACAAGGGCCTTGCAAAAAGACACCGCCCGAAAGGCTTCCTTAACCCTGGACCAACACGCTTCCAGTATTCTTAATCAGTGACTGGGTTACAAATAAAGACAGTTCACCTTGAGCCTCATGTTGCCAGGTCCAGCAGAAGAAACCCAGGCAAAAAAACGAGGTAGAGTCCACTCTGGATTACAGGCAAGTGAAGAACGAGCGGCGCGTGCCAATCACTGATTGTTCTACCCAGGCTGCGTGATGACACAAAAGCTCTCTATGGTGTCAATGGGCCCGTGACTCACTTTCTCAACTCTAACGCATCTCAGTCTGCATGTAAGAAGCCGTCACTTATCTGCTGTTGAAAACACATTGCTCAGTCTCCTCAGAGACTCTCAAAAATTGCCAGTGCTGACTGTATTTCAAGTCATCGTGGCGGGGTATTGGGAAAAGTTTTCAATTAGCAATAATCACTCTCTCTATCGAAAAGCCAGTGGCGTGCAAAACACACCTCAAAAACTTCCACCCGGTGCCAAAAAAAAGTGCCCACACATAGAGAGTGAAACACAAAAACGTGCAACGGGTGTACAGAGTCCTCCACTAGGGAAGGACCTTACCCTGATCCCCCGGGGCGTTAGGCTCCGGACAGGGACTGAGGTACTCAGACAAAGGGTCCATCTGGCCGAAACCAGGCGGACCCCCACAACTGGAAGGACTGCCGAAGCAGACCAACCCAAGTACAGTGGGGCTCTCCCGAAGAGAGACCCCTCAAAGGAGAGGGCGAACCAAGCCAAAAGGCCTATGTCCACCCCCTCCCAAGACTTTCAGAGTAGGCCCGAGGACCCACACCCTACTCGCCACACAGTGACAAACGTGTATACAAAACAACCAAAAAAAGGACAAAAAGGTGACAAACAGGGGTAAAAGAAAGAGTGGGGAAGATAGTGAGATGGGAGAGTGAAAGTGGCCATTGTGCTATACAATGGCCGGCCCTCCGGCCAGGCATAAAAATTTCCCCTGGTCCTGGCCAAAAGGCCCGGCCCAAGAGGCAGGTGCGAAAAACGTGTGTTGTGGTGAAGTGACCATGGTGCCATAAAATCAAGTGCTTTCACACCGTGACTATACGGCACCCCTGAACTGCCACTTCAGGGGCACATTCATCACTGGCTTTTCGAAAAAGCCCTGACCCACAGCCCAGACCACAGCAGCCCCCACCCCAGGCAGAAAGGTATGGAGTTCTGGAAGCTTGGAGAGAGCCCTTGCCATCAGGCTTCACCGTCGTTCCATCCCTCCTACCTAATTACATTTGGGAAATACTGGCCGCTCCCCCGGTGGGAGCAAGGGGAGCCAGCGTTCTCTCCCAAATAACTGTCCAGAGCTAGAGCTGCCCCAATCCAGGCCAGAAGGCCAGGATCCCGACCCTCCGCCAAGACCGAATGGTTCTCCGTCCCCATCAGAAGGCTTCCCTTTCGGCTACAAACCGCTCCGGGTTACCTTCACTCCAGCAGGTTTTGCATAGCAACCGCAATCCCATCTCTATCTCGCCATAGATCAGGGACAGAAGCAAGCGCCACCTCCTGGAAACTGATAAGAACAGATACTAGATTTGATCTTAGCCAAAGGGCCGAGAAGCAATTAGCAATAATCACGCCTCAGTTGAACCTCATTGGCTATGATACTGCCACTGCGCAAAGCTAACCAAATCAGTGCCTGCCAACATCTGCCCTTCCTTGGAGGAGAAATTGACATTGAGGAGAGACACATAAGTGTCATCCAGTGGGCCGCTGAGCATTCTGGGACTTGGCATGTTAATGAGACAGGGACGATGCCTAAGTGGGCATTGTTTACCCACTGAATAGTGTTAGCATTTGAAAGAACTAAGGAGAATCTAAAGGGACAGGGCCCTAGATGTCAGATGCGTTTCTCCCACAGCAGTCCTGAAAGGCCACTGGGAGCGTATGTGTTTGAACAGCTATGCTGCTGAGAAAAGACCAAGGTGGAAGGATTTGGGGCCTTTGTTGAAAGTTCGCTAGATAACATGCCTGAACTGGAGCCCAGGTAAGCTGCCATAGACAAGGGTTGTTGGGAAACAGTTGGTCAAGCAATCACCTTCAGCCACCTTTATTTCTGGCAGATTCCAGGAGCCTAGAAAGGGGGAAGTTAGGACATTTCATCTCTCTGAGCCAGTGAGCATTCCCGGCAGATGTGCATAAAGACTGCCCTATTGGCAGCTCAAAGGCCTCATAGGTAAGTGAAAGGCACCGCCCGAACAGGGACTTGAACCCTGGACCCTCAGATTAAAAGTCTGATGCTCTACCGACTGAGCTATCCGGGCTCTCAAAGCTCCTCCTCCATAGCGGTCCAAGCTGCTTGAATCTTGACATGTATGGTGGAAAAAGACCATTCAGCCAAGGGGACCGGGTGCCTGAAAGCACAAGTATTTGGCTTGCCCAGGCTGGCCAATCGTCCTCTCCCGTTTAATTTTCTAGGACAGGTTGAAGATAAAAGGGAGAATCTAACCTGCAACCATGCAGATAGGGTCCAGTCCGGTACAGGTGGAGAACGCCTAAAGTTTCTGCCTTAGTTTTACCTACAGTTCAATGCTCTTTGACCGGAAACAAGGGCCTTGCAAAAAGACACCGCCCGAAAGGCTTCCTTAACCCTGAACCAACACGCTTCCAGTATTCTTAATCAGTGACTGGGTTACAAATAAAGACAGTTCACCTTGAGCCTCATGTTGCCAGGTCCAGCAGAAGAAACCCAGGCAAAAAAACGAGGTAGAGTCCACTCTGGATTACAGGCAAGTGAAGAACGAGCGGCGCGTGCCAATCACTGATTGTTCTACCCAGGCTGCGTGATGACACAAAAGCTCTCTATGGTGTCAATGGGCCCGTGACTCACTTTCTCAACTCTAACGCATCTCAGTCTGCATGTAAGAAGCCGTCACTTATCTGCTGTTGAAAACACATTGCTCAGTCTCCTCAGAGACTCTCAAAAATTGCCAGTGCTGACTGTATTTCAAGTCATCGTGGCGGGGTATTGGGAAAAGTTTTCAATTAGCAATAATCACTCTATCGAAAAGCCAGTGGCGTGCAAAACACACCTCAAAAACTTCCACCCGGTGCCAAAAAAAAGTGCCCACACATAGAGAGTGAAACACAAAAACGTGCAACGGGTGTACAGAGTCCTCCACTAGGGAAGGACCTTACCCTGATCCCCCGGGGCGTTAGGCTCCGGACAGGGACTGAGGTACTCAGACAAAGGGTCCATCTGGCCGAAACCAGGCGGACCCCCACAACTGGAAGGACTGCCGAAGCAGACCAACCCAAGTACAGTGGGGCTCTCCCGAAGAGAGACCCCTCAAAGGAGAGGGCGAACCAAGCCAAAAGGCCTATGTCCACCCCCTCCCAAGACTTTCAGAGTAGGCCCGAGGACCCACACCCTACTCGCCACACAGTGACAAACGTGTATACAAAACAACCAAAAAAAGGACAAAAAGGTGACAAACAGGGGTAAAAGAAAGAGTGGGGAAGATAGTGAGATGGGAGAGTGAAAGTGGCCATTGTGCTATACAATGGCCGGCCCTCCGGCCAGGCATAAAAATTTCCCCTGGTCCTGGCCAAAAGGCCCGGCCCAAGAGGCAGGTGCGAAAAACGTGTGTTGTGGTGAAGTGACCATGGTGCCATAAAATCAAGTGCTTTCACACCGTGACTATACGGCACCCCTGAACTGCCACTTCAGGGGCACATTCACCACTGGCTTTTCGAAAAAGCCCTGACCCACAGCCCAGACCACAGCAGCCCCCACCCCAGGCAGAAAGGTATGGAGTTCTGGAAGCTTGGAGAGAGCCCTTGCCATCAGGCTTCACCGTCGTTCCGTCCCTCCTACCTAATTACATTTGGGAAATACTGGCCGCTCCCCCGGTGGGAGCAAGGGGAGCCAGCGTTCTCTCCCAAATAACTGTCCAGAGCTAGAGCTGCCCCAATCCAGGCCAGAAGGCCAGGGTCCCGACCCTCCGCCAAGACCGAATGGTTCTCCGTCCCCATCAGAAGGCTTCCCTTTCGGCTACAAACCGCTCCGGGTTACCTTCACTCCAGCAGGTTTTGCATAGCAACCGCAATCCCATCTCTATCTCGCCATAGATCAGGGACAGAAGCAAGCGCCACCTCCTGGAAACTGATAAGAACAGATACTAGATTCGATCTTAGCCAAAGGGCCGAGAAGCAATTAGCAATAATCACGCCTCAGTTGAACCTCATTGGCTATGATACTGCCACTGCGCAAAGCTAACCAAATCAGTGCCTGCCAACATCTGCCCTTCCTTGGAGGAGAAATTGACATTGAGGAGAGACACATAAGTGTCATCCAGTGGGCCGCTGAGCATTCTGGGACTTGGCATGTTAATGAGACAGGGACGATGCCTAAGTGGGCATTGTTTACCCACTGAATAGTGTTAGCATTTGAAAGAACTAAGGAGAATCTAAAGGGACAGGGCCCTAGATGTCAGATGCGTTTCTCCCACAGCAGTCCTGAAAGGCCACTGGGAGCGTATGTGTTTGAACAGCTATGCTGCTGAGAAAAGACCAAGGTGGAAGGATTTGGGGCCTTTGTTGAAAGTTCGCTAGATAACATGCCTGAACTGGAGCCCAGGTAAGCTGCCATAGACAAGGGTTGTTGGGAAACAGTTGGTCAAGCAATCACCTTCAGCCACCTTTATTTCTGGCAGATTCCAGGAGCCTAGAAAGGGGGAAGTTAGGGCATTTCATCTCTCTGAGCCAGTGAGCATTCCCGGCAGATGTGCATAAAGACTGCCCTATTGGCAGCTCAAAGGCCTCATAGGTAAGTGAAAGGCACCGCCCGAACAGGGACTTGAACCCTGGACCCTCAGATTAAAAGTCTGATGCTCTACCGACTGAGCTATCCGGGCTCTCAAAGCTCCTCCTCCATAGCGGTCCAAGCTGCTTGAATCTTGACATGTATGGTGGAAAAAGACCATTCAGCCAAGGGGACCGGGTGCCTGAAAGCACAAGTATTTGGCTTGCCCAGGCTGGCCAATCGTCCTCTCCCGTTTAATTTTCTAGGACAGGTTGAAGATAAAAGGGAGAATCTAACCTGCAACCATGCAGATAGGGTCCAGTCCGGTACAGGTGGAGAACGCCTAAAGTTTCTGCCTTAGTTTTACCTACAGTTCAATGCTCTTTGACCGGAAACAAGGGCCTTGCAAAAAGACACCGCCCGAAAGGCTTCCTTAACCCTGGACCAACACGCTTCCAGTATTCTTAATCAGTGACTGGGTTACAAATAAAGACAGTTCACCTTGAGCCTCATGTTGCCAGGTCCAGCAGAAGAAACCCAGGCAAAAAAACGAGGTAGAGTCCACTCTGGATTACAGGCAAGTGAAGAACGAGCGGCGCGTGCCAATCACTGATTGTTCTACCCAGGCTGCGTGATGACACAAAAGCTCTCTATGGTGTCAATGGGCCCGTGACTCACTTTCTCAACTCTAACGCATCTCAGTCTGCATGTAAGAAGCCGTCACTTATCTGCTGTTGAAAACACATTGCTCAGTCTCCTCAGAGACTCTCAAAAATTGCCAGTGCTGACTGTATTTCAAGTCATCGTGGCGGGGTATTGGGAAAAGTTTTCAATTAGCAATAATCACTCTCTCTATCGAAAAGCCAGTGGCGTGCAAAACACACCTCAAAAACTTCCACCCGGTGCCAAAAAAAAGTGCCCACACATAGAGAGTGAAACACAAAAACGTGCAACGGGTGTACAGAGTCCTCCACTAGGGAAGGACCTTACCCTGATCCCCCGGGGCGTTAGGCTCCGGACAGGGACTGAGGTACTCAGACAAAGGGTCCATCTGGCCGAAACCAGGCGGACCCCCACAACTGGAAGGACTGCCGAAGCAGACCAACCCAAGTACAGTGGGGCTCTCCCGAAGAGAGACCCCTCAAAGGAGAGGGCGAACCAAGCCAAAAGGCCTATGTCCACCCCCTCCCAAGACTTTCAGAGTAGGCCCGAGGACCCACACCCTACTCGCCACACAGTGACAAACGTGTATACAAAACAACCAAAAAAAGGACAAAAAGGTGACAAACAGGGGTAAAAGAAAGAGTGGGGAAGATAGTGAGATGGGAGAGTGAAAGTGGCCATTGTGCTATACAATGGCCGGCCCTCCGGCCAGGCATAAAAATTTCCCCTGGTCCTGGCCAAAAGGCCCGGCCCAAGAGGCAGGTGCGAAAAACGTGTGTTGTGGTGAAGTGACCATGGTGCCATAAAATCAAGTGCTTTCACACCGTGACTATACGGCACCCCTGAACTGCCACTTCAGGGGCACATTCACCACTGGCTTTTCGAAAAAGCCCTGACCCACAGCCCAGACCACAGCAGCCCCCACCCCAGGCAGAAAGGTATGGAGTTCTGGAAGCTTGGAGAGAGCCCTTGCCATCAGGCTTCACCGTCATTCCGTCCCTCCTACCTAATTACATTTGGGAAATACTGGCCGCTCCCCCGGTGGGAGCAAGGGGAGCCAGCGTTCTCTCCCAAATAACTGTCCAGAGCTAGAGCTGCCCCAATCCAGGCCAGAAGGCCAGGATCGCGACCCTCCGCCAAGACCGAATGGTTCTCCGTCCCCATCAGAAGGCTTCCCTTTCGGCTACAAACCGCTCCGGGTTACCTTCACTCCAGCAGGTTTTGCATAGCAACCGCAATCCCATCTCTATCTCGCCATAGATCAGGGACAGAAGCAAGCGCCACCTCCTGGAAACTGATAAGAACAGATACTACACTCGATCTTCGCCAAAAGGCCGAGAAGCAATTAGCAATAATCACGCCTCAGTTGAACCTCATTGGCTATGATACTGCCACTGCGCAAAGCTAACCATATCAGTGCCTGCCAACATCTGCCCTTCCTTGGAGGAGAAATTGACATTGAGGAGAGACACATAAGTGTCATCCAGTGGGCCGCTGAGCATTCTGGGACTTGGCATGTTAATGAGACAGGGACGATGCCTAAGTGGGCATTGTTTACCCACTGAATAGTGTTAGCATTTGAAAGAACTAAGGAGAATCTAAAGGGACAGGGCCCTAGATGTCAGATGCGTTTCTCCCACAGCAGTCCTGAAAGGCCACTGGGAGCGTATGTGTTTGAACAGCTATGCTGCTGAGAAAAGACCAAGGTGGAAGGATTTGGGGCCTTTGTTGAAAGTTCGCTAGATAACATGCCTGAACTGGAGCCCAGGTAAGCTGCCATAGACAAGGGTTGTTGGGAAACAGTTGGTCAAGCAATCACCTTCAGCCACCTTTATTTCTGGCAGATTCCAGGAGCCTAGAAAGGGGGAAGTTAGGGCATTTCATCTCTCTGAGCCAGTGAGCATTCCCGGCAGATGTGCATAAAGACTGCCCTATTGGCAGCTCAAAGGCCTCATAGGTAAGTGAAAGGCACCGCCCGAACAGGGACTTGAACCCTGGACCCTCAGATTAAAAGTCTGATGCTCTACCGACTGAGCTATCCGGGCTCTCAAAGCTCCTCCTCCATAGCGGTCCAAGCTGCTTGAATCTTGACACGTATGGTGGAAAAAGACCATTCAGCCAAGGGGACCGGGTGCCTGAAAGCACAAGTATTTGGCTTGCCCAGGCTGGCCAATCGTCCTCTCCCGTTTAATTTTCTAGGACAGGTTGAAGATAAAAGGGAGAATCTAACCTGCAACCATGCAGATAGGGTCCAGTCCGGTACAGGTGGAGAACGCCTAAAGTTTCTGCCTTAGTTTTACCTACAGTTCAATGCTCTTTGACCGGAAACAAGGGCCTTGCAAAAAGACACCGCCCGAAAGGCTTCCTTAACCCTGGACCAACACGCTTCCAGTATTCTTAATCAGTGACTGGGTTACAAATAAAGACAGTTCACCTTGAGCCTCATGTTGCCAGGTCCAGCAGAAGAAACCCAGGCAAAAAAACGAGGTAGAGTCCACTCTGGATTACAGGCAAGTGAAGAACGAGCGGCGCGTGCCAATCACTGATTGTTCTACCCAGGCTGCGTGATGACACAAAAGCTCTCTATGGTGTCAATGGGCCCGTGACTCACTTTCTCAACTCTAACGCATCTCAGTCTGCATGTAAGAAGCCGTCACTTATCTGCTGTTGAAAACACATTGCTCAGTCTCCTCAGAGACTCTCAAAAATTGCCAGTGCTGACTGTATTTCAAGTCATCGTGGCGGGGTATTGGGAAAAGTTTTCAATTAGCAATAATCACGCCTCAGTTGAACCTCATTGGCTATGATACTGCCACTGCGCAAAGCTAACCAAATCAGTGCCTGCCAACATCTGCCCTTCCTTGGAGGAGAAACTGACATTGAGGAGAGACACATAAGTGTCATCCAGTGGGCCGCTGAGCATTCTGGGACTTGGCATGTTAATGAGACAGGGACGATGCCTAAGTGGGCATTGTTTACCCACTGAATAGTGTTAGCATTTGAAAGAACTAAGGAGAATCTAAAGGGACAGGGCCCTAGATGTCAGATGCGTTTCTCCCACAGCAGTCCTGAAAGGCCACTGGGAGCGTATGTGTTTGAACAGCTATGCTGCTGAGAAAAGACCAAGGTGGAAGGATTTGGGGCCTTTGTTGAAAGTTCGCTAGATAACATGCCTGAACTGGAGCCCAGGTAAGCTGCCATAGACAAGGGTTGTTGGGAAACAGTTGGTCAAGCAATCACCTTCAGCCACCTTTATTTCTGGCAGATTCCAGGAGCCTAGAAAGGGGGAAGTTAGGGCATTTCATCTCTCTGAGCCAGTGAGCATTCCCGGCAGATGTGCATAAAGACTGCCCTATTGGCAGCTCAAAGGCCTCATAGGTAAGTGAAAGGCACCGCCCGAACAGGGACTTGAACCCTGGACCCTCAGATTAAAAGTCTGATGCTCTACCGACTGAGCTATCCGGGCTCTCAAAGCTCCTCCTCCATAGCGGTCCAAGCTGCTTGAATCTTGACATGTATGGTGGAAAAAGACCATTCAGCCAAGGGGACCGGGTGCCTGAAAGCACAAGTATTTGGCTTGCCCAGGCTGGCCAATCGTCCTCTCCCGTTTAATTTTCTAGGACAGGTTGAAGATAAAAGGGAGAATCTAACCTGCAACCATGCAGATAGGGTCCAGTCCGGTACAGGTGGAGAACGCCTAAAGTTTCTGCCTTAGTTTTACCTACAGTTCAATGCTCTTTGACCGGAAACAAGGGCCTTGCAAAAAGACACCGCCCGAAAGGCTTCCTTAACCCTGAACCAACACGCTTCCAGTATTCTTAATCAGTGACTGGGTTACAAATAAAGACAGTTCACCTTGAGCCTCATGTTGCCAGGTCCAGCAGAAGAAACCCAGGCAAAAAAACGAGGTAGAGTCCACTCTGGATTACAGGCAAGTGAAGAACGAGCGGCGCGTGCCAATCACTGATTGTTCTACCCAGGCTGCGTGATGACACAAAAGCTCTCTATGGTGTCAATGGGCCCGTGACTCACTTTCTCAACTCTAACGCATCTCAGTTTGCATGTAAGAAGCCGTCACTTATCTGCTGTTGAAAACACATTGCTCAGTCTCCTCAGAGACTCTCAAAAATTGCCAGTGCTGACTGTATTTCAAGTCATCGTGGCGGGGTATTGGGAAAAGTTTTCAATTAGCAATAATCACGCCTCAGTTGAACCTCATTGGCTATGATACTGCCACTGCGCAAAGCTAACCAAATCAGTGCCTGCCAACATCTGCCCTTCCTTGGAGGAGAAATTGACATTGAGGAGAGACACATAAGTGTCATCCAGTGGGCCGCTGAGCATTCTGGGACTTGGCATGTTAATGAGACAGGGACGATGCCTAAGTGGGCATTGTTTACCCACTGAATAGTGTTAGCATTTGAAAGAACTAAGGAGAATCTAAAGGGACAGGGCCCTAGATGTCAGATGCGTTTCTCCCACAGCAGTCCTGAAAGGCCACTGGGAGCGTATGTGTTTGAACAGCTATGCTGCTGAGAAAAGACCAAGGTGGAAGGATTTGGGGCCTTTGTTGAAAGTTCGCTAGATAACATGCCTGAACTGGAGCCCAGGTAAGCTGCCATAGACAAGGGTTGTTGGGAAACAGTTGGTCAAGCAATCACCTTCAGCCACCTTTATTTCTGGCAGATTCCAGGAGCCTAGAAAGGGGGAAGTTAGGGCATTTCATCTCTCTGAGCCAGTGAGCATTCCCGGCAGATGTGCATAAAGACTGCCCTATTGGCAGCTCAAAGGCCTCATAGGTAAGTGAAAGGCACCGCCCGAACAGGGACTTGAACCCTGGACCCTCAGATTAAAAGTCTGATGCTCTACCGACTGAGCTATCCGGGCTCTCAAAGCCTCTCCATAGCGGTCCAAGCTGCTTGAATCTTGACACGTATGGTGGAAAAAGACCATTCAGCCAAGGGGACCGGGTGCCTGAAAGCACAAGTATTTGGCTTGCCCAGGCTGGCCAATCGTCCTCTCCCGTTTAATTTTCTAGGACAGGTTGAAGATAAAAGGGAGAATCTAACCTGCAACCATGCAGATAGGGTCCAGTCCGGTACAGGTGGAGAACGCCTAAAGTTTCTGCCTTAGTTTTACCTACAGTTTAATGCTCTTTGACCGGAAACAAGGGCCTTGCAAAAAGACACCGCCCGAAAGGCTTCCTTAACCCTGGACCAACACGCTTCCAGTATTCTTAATCAGTGACTGGGTTACAAATAAAGACAGTTCACCTTGAGCCTCATGTTGCCAGGTCCAGCAGAAGAAACCCAGGCAAAAAAACGAGGTAGAGTCCACTCTGGATTACAGGCAAGTGAAGAACGAGCGGCGCGTGCCAATCACTGATTGTTCTACCCAGGCTGCGTGATGACACAAAAGCTCTCTATGGTGTCAATGGGCCCGTGACTCACTTTCTCAACTCTAACGCATCTCAGTCTGCATGTAAGAAGCCGTCACTTATCTGCTGTTGAAAACACATTGCTCAGTCTCCTCAGAGACTCTCAAAAATTGCCAGTGCTGACTGTATTTCAAGTCATCGTGGGGGGGTATTGGGAAAAGTTTTCAATTAGCAATAATCACGCCTCAGTTGAACCTCATTGGCTATGATACTGCCACTGCGCAAAGCTAACCAAATCAGTGCCTGCCAACATCTGCCCTTCCTTGGAGGAGAAATTGACATTGAGGAGAGACACATAAGTGTCATCCAGTGGGCCGCTGAGCATTCTGGGACTTGGCATGTTAATGAGACAGGGACGATGCCTAAGTGGGCATTGTTTACCCACTGAATAGTGTTAGCATTTGAAAGAACTAAGGAGAATCTAAAGGGACAGGGCCCTAGATGTCAGATGCGTTTCTCCCACAGCAGTCCTGAAAGGCCACTGGGAGCGTATGTGTTTGAACAGCTATGCTGCTGAGAAAAGACCAAGGTGGAAGGATTTGGGGCCTTTGTTGAAAGTTCGCTAGATAACATGCCTGAACTGGAGCCCAGGTAAGCTGCCATAGACAAGGGTTGTTGGGAAACAGTTGGTCAAGCAATCACCTTCAGCCACCTTTATTTCTGGCAGATTCCAGGAGCCTAGAAAGGGGGAAGTTAGGGCATTTCATCTCTCTGAGCCAGTGAGCATTCCCGGCAGATGTGCATAAAGACTGCCCTATTGGCAGCTCAAAGGCCTCATAGGTAAGTGAAAGGCACCGCCCGAACAGGGACTTGAACCCTGGACCCTCAGATTAAAAGTCTGATGCTCTACCGACTGAGCTATCCGGGCTCTCAAAGCTCCTCCTCCATAGCGGTCCAAGCTGCTTGAATCTTGACACGTATGGTGGAAAAAGACCATTCAGCCAAGGGGACCGGGTGCCTGAAAGCACAAGTATTTGGCTTGCCCAGGCTGGCCAATCGTCCTCTCCCGTTTAATTTTCTAGGACAGGTTGAAGATAAAAGGGAGAATCTAACCTGCAACCATGCAGATAGGGTCCAGTCCGGTACAGGTGGAGAACGCCTAAAGTTTCTGCCTTAGTTTTACCTACAGTTCAATGCTCTTTGACCGGAAACAAGGGCCTTGCAAAAAGACACCGCCCGAAAGGCTTCCTTAACCCTGGACCAACACGCTTCCAGTATTCTTAATCAGTGACTGGGTTACAAATAAAGACAGTTCACCTTGAGCCTCATGTTGCCAGGTCCAGCAGAAGAAACCCAGGCAAAAAAACGAGGTAGAGTCCACTCTGGATTACAGGCAAGTGAAGAACGAGCGGCGCGTGCCAATCACTGATTGTTCTACCCAGGCTGCGTGATGACACAAAAGCTCTCTATGGTGTCAATGGGCCCGTGACTCACTTTCTCAATTCTAACGCATCTCAGTCTGCATGTAAGAAGCCGTCACTTATCTGCTGTTGAAAACACATTGCTCAGTCTCCTCAGAGACTCTCAAAAATTGCCAGTGCTGACTGTATTTCAAGTCATCGTGGCGGGGTATTGGGAAAAGTTTTCAATTAGCAATAATCACGCCTCAGTTGAACCTCATTGGCTATGATACTGCCACTGCGCAAAGCTAACCAAATCAGTGCCTGCCAACATCTGCCCTTCCTTGGAGGAGAAATTGACATTGAGGAGAGACACATAAGTGTCATCCAGTGGGCCGCTGAGCATTCTGGGACTTGGCATGTTAATGAGACAGGGACGATGCCTAAGTGGGCATTGTTTACCCACTGAATAGTGTTAGCATTTGAAAGAACTAAGGAGAATCTAAAGGGACAGGGCCCTAGATGTCAGATGCGTTTCTCCCACAGCAGTCCTGAAAGGCCACTGGGAGCGTATGTGTTTGAACAGCTATGCTGCTGAGAAAAGACCAAGGTGGAAGGATTTGGGGCCTTTGTTGAAAGTTCGCTAGATAACATGCCTGAACTGGAGCCCAGGTAAGCTGCCATAGACAAGGGTTGTTGGGAAACAGTTGGTCAAGCAATCACCTTCAGCCACCTTTATTTCTGGCAGATTCCAGGAGCCTAGAAAGGGGGAAGTTAGGACATTTCATCTCTCTGAGCCAGTGAGCATTCCCGGCAGATGTGCATAAAGACTGCCCTATTGGCAGCTCAAAGGCCTCATAGGTAAGTGAAAGGCACCGCCCGAACAGGGACTTGAACCCTGGACCCTCAGATTAAAAGTCTGATGCTCTACCGACTGAGCTATCCGGGCTCTCAAAGCTCCTCCTCCATAGCGGTCCAAGCTGCTTGAATCTTGACATGTATGGTGGAAAAAGACCATTCAGCCAAGGGGACCGGGTGCCTGAAAGCACAAGTATTTGGCTTGCCCAGGCTGGCCAATCGTCCTCTCCCGTTTAATTTTCTAGGACAGGTTGAAGATAAAAGGGAGAATCTAACCTGCAACCATGCAGATAGGGTCCAGTCCGGTACAGGTGGAGAACGCCTAAAGTTTCTGCCTTAGTTTTACCTACAGTTCAATGCTCTTTGACCGGAAACAAGGGCCTTGCAAAAAGACACCGCCCGAAAGGCTTCCTTAACCCTGGACCAACACGCTTCCAGTATTCTTAATCAGTGACTGGGTTACAAATAAAGACAGTTCACCTTGAGCCTCATGTTGCCAGGTCCAGCAGAAGAAACCCAGGCAAAAAAACGAGGTAGAGTCCACTCTGGATTACAGGCAAGTGAAGAACGAGCGGCGCGTGCCAATCACTGATTGTTCTACCCAGGCTGCGTGATGACACAAAAGCTCTCTATGGTGTCAATGGGCCCGTGACTCACTTTCTCAACTCTAACGCATCTCAGTCTGCATGTAAGAAGCCGTCACTTATCTGCTGTTGAAAACACATTGCTCAGTCTCCTCAGAGACTCTCAAAAATTGCCAGTGCTGACTGTATTTCAAGTCATCGTGGCGGGGTATTGGGAAAAGTTTTCAATTAGCAATAATCACTCTATCGAAAAGCCAGTGGCGTGCAAAACACACCTCAAAAACTTCCACCCGGTGCCAAAAAAAAGTGCCCACACATAGAGAGTGAAACACAAAAACGTGCAACGGGTGTACAGAGTCCTCCACTAGGGAAGGACCTTACCCTGATCCCCCGGGGCGTTAGGCTCCAGACAGGGACTGAGGTACTCAGACAAAGGGTCCATCCGGCCGAAACAAGGCGGACCCCCACAACTGGAAGGACTGCCGAAGCAGACCAACCCAAGTACAGTGGGGCTCTCCCGAAGAGAGACCCCTCAAAGGAGAGGGCGAACCAAGCCAAAAGGCCTATGTCCACCCCCTCCCAAGACTTTCAGAGTAGGCCCGAGGACCCACACCCTACTCGCCACACAGTGACAAAACGTGTATACAAAGACAACCAAAAAAAAGACAAAAAGGTGACAAACAGGGGTAAAAGAAAGAGTGGGGAAGATAGTGAGATGGGAGAGTGAAAGTGGCCATTGTGCTATACAATGGCCGGCCCTCCGGCCAGGCATAAAAATTTCCCCTGGTCCTGGCCAAAAGGCCCGGCCCAAGAGGCAGGTGCGAAAAACGTGTGTTGTGGTGAAGTGACCATGGTGCCATAAAATCAAGTGCTTTCACACCGTGACTATACGGCACCCCTGAACTGCCACTTCAGGGGCACATTCACCACTGGCTTTTCGAAAAAGCCCTGACCACCCAGCCCAGACCACAGCAGACCCCACCACAGACAGGAAGGATATGGAGATCAGGAAGCCGGAAAGAGCCCTTTACCATCAGGCTCTGCCGTCGCTCCCATCACTCCTCCTAATTACATTCGGGAAGTACTTGCCACTCCCTCCCCCCCTTGCAAGGCAGGAGTAAGCGTTCTCTCCCAAATAACTGCCTGGAGCTAGATCCGCCCCAATCCAGGCCAGAAGGCCAGGATCCCGACCCTCCGCCAAGACCGAATGGTTCTCCGTCCCCATCAGAAGGCTTCCCTTTCGGCTACACACCGCTCCGGGTTACCTTCACTCCAGCAGGTTTTGCATAGCAACCGCAATCCCATCTCTATCTCGCCATAGATCAGGGACAGAAGCAAGCGCCACCTCCTGGAAACTGATAAGAACAGATACTAGATTCGATCTTAGCCAAAGGGCCGAGAAGCAATTAGCAATAATCACGCCTCAGTTGAACCTCATTGGCTATGATACTGCCACTGCGCAAAGCTAACCAAATCAGTGCCTGCCAACATCTGCCCTTCCTTGGAGGAGAAATTGACATTGAGGAGAGACACATAAGTGTCATCCAGTGGGCCGCTGAGCATTCTGGGACTTGGCATGTTAATGAGACAGGGACGATGCCTAAGTGGGCATTGTTTACCCACTGAATAGTGTTAGCATTTGAAAGAACTAAGGAGAATCTAAAGGGACAGGGCCCTAGATGTCAGATGCGTTTCTCCCACAGCAGTCCTGAAAGGCCACTGGGAGCGTATGTGTTTGAACAGCTATGCTGCTGAGAAAAGACCAAGGTGGAAGGATTTGGGGCCTTTGTTGAAAGTTCGCTAGATAACATGCCTGAACTGGAGCCCAGGTAAGCTGCCATAGACAAGGGTTGTTGGGAAACAGTTGGTCAAGCAATCACCTTCAGCCACCTTTATTTCTGGCAGATTCCAGGAGCCTAGAAAGGGGGAAGTTAGGGCATTTCATCTCTCTGAGCCAGTGAGCATTCCCGGCAGATGTGCATAAAGACTGCCCTATTGGCAGCTCAAAGGCCTCATAGGTAAGTGAAAGGCACCGCCCGAACAGGGACTTGAACCCTGGACCCTCAGATTAAAAGTCTGATGCTCTACCGACTGAGCTATCCGGGCTCTCAAAGCTCCTCCTCCATAGCGGTCCAAGCTGCTTGAATCTTGACACGTATGGTGGAAAAAGACCATTCAGCCAAGGGGACCGGGTGCCTGAAAGCACAAGTATTTGGCTTGCCCAGGCTGGCCAATCGTCCTCTCCCGTTTAATTTTCTAGGACAGGTTGAAGATAAAAGGGAGAATCTAACCTGCAACCATGCAGATAGGGTCCAGTCCGGTACAGGTGGAGAACGCCTAAAGTTTCTGCCTTAGTTTTACCTACAGTTCAATGCTCTTTGACCGGAAACAAGGGCCTTGCAAAAAGACACCGCCCGAAAGGCTTCCTTAACCCTGGACCAACACGCTTCCAGTATTCTTAATCAGTGACTGGGTTACAAATAAAGACAGTTCACCTTGAGCCTCATGTTGCCAGGTCCAGCAGAAGAAACCCAGGCAAAAAAACGAGGTAGAGTCCACTCTGGATTACAGGCAAGTGAAGAACGAGCGGCGCGTGCCAATCACTGATTGTTCTACCCAGGCTGCGTGATGACACAAAAGCTCTCTATGGTGTCAATGGGCCCGTGACTCACTTTCTCAACTCTAACGCATCTCAGTCTGCATGTAAGAAGCCGTCACTTATCTGCTGTTGAAAACACATTGCTCAGTCTCCTCAGAGACTCTCAAAAATTGCCAGTGCTGACTGTATTTCAAGTCATCGTGGCGGGGTATTGGGAAAAGTTTTCAATTAGCAATAATCACGCCTCAGTTGAACCTCATTGGCTATGATACTGCCACTGCGCAAAGCTAACCAAATCAGTGCCTGCCAACATCTGCCCTTCCTTGGAGGAGAAACTGACATTGAGGAGAGACACATAAGTGTCATCCAGTGGGCCGCTGAGCATTCTGGGACTTGGCATGTTAATGAGACAGGGACGATGCCTAAGTGGGCATTGTTTACCCACTGAATAGTGTTAGCATTTGAAAGAACTAAGGAGAATCTAAAGGGACAGGGCCCTAGATGTCAGATGCGTTTCTCCCACAGCAGTCCTGAAAGGCCACTGGGAGCGTATGTGTTTGAACAGCTATGCTGCTGAGAAAAGACCAAGGTGGAAGGATTTGGGGCCTTTGTTGAAAGTTCGCTAGATAACATGCCTGAACTGGAGCCCAGGTAAGCTGCCATAGACAAGGGTTGTTGGGAAACAGTTGGTCAAGCAATCACCTTCAGCCACCTTTATTTCTGGCAGATTCCAGGAGCCTAGAAAGGGGGAAGTTAGGGCATTTCATCTCTCTGAGCCAGTGAGCATTCCCGGCAGATGTGCATAAAGACTGCCCTATTGGCAGCTCAAAGGCCTCATAGGTAAGTGAAAGGCACCGCCCGAACAGGGACTTGAACCCTGGACCCTCAGATTAAAAGTCTGATGCTCTACCGACTGAGCTATCCGGGCTCTCAAAGCTCCTCCTCCATAGCGGTCCAAGCTGCTTGAATCTTGACATGTATGGTGGAAAAAGACCATTCAGCCAAGGGGACCGGGTGCCTGAAAGCACAAGTATTTGGCTTGCCCAGGCTGGCCAATCGTCCTCTCCCGTTTAATTTTCTAGGACAGGTTGAAGATAAAAGGGAGAATCTAACCTGCAACCATGCAGATAGGGTCCAGTCCGGTACAGGTGGAGAACGCCTAAAGTTTCTGCCTTAGTTTTACCTACAGTTCAATGCTCTTTGACCGGAAACAAGGGCCTTGCAAAAAGACACCGCCCGAAAGGCTTCCTTAACCCTGAACCAACACGCTTCCAGTATTCTTAATCAGTGACTGGGTTACAAATAAAGACAGTTCACCTTGAGCCTCATGTTGCCAGGTCCAGCAGAAGAAACCCAGGCAAAAAAACGAGGTAGAGTCCACTCTGGATTACAGGCAAGTGAAGAACGAGCGGCGCGTGCCAATCACTGATTGTTCTACCCAGGCTGCGTGATGACACAAAAGCTCTCTATGGTGTCAATGGGCCCGTGACTCACTTTCTCAACTCTAACGCATCTCAGTTTGCATGTAAGAAGCCGTCACTTATCTGCTGTTGAAAACACATTGCTCAGTCTCCTCAGAGACTCTCAAAAATTGCCAGTGCTGACTGTATTTCAAGTCATCGTGGCGGGGTATTGGGAAAAGTTTTCAATTAGCAATAATCACGCCTCAGTTGAACCTCATTGGCTATGATACTGCCACTGCGCAAAGCTAACCAAATCAGTGCCTGCCAACATCTGCCCTTCCTTGGAGGAGAAATTGACATTGAGGAGAGACACATAAGTGTCATCCAGTGGGCCGCTGAGCATTCTGGGACTTGGCATGTTAATGAGACAGGGACGATGCCTAAGTGGGCATTGTTTACCCACTGAATAGTGTTAGCATTTGAAAGAACTAAGGAGAATCTAAAGGGACAGGGCCCTAGATGTCAGATGCGTTTCTCCCACAGCAGTCCTGAAAGGCCACTGGGAGCGTATGTGTTTGAACAGCTATGCTGCTGAGAAAAGACCAAGGTGGAAGGATTTGGGGCCTTTGTTGAAAGTTCGCTAGATAACATGCCTGAACTGGAGCCCAGGTAAGCTGCCATAGACAAGGGTTGTTGGGAAACAGTTGGTCAAGCAATCACCTTCAGCCACCTTTATTTCTGGCAGATTCCAGGAGCCTAGAAAGGGGGAAGTTAGGGCATTTCATCTCTCTGAGCCAGTGAGCATTCCCGGCAGATGTGCATAAAGACTGCCCTATTGGCAGCTCAAAGGCCTCATAGGTAAGTGAAAGGCACCGCCCGAACAGGGACTTGAACCCTGGACCCTCAGATTAAAAGTCTGATGCTCTACCGACTGAGCTATCCGGGCTCTCAAAGCCTCTCCATAGCGGTCCAAGCTGCTTGAATCTTGACACGTATGGTGGAAAAAGACCATTCAGCCAAGGGGACCGGGTGCCTGAAAGCACAAGTATTTGGCTTGCCCAGGCTGGCCAATCGTCCTCTCCCGTTTAATTTTCTAGGACAGGTTGAAGATAAAAGGGAGAATCTAACCTGCAACCATGCAGATAGGGTCCAGTCCGGTACAGGTGGAGAACGCCTAAAGTTTCTGCCTTAGTTTTACCTACAGTTTAATGCTCTTTGACCGGAAACAAGGGCCTTGCAAAAAGACACCGCCCGAAAGGCTTCCTTAACCCTGGACCAACACGCTTCCAGTATTCTTAATCAGTGACTGGGTTACAAATAAAGACAGTTCACCTTGAGCCTCATGTTGCCAGGTCCAGCAGAAGAAACCCAGGCAAAAAAACGAGGTAGAGTCCACTCTGGATTACAGGCAAGTGAAGAACGAGCGGCGCGTGCCAATCACTGATTGTTCTACCCAGGCTGCGTGATGACACAAAAGCTCTCTATGGTGTCAATGGGCCCGTGACTCACTTTCTCAACTCTAACGCATCTCAGTCTGCATGTAAGAAGCCGTCACTTATCTGCTGTTGAAAACACATTGCTCAGTCTCCTCAGAGACTCTCAAAAATTGCCAGTGCTGACTGTATTTCAAGTCATCGTGGGGGGGTATTGGGAAAAGTTTTCAATTAGCAATAATCACGCCTCAGTTGAACCTCATTGGCTATGATACTGCCACTGCGCAAAGCTAACCAAATCAGTGCCTGCCAACATCTGCCCTTCCTTGGAGGAGAAATTGACATTGAGGAGAGACACATAAGTGTCATCCAGTGGGCCGCTGAGCATTCTGGGACTTGGCATGTTAATGAGACAGGGACGATGCCTAAGTGGGCATTGTTTACCCACTGAATAGTGTTAGCATTTGAAAGAACTAAGGAGAATCTAAAGGGACAGGGCCCTAGATGTCAGATGCGTTTCTCCCACAGCAGTCCTGAAAGGCCACTGGGAGCGTATGTGTTTGAACAGCTATGCTGCTGAGAAAAGACCAAGGTGGAAGGATTTGGGGCCTTTGTTGAAAGTTCGCTAGATAACATGCCTGAACTGGAGCCCAGGTAAGCTGCCATAGACAAGGGTTGTTGGGAAACAGTTGGTCAAGCAATCACCTTCAGCCACCTTTATTTCTGGCAGATTCCAGGAGCCTAGAAAGGGGGAAGTTAGGGCATTTCATCTCTCTGAGCCAGTGAGCATTCCCGGCAGATGTGCATAAAGACTGCCCTATTGGCAGCTCAAAGGCCTCATAGGTAAGTGAAAGGCACCGCCCGAACAGGGACTTGAACCCTGGACCCTCAGATTAAAAGTCTGATGCTCTACCGACTGAGCTATCCGGGCTCTCAAAGCTCCTCCTCCATAGCGGTCCAAGCTGCTTGAATCTTGACACGTATGGTGGAAAAAGACCATTCAGCCAAGGGGACCGGGTGCCTGAAAGCACAAGTATTTGGCTTGCCCAGGCTGGCCAATCGTCCTCTCCCGTTTAATTTTCTAGGACAGGTTGAAGATAAAAGGGAGAATCTAACCTGCAACCATGCAGATAGGGTCCAGTCCGGTACAGGTGGAGAACGCCTAAAGTTTCTGCCTTAGTTTTACCTACAGTTCAATGCTCTTTGACCGGAAACAAGGGCCTTGCAAAAAGACACCGCCCGAAAGGCTTCCTTAACCCTGGACCAACACGCTTCCAGTATTCTTAATCAGTGACTGGGTTACAAATAAAGACAGTTCACCTTGAGCCTCATGTTGCCAGGTCCAGCAGAAGAAACCCAGGCAAAAAAACGAGGTAGAGTCCACTCTGGATTACAGGCAAGTGAAGAACGAGCGGCGCGTGCCAATCACTGATTGTTCTACCCAGGCTGCGTGATGACACAAAAGCTCTCTATGGTGTCAATGGGCCTGTGACTCACTTTCTCAATTCTAACGCATCTCAGTCTGCATGTAAGAAGCCGTCACTTATCTGCTGTTGAAAACACATTGCTCAGTCTCCTCAGAGACTCTCAAAAATTGCCAGTGCTGACTGTATTTCAAGTCATCGTGGCGGGGTATTGGGAAAAGTTTTCAATTAGCAATAATCACGCCTCAGTTGAACCTCATTGGCTATGATACTGCCACTGCGCAAAGCTAACCAAATCAGTGCCTGCCAACATCTGCCCTTCCTTGGAGGAGAAATTGACATTGAGGAGAGACACATAAGTGTCATCCAGTGGGCCGCTGAGCATTCTGGGACTTGGCATGTTAATGAGACAGGGACGATGCCTAAGTGGGCATTGTTTACCCACTGAATAGTGTTAGCATTTGAAAGAACTAAGGAGAATCTAAAGGGACAGGGCCCTAGATGTCAGATGCGTTTCTCCCACAGCAGTCCTGAAAGGCCACTGGGAGCGTATGTGTTTGAACAGCTATGCTGCTGAGAAAAGACCAAGGTGGAAGGATTTGGGGCCTTTGTTGAAAGTTCGCTAGATAACATGCCTGAACTGGAGCCCAGGTAAGCTGCCATAGACAAGGGTTGTTGGGAAACAGTTGGTCAAGCAATCACCTTCAGCCACCTTTATTTCTGGCAGATTCCAGGAGCCTAGAAAGGGGGAAGTTAGGACATTTCATCTCTCTGAGCCAGTGAGCATTCCCGGCAGATGTGCATAAAGACTGCCCTATTGGCAGCTCAAAGGCCTCATAGGTAAGTGAAAGGCACCGCCCGAACAGGGACTTGAACCCTGGACCCTCAGATTAAAAGTCTGATGCTCTACCGACTGAGCTATCCGGGCTCTCAAAGCTCCTCCTCCATAGCGGTCCAAGCTGCTTGAATCTTGACATGTATGGTGGAAAAAGACCATTCAGCCAAGGGGACCGGGTGCCTGAAAGCACAAGTATTTGGCTTGCCCAGGCTGGCCAATCGTCCTCTCCCGTTTAATTTTCTAGGACAGGTTGAAGATAAAAGGGAGAATCTAACCTGCAACCATGCAGATAGGGTCCAGTCCGGTACAGGTGGAGAACGCCTAAAGTTTCTGCCTTAGTTTTACCTACAGTTCAATGCTCTTTGACCGGAAACAAGGGCCTTGCAAAAAGACACCGCCCGAAAGGCTTCCTTAACCCTGGACCAACACGCTTCCAGTATTCTTAATCAGTGACTGGGTTACAAATAAAGACAGTTCACCTTGAGCCTCATGTTGCCAGGTCCAGCAGAAGAAACCCAGGCAAAAAAACGAGGTAGAGTCCACTCTGGATTACAGGCAAGTGAAGAACGAGCGGCGCGTGCCAATCACTGATTGTTCTACCCAGGCTGCGTGATGACACAAAAGCTCTCTATGGTGTCAATGGGCCCGTGACTCACTTTCTCAACTCTAACGCATCTCAGTCTGCATGTAAGAAGCCGTCACTTATCTGCTGTTGAAAACACATTGCTCAGTCTCCTCAGAGACTCTCAAAAATTGCCAGTGCTGACTGTATTTCAAGTCATCGTGGCGGGGTATTGGGAAAAGTTTTCAATTAGCAATAATCACGCCTCAGTTGAACCTCATTGGCTATGATACTGCCACTGCGCAAAGCTAACCAAATCAGTGCCTGCCAACATCTGCCCTTCCTTGGAGGAGAAATTGACATTGAGGAGAGACACATAAGTGTCATCCAGTGGGCCGCTGAGCATTCTGGGACTTGGCATGTTAATGAGACAGGGACGATGCCTAAGTGGGCATTGTTTACCCACTGAATAGTGTTAGCATTTGAAAGAACTAAGGAGAATCTAAAGGGACAGGGCCCTAGATGTCAGATGCGTTTCTCCCACAGCAGTCCTGAAAGGCCACTGGGAGCGTATGTGTTTGAACAGCTATGCTGCTGAGAAAAGACCAAGGTGGAAGGATTTGGGGCCTTTGTTGAAAGTTCGCTAGATAACATGCCTGAACTGGAGCCCAGGTAAGCTGCCATAGACAAGGGTTGTTGGGAAACAGTTGGTCAAGCAATCACCTTCAGCCACCTTTATTTCTGGCAGATTCCAGGAGCCTAGAAAGGGGGAAGTTAGGGCATTTCATCTCTCTGAGCCAGTGAGCATTCCCGGCAGATGTGCATAAAGACTGCCCTATTGGCAGCTCAAAGGCCTCATAGGTAAGTGAAAGGCACCGCCCGAACAGGGACTTGAACCCTGGACCCTCAGATTAAAAGTCTGATGCTCTACCGACTGAGCTATCCGGGCTCTCAAAGCTCCTCCTCCATAGCGGTCCAAGCTGCTTGAATCTTGACATGTATGGTGGAAAAAGACCATTCAGCCAAGGGGACCGGGTGCCTGAAAGCACAAGTATTTGGCTTGCCCAGGCTGGCCAATCGTCCTCTCCCGTTTAATTTTCTAGGACAGGTTGAAGATAAAAGGGAGAATCTAACCTGCAACCATGCAGATAGGGTCCAGTCCGGTACAGGTGGAGAACGCCTAAAGTTTCTGCCTTAGTTTTACCTACAGTTCAATGCTCTTTGACCGGAAACAAGGGCCTTGCAAAAAGACACCGCCCGAAAGGCTTCCTTAACCCTGGACCAACACGCTTCCAGTATTCTTAATCAGTGACTGGGTTACAAATAAAGACAGTTCACCTTGAGCCTCATGTTGCCAGGTCCAGCAGAAGAAACCCAGGCAAAAAAACGAGGTAGAGTCCACTCTGGATTACAGGCAAGTGAAGAACGAGCGGCGCGTGCCAATCACTGATTGTTCTACCCAGGCTGCGTGATGACACAAAAGCTCTCTATGGTGTCAATGGGCCCGTGACTCACTTTCTCAACTCTAACGCATCTCAGTCTGCATGTAAGAAGCCGTCACTTATCTGCTGTTGAAAACACATTGCTCAGTCTCCTCAGAGACTCTCAAAAATTGCCAGTGCTGACTGTATTTCAAGTCATCGTGGCGGGGTATTGGGAAAAGTTTTCAATTAGCAATAATCACGCCTCAGTTGAACCTCATTGGCTATGATACTGCCACTGCACAAAGCTAACCAAATCAGTGCCTGCCAACATCTGCCCTTCCTTGGAGGAGAAATTGACATTGAGGAGAGACACATAAGTGTCATCCAGTGGGCCGCTGAGCATTCTGGGACTTGGCATGTTAATGAGACAGGGACGATGCCTAAGTGGGCATTGTTTACCCACTGAATAGTGTTAGCATTTGAAAGAACTAAGGAGAATCTAAAGGGACAGGGCCCTAGATGTCAGATGCGTTTCTCCCACAGCAGTCCTGAAAGGCCACTGGGAGCGTATGTGTTTGAACAGCTATGCTGCTGAGAAAAGACCAAGGTGGAAGGATTTGGGGCCTTTGTTGAAAGTTCGCTAGATAACATGCCTGAACTGGAGCCCAGGTAAGCTGCCATAGACAAGGGTTGTTGGGAAACAGTTGGTCAAGCAATCACCTTCAGCCACCTTTATTTCTGGCAGATTCCAGGAGCCTAGAAAGGGGGAAGTTAGGGCATTTCATCTCTCTGAGCCAGTGAGCATTCCCGGCAGATGTGCATAAAGACTGCCCTATTGGCAGCTCAAAGGCCTCATAGGTAAGTGAAAGGCACCGCCCGAACAGGGACTTGAACCCTGGACCCTCAGATTAAAAGTCTGATGCTCTACCGACTGAGCTATCCGGGCTCTCAAAGCCTCTCCATAGCGGTCCAAGCTGCTTGAATCTTGACACGTATGGTGGAAAAAGACCATTCAGCCAAGGGGACCGGGTGCCTGAAAGCACAAGTATTTGGCTTGCCCAGGCTGGCCAATCGTCCTCTCCCGTTTAATTTTCTAGGACAGGTTGAAGATAAAAGGGAGAATCTAACCTGCAACCATGCAGATAGGGTCCAGTCCGGTACAGGTGGAGAACGCCTAAAGTTTCTGCCTTAGTTTTACCTACAGTTTAATGCTCTTTGACCGGAAACAAGGGCCTTGCAAAAAGACACCGCCCGAAAGGCTTCCTTAACCCTGGACCAACACGCTTCCAGTATTCTTAATCAGTGACTGGGTTACAAATAAAGACAGTTCACCTTGAGCCTCATGTTGCCAGGTCCAGCAGAAGAAACCCAGGCAAAAAAACGAGGTAGAGTCCACTCTGGATTACAGGCAAGTGAAGAACGAGCGGCGCGTGCCAATCACTGATTGTTCTACCCAGGCTGCGTGATGACACAAAAGCTCTCTATGGTGTCAATGGGCCCGTGACTCACTTTCTCAACTCTAACGCATCTCAGTCTGCATGTAAGAAGCCGTCACTTATCTGCTGTTGAAAACACATTGCTCAGTCTCCTCAGAGACTCTCAAAAATTGCCAGTGCTGACTGTATTTCAAGTCATCGTGGCGGGGTATTGGGAAAAGTTTTCAATTAGCAATAATCACGCCTCAGTTGAACCTCATTGGCTATGATACTGCCACTGCGCAAAGCTAACCATATCAGTGCCTGCCAACATCTGCCCTTCCTTGGAGGAGAAATTGACATTGAGGAGAGACACATAAGTGTCATCCAGTGGGCCGCTGAGCATTCTGGGACTTGGCATGTTAATGAGACAGGGACGATGCCTAAGTGGGCATTGTTTACCCACTGAATAGTGTTAGCATTTGAAAGAACTAAGGAGAATCTAAAGGGACAGGGCCCTAGATGTCAGATGCGTTTCTCCCACAGCAGTCCTGAAAGGCCACTGGGAGCGTATGTGTTTGAACAGCTATGCTGCTGAGAAAAGACCAAGGTGGAAGGATTTGGGGCCTTTGTTGAAAGTTCGCTAGATAACATGCCTGAACTGGAGCCCAGGTAAGCTGCCATAGACAAGGGTTGTTGGGAAACAGTTGGTCAAGCAATCACCTTCAGCCACCTTTATTTCTGGCAGATTCCAGGAGCCTAGAAAGGGGGAAGTTAGGGCATTTCATCTCTCTGAGCCAGTGAGCATTCCCGGCAGATGTGCATAAAGACTGCCCTATTGGCAGCTCAAAGGCCTCATAGGTAAGTGAAAGGCACCGCCCGAACAGGGACTTGAACCCTGGACCCTCAGATTAAAAGTCTGATGCTCTACCGACTGAGCTATCCGGGCTCTCAAAGCTCCTCCTCCATAGCGGTCCAAGCTGCTTGAATCTTGACACGTATGGTGGAAAAAGACCATTCAGCCAAGGGGACCGGGTGCCTGAAAGCACAAGTATTTGGCTTGCCCAGGCTGGCCAATCGTCCTCTCCCGTTTAATTTTCTAGGACAGGTTGAAGATAAAAGGGAGAATCTAACCTGCAACCATGCAGATAGGGTCCAGTCCGGTACAGGTGGAGAACGCCTAAAGTTTCTGCCTTAGTTTTACCTACAGTTCAATGCTCTTTGACCGGAAACAAGGGCCTTGCAAAAAGACACCGCCCGAAAGGCTTCCTTAACCCTGGACCAACACGCTTCCAGTATTCTTAATCAGTGACTGGGTTACAAATAAAGACAGTTCACCTTGAGCCTCATGTTGCCAGGTCCAGCAGAAGAAACCCAGGCAAAAAAACGAGGTAGAGTCCACTCTGGATTACAGGCAAGTGAAGAACGAGCGGCGCGTGCCAATCACTGATTGTTCTACCCAGGCTGCGTGATGACACAAAAGCTCTCTATGGTGTCAATGGGCCCGTGACTCACTTTCTCAACTCTAACGCATCTCAGTCTGCATGTAAGAAGCCGTCACTTATCTGCTGTTGAAAACACATTGCTCAGTCTCCTCAGAGACTCTCAAAAATTGCCAGTGCTGACTGTATTTCAAGTCATCGTGGCGGGGTATTGGGAAAAGTTTTCAATTAGCAATAATCACGCCTCAGTTGAACCTCATTGGCTATGATACTGCCACTGCGCAAAGCTAACCAAATCAGTGCCTGCCAACATCTGCCCTTCCTTGGAGGAGAAACTGACATTGAGGAGAGACACATAAGTGTCATCCAGTGGGCCGCTGAGCATTCTGGGACTTGGCATGTTAATGAGACAGGGACGATGCCTAAGTGGGCATTGTTTACCCACTGAATAGTGTTAGCATTTGAAAGAACTAAGGAGAATCTAAAGGGACAGGGCCCTAGATGTCAGATGCGTTTCTCCCACAGCAGTCCTGAAAGGCCACTGGGAGCGTATGTGTTTGAACAGCTATGCTGCTGAGAAAAGACCAAGGTGGAAGGATTTGGGGCCTTTGTTGAAAGTTCGCTAGATAACATGCCTGAACTGGAGCCCAGGTAAGCTGCCATAGACAAGGGTTGTTGGGAAACAGTTGGTCAAGCAATCACCTTCAGCCACCTTTATTTCTGGCAGATTCCAGGAGCCTAGAAAGGGGGAAGTTAGGGCATTTCATCTCTCTGAGCCAGTGAGCATTCCCGGCAGATGTGCATAAAGACTGCCCTATTGGCAGCTCAAAGGCCTCATAGGTAAGTGAAAGGCACCGCCCGAACAGGGACTTGAACCCTGGACCCTCAGATTAAAAGTCTGATGCTCTACCGACTGAGCTATCCGGGCTCTCAAAGCTCCTCCTCCATAGCGGTCCAAGCTGCTTGAATCTTGACATGTATGGTGGAAAAAGACCATTCAGCCAAGGGGACCGGGTGCCTGAAAGCACAAGTATTTGGCTTGCCCAGGCTGGCCAATCGTCCTCTCCCGTTTAATTTTCTAGGACAGGTTGAAGATAAAAGGGAGAATCTAACCTGCAACCATGCAGATAGGGTCCAGTCCGGTACAGGTGGAGAACGCCTAAAGTTTCTGCCTTAGTTTTACCTACAGTTCAATGCTCTTTGACCGGAAACAAGGGCCTTGCAAAAAGACACCGCCCGAAAGGCTTCCTTAACCCTGAACCAACACGCTTCCAGTATTCTTAATCAGTGACTGGGTTACAAATAAAGACAGTTCACCTTGAGCCTCATGTTGCCAGGTCCAGCAGAAGAAACCCAGGCAAAAAAACGAGGTAGAGTCCACTCTGGATTACAGGCAAGTGAAGAACGAGCGGCGCGTGCCAATCACTGATTGTTCTACCCAGGCTGCGTGATGACACAAAAGCTCTCTATGGTGTCAATGGGCCCGTGACTCACTTTCTCAACTCTAACGCATCTCAGTCTGCATGTAAGAAGCCGTCACTTATCTGCTGTTGAAAACACATTGCTCAGTCTCCTCAGAGACTCTCAAAAATTGCCAGTGCTGACTGTATTTCAAGTCATCGTGGCGGGGTATTGGGAAAAGTTTTCAATTAGCAATAATCACGCCTCAGTTGAACCTCATTGGCTATGATACTGCCACTGCGCAAAGCTAACCAAATCAGTGCCTGCCAACATCTGCCCTTCCTTGGAGGAGAAATTGACATTGAGGAGAGACACATAAGTGTCATCCAGTGGGCCGCTGAGCATTCTGGGACTTGGCATGTTAATGAGACAGGGACGATGCCTAAGTGGGCATTGTTTACCCACTGAATAGTGTTAGCATTTGAAAGAACTAAGGAGAATCTAAAGGGACAGGGCCCTAGATGTCAGATGCGTTTCTCCCACAGCAGTCCTGAAAGGCCACTGGGAGCGTATGTGTTTGAACAGCTATGCTGCTGAGAAAAGACCAAGGTGGAAGGATTTGGGGCCTTTGTTGAAAGTTCGCTAGATAACATGCCTGAACTGGAGCCCAGGTAAGCTGCCATAGACAAGGGTTGTTGGGAAACAGTTGGTCAAGCAATCACCTTCAGCCACCTTTATTTCTGGCAGATTCCAGGAGCCTAGAAAGGGGGAAGTTAGGGCATTTCATCTCTCTGAGCCAGTGAGCATTCCCGGCAGATGTGCATAAAGACTGCCCTATTGGCAGCTCAAAGGCCTCATAGGTAAGTGAAAGGCACCGCCCGAACAGGGACTTGAACCCTGGACCCTCAGATTAAAAGTCTGATGCTCTACCGACTGAGCTATCCGGGCTCTCAAAGCTCCTCCTCCATAGCGGTCCAAGCTGCTTGAATCTTGACATGTATGGTGGAAAAAGACCATTCAGCCAAGGGGACCGGGTGCCTGAAAGCACAAGTATTTGGCTTGCCCAGGCTGGCCAATCGTCCTCTCCCGTTTAATTTTCTAGGACAGGTTGAAGATAAAAGGGAGAATCTAACCTGCAACCATGCAGATAGGGTCCAGTCCGGTACAGGTGGAGAACGCCTAAAGTTTCTGCCTTAGTTTTACCTACAGTTCAATGCTCTTTGACCGGAAACAAGGGCCTTGCAAAAAGACACCGCCCGAAAGGCTTCCTTAACCCTGGACCAACACGCTTCCAGTATTCTTAATCAGTGACTGGGTTACAAATAAAGACAGTTCACCTTGAGCCTCATGTTGCCAGGTCCAGCAGAAGAAACCCAGGCAAAAAAACGAGGTAGAGTCCACTCTGGATTACAGGCAAGTGAAGAACGAGCGGCGCGTGCCAATCACTGATTGTTCTACCCAGGCTGCGTGATGACACAAAAGCTCTCTATGGTGTCAATGGGCCCGTGACTCACTTTCTCAACTCTAACGCATCTCAGTCTGCATGTAAGAAGCCGTCACTTATCTGCTGTTGAAAACACATTGCTCAGTCTCCTCAGAGACTCTCAAAAATTGCCAGTGCTGACTGTATTTCAAGTCATCGTGGCGGGGTATTGGGAAAAGTTTTCAATTAGCAATAATCACGCCTCAGTTGAACCTCATTGGCTATGATACTGCCACTGCGCAAAGCTAACCAAATCAGTGCCTGCCAACATCTGCCCTTCCTTGGAGGAGAAATTGACATTGAGGAGAGACACATAAGTGTCATCCAGTGGGCCGCTGAGCATTCTGGGACTTGGCATGTTAATGAGACAGGGACGATGCCTAAGTGGGCATTGTTTACCCACTGAATAGTGTTAGCATTTGAAAGAACTAAGGAGAATCTAAAGGGACAGGGCCCTAGATGTCAGATGCGTTTCTCCCACAGCAGTCCTGAAAGGCCACTGGGAGCGTATGTGTTTGAACAGCTATGCTGCTGAGAAAAGACCAAGGTGGAAGGATTTGGGGCCTTTGTTGAAAGTTCGCTAGATAACATGCCTGAACTGGAGCCCAGGTAAGCTGCCATAGACAAGGGTTGTTGGGAAACAGTTGGTCAAGCAATCACCTTCAGCCACCTTTATTTCTGGCAGATTCCAGGAGCCTAGAAAGGGGGAAGTTAGGGCATTTCATCTCTCTGAGCCAGTGAGCATTCCCGGCAGATGTGCATAAAGACTGCCCTATTGGCAGCTCAAAGGCCTCATAGGTAAGTGAAAGGCACCGCCCGAACAGGGACTTGAACCCTGGACCCTCAGATTAAAAGTCTGATGCTCTACCGACTGAGCTATCCGGGCTCTCAAAGCCTCTCCATAGCGGTCCAAGCTGCTTGAATCTTGACACGTATGGTGGAAAAAGACCATTCAGCCAAGGGGACCGGGTGCCTGAAAGCACAAGTATTTGGCTTGCCCAGGCTGGCCAATCGTCCTCTCCCGTTTAATTTTCTAGGACAGGTTGAAGATAAAAGGGAGAATCTAACCTGCAACCATGCAGATAGGGTCCAGTCCGGTACAGGTGGAGAACGCCTAAAGTTTCTGCCTTAGTTTTACCTACAGTTCAATGCTCTTTGACCGGAAACAAGGGCCTTGCAAAAAGACACCGCCCGAAAGGCTTCCTTAACCCTGGACCAACACGCTTCCAGTATTCTTAATCAGTGACTGGGTTACAAATAAAGACAGTTCACCTTGAGCCTCATGTTGCCAGGTCCAGCAGAAGAAACCCAGGCAAAAAAACGAGGTAGAGTCCACTCTGGATTACAGGCAAGTGAAGAACGAGCGGCGCGTGCCAATCACTGATTGTTCTACCCAGGCTGCGTGATGACACAAAAGCTCTCTATGGTGTCAATGGGCCCGTGACTCACTTTCTCAACTCTAACGCATCTCAGTCTGCATGTAAGAAGCCGTCACTTATCTGCTGTTGAAAACACATTGCTCAGTCTCCTCAGAGACTCTCAAAAATTGCCAGTGCTGACTGTATTTCAAGTCATCGTGGCGGGGTATTGGGAAAAGTTTTCAATTAGCAATAATCACTCTCTATCGAAAAGCCAGTGGCGTGCAAAACACACCTCAAAAACTTCCACCCGGTGCCAAAAAAAAGTGCCCACACATAGAGAGTGAAACACAAAAACGTGCAACGGGTGTACAGAGTCCTCCACTAGGGAAGGACCTTACCCTGATCCCCCGGGGCGTTAGGCTCCAGACAGGGACTGAGGTACTCAGACAAAGGGTCCATCCGGCCGAAACCAGGCGGACCCCCACAACTGGAAGGACTGCCGAAGCAGACCAACCCAAGTACAGTGGGGCTCTCCCGAAGAGAGACCCCTCAAAGGAGAGGGCGAACCAAGCCAAAAGGCCTATGTCCACCCCCTCCCAAGACTTTCAGAGTAGGCCCGAGGACCCACACCCTACTCGCCACACAGTGACAAAACGTGTATACAAAGACAACCAAAAAAAAGACAAAAAGGTGACAAACAGGGGTAAAAGAAAGAGTGGGGAAGATAGTGAGATGGGAGAGTGAAAGTGGCCATTGTGCTATACAATGGCCGGCCCTCCGGCCAGGCATAAAAATTTCCCCTGGTCCTGGCCAAAAGGCCCGGCCCAAGAGGCAGGTGCGAAAAACGTGTGTTGTGGTGAAGTGACCATGGTGCCATAAAATCAAGTGCTTTCACACCGTGACTATACGGCACCCCTGAACTGCCACTTCAGGGGCACATTCACCACTGGCTTTTCGAAAAAGCCCTGACCACCCAGCCCAGACCACAGCAGACCCCACCACAGACAGGAAGGATATGGAGATCAGGAAGCCGGAAAGAGCCCTTTACCATCAGGCTCTGCCGTCGCTCCCATCACTCCTCCTAATTACATTCGGGAAGTACTTGCCACTCCCTCCCCCCCTTGCAAGGCAGGAGTAAGCGTTCTCTCCCAAATAACTGCCTGGAGCTAGATCCGCCCCAATCCAGGCCAGAAGGCCAGGGTCCCGACCCTCTGGTTCAGACCCCGTGGTTCTCCATCCCCATCAGAAGGCTTCCCTTTCGGCTACAAAGCGCTCCAGGTCACCTTCACTCCAGCAGGTTTTGCATAGCAACCGCAATCCCATCTCTATTTCGCCATAGATCAGGGACGGAAGCAAGCGCCACCTCCTGGAAACTGATAAGAATAGATACTACACTTGATCTTCGCCAAAAGGCCGAGAAGCAATTAGCAATAATCACGCCTCAGTTGAACCTCATTGGCTATGATACTGCCACTGCGTTCATTGCTTCTCGGCCTTTTGGCGAAGATCAGTGCCTGCCAACATCTGCCCTTCCTTGGAGGAGAAACTGACATTGAGGAGAGACACATAAGTGTCATCCAGTGGGCCGCTGAGCATTCTGGGACTTGGCATGTTAATGAGACAGGGACGATGCCTAAGTGGGCATTGTTTACCCACTGAATAGTGTTAGCATTTGAAAGAACTAAGGAGAATCTAAAGGGACAGGGCCCTAGATGTCAGATGCGTTTCTCCCACAGCAGTCCTGAAAGGCCACTGGGAGCGTATGTGTTTGAACAGCTATGCTGCTGAGAAAAGACCAAGGTGGAAGGATTTGGGGCCTTTGTTGAAAGTTCGCTAGATAACATGCCTGAACTGGAGCCCAGGTAAGCTGCCATAGACAAGGGTTGTTGGGAAACAGTTGGTCAAGCAATCACCTTCAGCCACCTTTATTTCTGGCAGATTCCAGGAGCCTAGAAAGGGGGAAGTTAGGGCATTTCATCTCTCTGAGCCAGTGAGCATTCCCGGCAGATGTGCATAAAGACTGCCCTATTGGCAGCTCAAAGGCCTCATAGGTAAGTGAAAGGCACCGCCCGAACAGGGACTTGAACCCTGGACCCTCAGATTAAAAGTCTGATGCTCTACCGACTGAGCTATCCGGGCTCTCAAAGCTCCTCCTCCATAGCGGTCCAAGCTGCTTGAATCTTGACATGTATGGTGGAAAAAGACCATTCAGCCAAGGGGACCGGGTGCCTGAAAGCACAAGTATTTGGCTTGCCCAGGCTGGCCAATCGTCCTCTCCCGTTTAATTTTCTAGGACAGGTTGAAGATAAAAGGGAGAATCTAACCTGCAACCATGCAGATAGGGTCCAGTCCGGTACAGGTGGAGAACGCCTAAAGTTTCTGCCTTAGTTTTACCTACAGTTCAATGCTCTTTGACCGGAAACAAGGGCCTTGCAAAAAGACACCGCCCGAAAGGCTTCCTTAACCCTGAACCAACACGCTTCCAGTATTCTTAATCAGTGACTGGGTTACAAATAAAGACAGTTCACCTTGAGCCTCATGTTGCCAGGTCCAGCAGAAGAAACCCAGGCAAAAAAACGAGGTAGAGTCCACTCTGGATTACAGGCAAGTGAAGAACGAGCGGCGCGTGCCAATCACTGATTGTTCTACCCAGGCTGCGTGATGACACAAAAGCTCTCTATGGTGTCAATGGGCCCGTGACTCACTTTCTCAACTCTAACGCATCTCAGTCTGCATGTAAGAAGCCGTCACTTATCTGCTGTTGAAAACACATTGCTCAGTCTCCTCAGAGACTCTCAAAAATTGCCAGTGCTGACTGTATTTCAAGTCATCGTGGCGGGGTATTGGGAAAAGTTTTCAATTAGCAATAATCACGCCTCAGTTGAACCTCATTGGCTATGATACTGCCACTGCGCAAAGCTAACCAAATCAGTGCCTGCCAACATCTGCCCTTCCTTGGAGGAGAAATTGACATTGAGGAGAGACACATAAGTGTCATCCAGTGGGCCGCTGAGCATTCTGGGACTTGGCATGTTAATGAGACAGGGACGATGCCTAAGTGGGCATTGTTTACCCACTGAATAGTGTTAGCATTTGAAAGAACTAAGGAGAATCTAAAGGGACAGGGCCCTAGATGTCAGATGCGTTTCTCCCACAGCAGTCCTGAAAGGCCACTGGGAGCGTATGTGTTTGAACAGCTATGCTGCTGAGAAAAGACCAAGGTGGAAGGATTTGGGGCCTTTGTTGAAAGTTCGCTAGATAACATGCCTGAACTGGAGCCCAGGTAAGCTGCCATAGACAAGGGTTGTTGGGAAACAGTTGGTCAAGCAATCACCTTCAGCCACCTTTATTTCTGGCAGATTCCAGGAGCCTAGAAAGGGGGAAGTTAGGGCATTTCATCTCTCTGAGCCAGTGAGCATTCCCGGCAGATGTGCATAAAGACTGCCCTATTGGCAGCTCAAAGGCCTCATAGGTAAGTGAAAGGCACCGCCCGAACAGGGACTTGAACCCTGGACCCTCAGATTAAAAGTCTGATGCTCTACCGACTGAGCTATCCGGGCTCTCAAAGCTCCTCCTCCATAGCGGTCCAAGCTGCTTGAATCTTGACATGTATGGTGGAAAAAGACCATTCAGCCAAGGGGACCGGGTGCCTGAAAGCACAAGTATTTGGCTTGCCCAGGCTGGCCAATCGTCCTCTCCCGTTTAATTTTCTAGGACAGGTTGAAGATAAAAGGGAGAATCTAACCTGCAACCATGCAGATAGGGTCCAGTCCGGTACAGGTGGAGAACGCCTAAAGTTTCTGCCTTAGTTTTACCTACAGTTCAATGCTCTTTGACCGGAAACAAGGGCCTTGCAAAAAGACACCGCCCGAAAGGCTTCCTTAACCCTGAACCAACACGCTTCCAGTATTCTTAATCAGTGACTGGGTTACAAATAAAGACAGTTCACCTTGAGCCTCATGTTGCCAGGTCCAGCAGAAGAAACCCAGGCAAAAAAACGAGGTAGAGTCCACTCTGGATTACAGGCAAGTGAAGAACGAGCGGCGCGTGCCAATCACTGATTGTTCTACCCAGGCTGCGTGATGACACAAAAGCTCTCTATGGTGTCAATGGGCCCGTGACTCACTTTCTCAACTCTAACGCATCTCAGTCTGCATGTAAGAAGCCGTCACTTATCTGCTGTTGAAAACACATTGCTCAGTCTCCTCAGAGACTCTCAAAAATTGCCAGTGCTGACTGTATTTCAAGTCATCGTGGCGGGGTATTGGGAAAAGTTTTCAATTAGCAATAATCACGCCTCAGTTGAACCTCATTGGCTATGATACTGCCACTGCGCAAAGCTAACCAAATCAGTGCCTGCCAACATCTGCCCTTCCTTGGAGGAGAAATTGACATTGAGGAGAGACACATAAGTGTCATCCAGTGGGCCGCTGAGCATTCTGGGACTTGGCATGTTAATGAGACAGGGACGATGCCTAAGTGGGCATTGTTTACCCACTGAATAGTGTTAGCATTTGAAAGAACTAAGGAGAATCTAAAGGGACAGGGCCCTAGATGTCAGATGCGTTTCTCCCACAGCAGTCCTGAAAGGCCACTGGGAGCGTATGTGTTTGAACAGCTATGCTGCTGAGAAAAGACCAAGGTGGAAGGATTTGGGGCCTTTGTTGAAAGTTCGCTAGATAACATGCCTGAACTGGAGCCCAGGTAAGCTGCCATAGACAAGGGTTGTTGGGAAACAGTTGGTCAAGCAATCACCTTCAGCCACCTTTATTTCTGGCAGATTCCAGGAGCCTAGAAAGGGGGAAGTTAGGGCATTTCATCTCTCTGAGCCAGTGAGCATTCCCGGCAGATGTGCATAAAGACTGCCCTATTGGCAGCTCAAAGGCCTCATAGGTAAGTGAAAGGCACCGCCCGAACAGGGACTTGAACCCTGGACCCTCAGATTAAAAGTCTGATGCTCTACCGACTGAGCTATCCGGGCTCTCAAAGCTCCTCCTCCATAGCGGTCCAAGCTGCTTGAATCTTGACACGTATGGTGGAAAAAGACCATTCAGCCAAGGGGACCGGGTGCCTGAAAGCACAAGTATTTGGCTTGCCCAGGCTGGCCAATCGTCCTCTCCCGTTTAATTTTCTAGGACAGGTTGAAGATAAAAGGGAGAATCTAACCTGCAACCATGCAGATAGGGTCCAGTCCGGTACAGGTGGAGAACGCCTAAAGTTTCTGCCTTAGTTTTACCTACAGTTCAATGCTCTTTGACCGGAAACAAGGGCCTTGCAAAAAGACACCGCCCGAAAGGCTTCCTTAACCCTGGACCAACACGCTTCCAGTATTCTTAATCAGTGACTGGGTTACAAATAAAGACAGTTCACCTTGAGCCTCATGTTGCCAGGTCCAGCAGAAGAAACCCAGGCAAAAAAACGAGGTAGAGTCCACTCTGGATTACAGGCAAGTGAAGAACGAGCGGCGCGTGCCAATCACTGATTGTTCTACCCAGGCTGCGTGATGACACAAAAGCTCTCTATGGTGTCAATGGGCCCGTGACTCACTTTCTCAATTCTAACGCATCTCAGTCTGCATGTAAGAAGCCGTCACTTATCTGCTGTTGAAAACACATTGCTCAGTCTCCTCAGAGACTCTCAAAAATTGCCAGTGCTGACTGTATTTCAAGTCATCGTGGCGGGGTATTGGGAAAAGTTTTCAATTAGCAATAATCACGCCTCACTCTATCAAAAAGCCAGTGGCGTGCAAAACACACCTCAAAAACTTCCACCCGGTGCCAAAAAAAAGTGCCCACACATAGAGAGTGAAACACAAAAACGTGCAACGGGTGTACAGAGTCCTCCACTAGGGAAGGACCTTACCCTGATCCCCCGGGGCGTTAGGCTCCAGACAGGGACTGAGGTACTCAGACAAAGGGTCCATCCGGCCGAAACCAGGCGGACCCCCACAACTGGAAGGACTGCCGAAGCAGACCAACCCAAGTACAGTGGGGCTCTCCCGAAGAGAGACCCCTCAAAGGAGAGGGCGAACCAAGCCAAAAGGCCTATGTCCACCTCCTCTCAAGACTTTCAGAGTAGGCCCGAGGACCCACACCCTACTCGCCACACAGTGATAAAACGTGTATACAAAGACAACCAAAAAAAAAGACAAAAAGGTGACAAACAGGGGTAAAAGAAAGAGTGGGGAAGATAGTGAGATGGGAGAGTGAAAGTGGCCATTGTGCTATACAATGGCCGGCCCTCCGGCCAGGCATAAAAATTTCCCCTGGTCCTGGCCAAAAGGCCCGGCCCAAGAGGCAGGTGCGAAAAACATGTGTTGTGGTGAAGTGACCATGGTGCCATAAAATCAAGTGCTTTCACACCGTGACTATACGGCACCCCTGAACTGCCACTTCAGGGGCACATTCACCACTGGCTTTTCGAAAAAGCCCTGACCACCCAGCCCAGACCACAGCAGACCCCACCACAGACAGGCAGGATATGGAGATCAGGAAGCCGGAAAGAGCCCTTTACCATCAGGCTCTGCCGTCGCTCCCATCACTCCTCCTAATTACATTCGGGAAGTACTTGCCACTCCCTCCCCCCCTTGCAAGGCAGGAGTAAGCGTTCTCTCCCAAATAACTGTCTGGAGCTAGATCCGCCCCAATCCAGGCCAGAAGACCAGGGTCCCGACCCTCTGGTTCAGACCCCGTGGTTCTCCATCCCCATCAGAAGGCTTCCTTTTCGGCTACAAACCGCTCCAGGTCACCTTCACTCCAGCAGGTTTTGCATAGCAACCGCAATCCCATCTCTATTTCGCCATAGATCAGGGACGGAAGCAAGCGCCACCTCCTGGAAACTGATAAGAATAGATACTACACTTGATCTTCACCAAAAGGCTGAGAAGCAATTAGCAATAATCACGCCTCAGTTGAACCTCATTGGCTATGATACTGCCACTGCGCAAAGCAATAATCACGCCTCAGTTGAACCTCATTGGCTATGATACTGCCACTGCGCAAAGCTAACCAAATCAGTGCCTGCCAACATCTGCCCTTCCTTGGAGGAGAAATTGACATTGAGGAGAGACACATAAGTGTCATCCAGTGGGCCGCTGAGCATTCTGGGACTTGGCATGTTAATGAGACAGGGACGATGCCTAAGTGGGCATTGTTTACCCACTGAATAGTGTTAGCATTTGAAAGAACTAAGGAGAATCTAAAGGGACAGGGCCCTAGATGTCAGATGCGTTTCTCCCACAGCAGTCCTGAAAGGCCACTGGGAGCGTATGTGTTTGAACAGCTATGCTGCTGAGAAAAGACCAAGGTGGAAGGATTTGGGGCCTTTGTTGAAAGTTCGCTAGATAACATGCCTGAACTGGAGCCCAGGTAAGCTGCCATAGACAAGGGTTGTTGGGAAACAGTTGGTCAAGCAATCACCTTCAGCCACCTTTATTTCTGGCAGATTCCAGGAGCCTAGAAAGGGGGAAGTTAGGACATTTCATCTCTCTGAGCCAGTGAGCATTCCCGGCAGATGTGCATAAAGACTGCCCTATTGGCAGCTCAAAGGCCTCATAGGTAAGTGAAAGGCACCGCCCGAACAGGGACTTGAACCCTGGACCCTCAGATTAAAAGTCTGATGCTCTACCGACTGAGCTATCCGGGCTCTCAAAGCTCCTCCTCCATAGCGGTCCAAGCTGCTTGAATCTTGACATGTATGGTGGAAAAAGACCATTCAGCCAAGGGGACCGGGTGCCTGAAAGCACAAGTATTTGGCTTGCCCAGGCTGGCCAATCGTCCTCTCCCGTTTAATTTTCTAGGACAGGTTGAAGATAAAAGGGAGAATCTAACCTGCAACCATGCAGATAGGGTCCAGTCCGGTACAGGTGGAGAACGCCTAAAGTTTCTGCCTTAGTTTTACCTACAGTTCAATGCTCTTTGACCGGAAACAAGGGCCTTGCAAAAAGACACCGCCCGAAAGGCTTCCTTAACCCTGGACCAACACGCTTCCAGTATTCTTAATCAGTGACTGGGTTACAAATAAAGACAGTTCACCTTGAGCCTCATGTTGCCAGGTCCAGCAGAAGAAACCCAGGCAAAAAAACGAGGTAGAGTCCACTCTGGATTACAGGCAAGTGAAGAACGAGCGGCGCGTGCCAATCACTGATTGTTCTACCCAGGCTGCGTGATGACACAAAAGCTCTCTATGGTGTCAATGGGCCCGTGACTCACTTTCTCAACTCTAACGCATCTCAGTCTGCATGTAAGAAGCCGTCACTTATCTGCTGTTGAAAACACATTGCTCAGTCTCCTCAGAGACTCTCAAAAATTGCCAGTGCTGACTGTATTTCAAGTCATCGTGGCGGGGTATTGGGAAAAGTTTTCAATTAGCAATAATCACGCCTCAGTTGAACCTCATTGGCTATGATACTGCCACTGCGCAAAGCTAACCAAATCAGTGCCTGCCAACATCTGCCCTTCCTTGGAGGAGAAACTGACATTGAGGAGAGACACATAAGTGTCATCCAGTGGGCCGCTGAGCATTCTGGGACTTGGCATGTTAATGAGACAGGGACGATGCCTAAGTGGGCATTGTTTACCCACTGAATAGTGTTAGCATTTGAAAGAACTAAGGAGAATCTAAAGGGACAGGGCCCTAGATGTCAGATGCGTTTCTCCCACAGCAGTCCTGAAAGGCCACTGGGAGCGTATGTGTTTGAACAGCTATGCTGCTGAGAAAAGACCAAGGTGGAAGGATTTGGGGCCTTTGTTGAAAGTTCGCTAGTTAACATGCCTGAACTGGAGCCCAGGTAAGCTGCCATAGACAAGGGTTGTTGGGAAACAGTTGGTCAAGCAATCACCTTCAGCCACCTTTATTTCTGGCAGATTCCAGGAGCCTAGAAAGGGGGAAGTTAGGGCATTTCATCTCTCTGAGCCAGTGAGCATTCCCGGCAGATGTGCATAAAGACTGCCCTATTGGCAGCTCAAAGGCCTCATAGGTAAGTGAAAGGCACCGCCCGAACAGGGACTTGAACCCTGGACCCTCAGATTAAAAGTCTGATGCTCTACCGACTGAGCTATCCGGGCTCTCAAAGCTCCTCCTCCATAGCGGTCCAAGCTGCTTGAATCTTGACATGTATGGTGGAAAAAGACCATTCAGCCAAGGGGACCGGGTGCCTGAAAGCACAAGTATTTGGCTTGCCCAGGCTGGCCAATCGTCCTCTCTCGTTTAATTTTCTAGGACAGGTTGAAGATAAAAGGGAGAATCTAACCTGCAACCATGCAGATAGGGTCCAGTCCGATACAGGTGGAGAACGCCTAAAGTTTCTGCCTTAGTTTTACCTACAGTTCAATGCTCTTTGACCGGAAACAAGGGCCTTGCAAAAAGACACCGCCCGAAAGGCTTCCTTAACCCTGAACCAACACGCTTCCAGTATTCTTAATCAGTGACTGGGTTACAAATAAAGACAGTTCACCTTGAGCCTCATGTTGCCAGGTCCAGCAGAAGAAACCCAGGCAAAAAAACGAGGTAGAGTCCACTCTGGATTACAGGCAAGTGAAGAACGAGCGGCGCGTGCCAATCACTGATTGTTCTACCCAGGCTGCGTGATGACACAAAAGCTCTCTATGGTGTCAATGGGCCCGTGACTCACTTTCTCAACTCTAACGCATCTCAGTCTGCATGTAAGAAGCCGTCACTTATCTGCTGTTGAAAACACATTGCTCAGTCTCCTCAGAGACTCTCAAAAATTGCCAGTGCTGACTGTATTTCAAGTCATCGTGGCGGGGTATTGGGAAAAGTTTTCAATTAGCAATAATCACGCCTCAGTTGAACCTCATTGGCTATGATACTGCCACTGCGCAAAGCTAACCAAATCAGTGCCTGCCAACATCTGCCCTTCCTTGGAGGAGAAATTGACATTGAGGAGAGACACATAAGTGTCATCCAGTGGGCCGCTGAGCATTCTGGGACTTGGCATGTTAATGAGACAGGGACGATGCCTAAGTGGGCATTGTTTACCCACTGAATAGTGTTAGCATTTGAAAGAACTAAGGAGAATCTAAAGGGACAGGGCCCTAGATGTCAGATGCGTTTCTCCCACAGCAGTCCTGAAAGGCCACTGGGAGCGTATGTGTTTGAACAGCTATGCTGCTGAGAAAAGACCAAGGTGGAAGGATTTGGGGCCTTTGTTGAAAGTTCGCTAGATAACATGCCTGAACTGGAGCCCAGGTAAGCTGCCATAGACAAGGGTTGTTGGGAAACAGTTGGTCAAGCAATCACCTTCAGCCACCTTTATTTCTGGCAGATTCCAGGAGCCTAGAAAGGGGGAAGTTAGGGCATTTCATCTCTCTGAGCCAGTGAGCATTCCCGGCAGATGTGCATAAAGACTGCCCTATTGGCAGCTCAAAGGCCTCATAGGTAAGTGAAAGGCACCGCCCGAACAGGGACTTGAACCCTGGACCCTCAGATTAAAAGTCTGATGCTCTACCGACTGAGCTATCCGGGCTCTCAAAGCTCCTCCTCCATAGCGGTCCAAGCTGCTTGAATCTTGACATGTATGGTGGAAAAAGACCATTCAGCCAAGGGGACCGGGTGCCTGAAAGCACAAGTATTTGGCTTGCCCAGGCTGGCCAATCGTCCTCTCCCGTTTAATTTTCTAGGACAGGTTGAAGATAAAAGGGAGAATCTAACCTGCAACCATGCAGATAGGGTCCAGTCCGGTACAGGTGGAGAACGCCTAAAGTTTCTGCCTTAGTTTTACCTACAGTTCAATGCTCTTTGACCGGAAACAAGGGCCTTGCAAAAAGACACCGCCCGAAAGGCTTCCTTAACCCTGGACCAACACGCTTCCAGTATTCTTAATCAGTGACTGGGTTACAAATAAAGACAGTTCACCTTGAGCCTCATGTTGCCAGGTCCAGCAGAAGAAACCCAGGCAAAAAAACGAGGTAGAGTCCACTCTGGATTACAGGCAAGTGAAGAACGAGCGGCGCGTGCCAATCACTGATTGTTCTACCCAGGCTGCGTGATGACACAAAAGCTCTCTATGGTGTCAATGGGCCCGTGACTCACTTTCTCAACTCTAACGCATCTCAGTCTGCATGTAAGAAGCCGTCACTTATCTGCTGTTGAAAACACATTGCTCAGTCTCCTCAGAGACTCTCAAAAATTGCCAGTGCTGACTGTATTTCAAGTCATCGTGGCGGGGTATTGGGAAAAGTTTTCAATTAGCAATAATCACGCCTCAGTTGAACCTCATTGGCTATGATACTGCCACTGCGCAAAGCTAACCAAATCAGTGCCTGCCAACATCTGCCCTTCCTTGGAGGAGAAATTGACATTGAGGAGAGACACATAAGTGTCATCCAGTGGGCCGCTGAGCATTCTGGGACTTGGCATGTTAATGAGACAGGGACGATGCCTAAGTGGGCATTGTTTACCCACTGAATAGTGTTAGCATTTGAAAGAACTAAGGAGAATCTAAAGGGACAGGGCCCTAGATGTCAGATGCGTTTCTCCCACAGCAGTCCTGAAAGGCCACTGGGAGCGTATGTGTTTGAACAGCTATGCTGCTGAGAAAAGACCAAGGTGGAAGGATTTGGGGCCTTTGTTGAAAGTTCGCTAGATAACATGCCTGAACTGGAGCCCAGGTAAGCTGCCATAGACAAGGGTTGTTGGGAAACAGTTGGTCAAGCAATCACCTTCAGCCACCTTTATTTCTGGCAGATTCCAGGAGCCTAGAAAGGGGGAAGTTAGGACATTTCATCTCTCTGAGCCAGTGAGCATTCCCGGCAGATGTGCATAAAGACTGCCCTATTGGCAGCTCAAAGGCCTCATAGGTAAGTGAAAGGCACCGCCCGAACAGGGACTTGAACCCTGGACCCTCAGATTAAAAGTCTGATGCTCTACCGACTGAGCTATCCAGGCTCTCCAAGCTCCTCCTCCATAGCGGTCCAAGCTGCTTGAATCTTGACATGTATGGTGGAAAAAGACCATTCAGCCAAGGGGACCGGGTGCCTGAAAGCACAAGTATTTGGCTTGCCCAGGCTGGCCAATCGTCCTCTCCCGTTTAATTTTCTAGGACAGGTTAAAGATAAAAGGGAGAATCTAACCTGCAACCATGCAGATAGGGTCCAGTCCGGTACAGGTGGAGAACGCCTAAAGTTTCTGCCTTAGTTTTACCTACAGTTCAATGCTCTTTGACCGGAAACAAGGGCCTTGCAAAAAGACACCGCCCGAAAGGCTTCCTTAACCCTGGACCAACACGCTTCCAGTATTCTTAAGCAGTGACTGGGTTACAAATAAAGACAGTTCACCTTGAGCCTCATGTTGCCAGGTCCAGCAGAAGAAACCCAGGCAAAAAAACGAGGTAGAGTCCACTCTGGATTACAGGCAAGTGAAGAACGAGCGGCGCGTGCCAATCACTGATTGTTCTACCCAGGCTGCATGATGACACAAAAGCTCTCTATGGTGTCAATGGGCCCGTGACTCACTTTCTCAACTCTAACGCATCTCAGTCTGCATGTAAGAAGCCATCACTTATCTGCTGTTGAAAACACATTGCTCAGTCTCCTCAGAGACTCTCAAAAATTGCCAGTGCTGACTGTATTTCAAGTCATCGTGGCGGGGTATTGGGAAAAGTTTTCAATTAGCAATAATCACTCTATCGAAAAGCCAGTGGCGTGCAAAACACACCTCAAAAACTTCCACCCGGTGCCAAAAAAAAGTGCCCACACATAGAGAGTGAAACACAAAAAAGTGCAACGGGTGTACAGAGTCCTCCACTAGGGAAGGACCTTACCCTGATCCCCCGGGGCGTTAGGCTCCAGACAGGGACTGAGGTACTCAGACAAAGGGTCCATCTGGCCGAAACCAGGTGGACCCCCACAACTGGAAGGTCTGCCAAAGCAGACCGACCCAAGTACAGTGGGGCTCCCCCGAAGGGAGACCCCTCAAAGGAGAGGGCGAACCAAGCCAAAAGGCCTATGTCCACCCCTCCCAAGACTTTCAGAGTAGGCCCGAGGACCCACACCCTACTCGCCACACAGTGACAAAACGTGTATACAAAGACAACCAAAAAAAAGACAAAAAGGTGACAAACAGGGGTAAAAGAAAGAGTGGGGAAGATAGTGAGATGGGAGAGTGAAAGTGGCCATTGTGCTATACAATGGCCGGCCCTCCGGCCAGGCATAAAAATTTCCCCTGGTCCTGGCCAAAAGGCACGGCCCAAGAGGCAGGTGTGAAAAACGTGTGTTGTGGTGAAGTGACCATGGTGCCATAAAATCAAGTGCTTTCACACCGTGACTATACGGCACCCCTGAACTGCCACTTCAGGGGCACATTCACCACTGGCTTTTCGAAAAAGCCCTGACCCACAGCCCAGACCACAGCAGCCCCCACCCCAGGCAGAAAGGTATGGAGTTCTGGAAGCTTGGAGAGAGCCCTTGCCATCAGGCTTCACCGTCGTTCCGTCCCTCCTACCTAATTACATTTGGGAAATACTGGCCGCTCCCCCGGTGGGAGCAAGGGGAGCCAGCGTTCTCTCCCAAATAACTGTCCAGAGCTAGAGCTGCCCCAATCCAGGCCAGAAGGCCAGGATCCCGACCCTCCGCCAAGACCGAATGGTTCTCCGTCCCCATCAGAAGGCTTCCCTTTCGGCTACAAACCGCTCCGGGTTACCTTCACTCCAGCAGGTTTTGCATAGCAACCGCAATCCCATCTCTATCTCGCCATAGATCAGGGACAGAAGCAAGCGCCACCTCCTGGAAACTGATAAGTACAGATACTAGATTTGATCTTAGCCAAAGGGCCGAGAAGCAATTAGCAATAATCACTCTATCGAAAAGCCAGTGGCGTGCAAAACACACCTCATAAACTTCCACCCGGTGCCAAAAAAAAATGCCCACACATAGAGAGTGAAACACAAAAAAGTGCAACGGGTGTACAGAGTCCTCCACTAGGGAAGTACCTTACCCTGATCCCCCGGGGCGTTAGGCTCCAGACAGGGACTGAGGTACTCAGACAAAGGGTCCATCCGGCCGAAACCAGGCGGACCCCCACAACTGGAAGGACTGCCGAAGCAGACCAACCCAAGTACAGTGGGGCTCTCCCGAAGAGAGACCCCTCAAAGGAGAGGACAAACCAAGCCAAAAGGCCTATGTCCACCCCCTCCCAAAACTTTCAGAGTAGGCCCGAGGACCCACACCCTACTCGCCACACAGTGATAAAACGTGTATACAAAGACAACCAAAAAAAAAAAGACAAAAAGGTGACAAACAGGGGTAAAAGAAAGAGTGGGGAAGATAGTGAGATGGGAGAGTGAAAGTGGCCATTGTGCTATACAATGGCCGGCCCTCCGGCCAGGCATAAAAATTTCCCCTGGTCCTGGCCAAAAGGCCCGGCCCAAGAGGCAGGTGCGAAAAACGTGTGTTGTGGTGAAGTGACCATGGTGCCATAAAATCAAGTGCTTTCACACCGTGACTATACGGCACCCCTGAACTGCCACTTCAGGGGCACATTCACCACTGGCTTTTCGAAAAAGCCCTGACCACCCAGCCCAGACCACAGCAGACCCCACCACAGACAGGAAGGATATGGAGATCAGGAAGCCGGAAAGAGCCCTTTACCATCAGGCTCTGCCGTCGCTCCCATCACTCCTCCTAATTACATTCGGGAAGTACTTGCCACTCCCTCCCCCCCTTGCAAGGCAGGAGTAAGCGTTCTCTCCCAAATAACTGTCTGGAGCTAGATCCGCCCCAATCCAGGACAGAAGGCCAGGGTCCCGACCCTCTGGTTCAGACCCCGTGGTTCTCCATCCCCATCAGAAGGCTTCCCTTTCGGCTACAAACCGCTCCAGGTCACCTTCACTCCAGCAGGTTTTGCATAGCAACCGCAATCCCATCTCTATTTCGCCATAGATCAGGGACGGAAGCAAGCGCCACCTCCTGGAAACTGATAAGAATAGATACTACACTTGATCTTCGCCAAAAGGCCGAGAAGCAATTAGCAATAATCACGCCTCAGTTGAACCTCATTGGCTATGATACTGCCACTGCGCAAAGCTAACCAAATCAGTGCCTGCCAACATCTGCCCTTCCTTGGAGGAGAAATTGACATTGAGGAGAGACACATAAGTGTCATCCAGTGGGCCGCTGAGCATTCTGGGACTTGGCATGTTAATGAGACAGGGACGATGCCTAAGTGGGCATTGTTTACCCACTGAATAGTGTTAGCATTTGAAAGAACTAAGGAGAATCTAAAGGGACAGGGCCCTAGATGTCAGATGCGTTTCTCCCACAGCAGTCCTGAAAGGCCACTGGGAGCGTATGTGTTTGAACAGCTATGCTGCTGAGAAAAGACCAAGGTGGAAGGATTTGGGGCCTTTGTTGAAAGTTCGCTAGATAACATGCCTGAACTGGAGCCCAGGTAAGCTGCCATAGACAAGGGTTGTTGGGAAACAGTTGGTCAAGCAATCACCTTCAGCCACCTTTATTTCTGGCAGATTCCAGGAGCCTAGAAAGGGGGAAGTTAGGGCATTTCATCTCTCTGAGCCAGTGAGCATTCCCGGCAGATGTGCATAAAGACTGCCCTATTGGCAGCTCAAAGGCCTCATAGGTAAGTGAAAGGCACCGCCCGAACAGGGACTTGAACCCTGGACCCTCAGATTAAAAGTCTGATGCTCTACCGACTGAGCTATCCGGGCTCTCAAAGCTCCTCCTCCATAGCGGTCCAAGCTGCTTGAATCTTGACATGTATGGTGGAAAAAGACCATTCAGCCAAGGGGACCGGGTGCCTGAAAGCACAAGTATTTGGCTTGCCCAGGCTGGCCAATCGTCCTCTCCCGTTTAATTTTCTAGGACAGGTTGAAGATAAAAGGGAGAATCTAACCTGCAACCATGCAGATAGGGTCCAGTCCGGTACAGGTGGAGAACGCCTAAAGTTTCTGCCTTAGTTTTACCTACAGTTCAATGCTCTTTGACCGGAAACAAGGGCCTTGCAAAAAGACACCACCCGAAAGGCTTCCTTAACCCTGGACCAACACGCTTCCAGTATTCTTAATCAGTGACTGGGTTACAAATAAAGACAGTTCACCTTGAGCCTCATGTTGCCAGGTCCAGCAGAAGAAACCCAGGCAAAAAAACGAGGTAGAGTCCACTCTGGATTACAGGCAAGTGAAGAACGAGCGGCGCGTGCCAATCACTGATTGTTCTACCCAGGCTGCGTGATGACACAAAAGCTCTCTATGGTGTCAATGGGCCCGTGACTCACTTTCTCAACTCTAACGCATCTCAGTCTGCATGTAAGAAGCCGTCACTTATCTGCTGTTGAAAACACATTGCTCAGTCTCCTCAGAGACTCTCAAAAATTGCCAGTGCTGACTGTATTTCAAGTCATCGTGGCGGGGTATTGGGAAAAGTTTTCAATTAGCAATAATCACTCTATCGAAAAGCCAGTGGCGTGCAAAACACACCTCAAAAACTTCCACCCGGTGCCAAAAAAAAGTGCCCACACATAGAGAGTGAAACACAAAAACGTGCAACGGGTGTACAGAGTCCTCCACTAGGGAAGGACCTTACCCTGATCCCCCGGGGCGTTAGGCTCCAGACAGGGACTGAGGTACTCAGACAAAGGGTCCATCTGGCCGAAACCAGGCGGACCCCCACAACTGGAAGGACTGCCGAAGCAGACCAACCCAAGTACAGTGGGGCTCTCCCGAAGAGAGACCCCTCAAAGGAGAGGGCGAACCAAGCCAAAAGGCCTATGTCCACCCCCTCCCAAGACTTTCAGAGTAGGCCCGAGGACCCACACCCTACTCGCCACACAGTGACAAACGTGTATACAAAACAACCAAAAAAAGGACAAAAAGGTGACAAACAGGGGTAAAAGAAAGAGTGGGGAAGATAGTGAGATGGGAGAGTGAAAGTGGCCATTGTGCTATACAATGGCCGACCCTCCGGCCAGGCATAAAAATTTCCCCTGGTCCTGGCCAAAAGGCCGGCCCAAGAGGCAGGTGCGAAAAACGTGTGTTGTGGTGAAGTGACCATGGTGCCATAAAATCAAGTGCTTTCACACCGTGACTATACGGCACCCCTGAACTGCCACTTCAGGGGCACATTCACCACTGGCTTTTCGAAAAAGCCCTGACCACCCAGCCCAGACCACAGCAGACAGGAAGGATATGGAGATCGGGAAGCCGGAAAGAGCCCTTTACCATCAGGCTCTGCCGTCGCTCCCATCACTCCTCCTAATTACATTCAGGAAGTACTTGCCACTCCCTCCCCCCCTTGCAAGGCAGGAGTAAGCGTTCTCTCCCAAAAAACTGTCTGGAGCTAGATCCGCCCCAATCCAGGCCAGAAGGCCAGGATCCCGACCCTCTGGTTCAGACCCCGTGGTTCTCCATCCCCATCAGAAGGCTTCCCTTTCAGCTACAAACCGCTCCAGGTCACCTTCACTCCAGCAGGTTTTGCATAGCAACCGCAATCCCATCTCTATTTCGCCATAGATCAGGGACGGAAGCAAGCGCCACCTCCTGGAAACTGATAAGAATAGATACTACACTTGATCTTCGCCAAAAGGCCGAGAAGCAATTAGCAATAATCACTCTATCGAAAAGCCAGTGGCGTGCAAAACACACCTCAAAAACTTCCACCCGGTGCCAAAAAAAAAGTGCCCACACATAGAGAGTGAAACACAAAAAACGTGCAACGGGTGTACAGAGTCCTCCACTAGGGAAGGACCTTACCCTGATCCCCCGGGGCGTTAGGCTCCAGACAGGGACTGAGGTACTCAGACAAAGGGTTCATCCGGCCGAAACCAGACGGACCCCCACAACTGGAAGGACTGCCGAAGCAGACCAACCCAAGTACAGTGGGGCTCTCCCGAAGAGAGACCCCTCGAAGGAGAGGGCGAACCAAGCCAAAAGGCCTATGTCCACCCCCTCTCAAGACTTTCAGAGTAGGCCCGAGGACCCACACCCTACTCGCCACACAGTGACAAAACGTGTATACAAAGACAACCAAAAAAAGACAAAAAGGTGACAAACAGGGGTAAAAGAAAGAGTGGGGAAGATAGTGAGATGGGAGAGTGAAAGTGGCCATTGTGCTATACAATGGCCGGCCCTCCGGCCAGGCATAAAAATTTCCCCTGGTCCTGGCCAAAAGGCCCGGCCCAAGAGGCAGGTGCGAAAAACATGTGTTGTGGTGAAGTGACCATGGTGCCATAAAATCAAGTGCTTTCACACCGTGACTATACGGCACCCCTGAACTGCCACTTCAGGGGCACATTCACCACTGGCTTTTCGAAAAAGCCCTGACCACCCAGCCCAGACCACAGCGGACCCCACCACAGACAGGAAGGATATGGAGATCAGGAAGCCGGAAAGAACCCTTTACCATCAGGCTCTGCCGTCGCTCCCATCACTCCTCCTAATTACATTCGGGAAGTACTTGCCACTCCCTCCCCCCCTTGCAAGGCAGGAGTAAGCGTTCTCTCCCAAATAACTGTCTGGAGCTAGATCCGCCCCAATCCAGGCCAGAAGGCCAGGGTCCCGACCCTCTGGTTCAGACCCCGTGGTTCTCCATCCCCATCAGAAGGCTTCCCTTTCGGCTACAAACCGCTCCAGGTCACCTTCACTCCAGCAGGTTTTGCATAGCAACCGCAATCCCATCTCTATTTCGCCATAGATCAGGGACGGAAGCAAGCGCCACCTCATGGAAACTGATAAGAATAGATACTACACTTGATCTTCGCCAAAAGGCCGAGAAGCAATTAGCAATAATCACGCCTCAGTTGAACCTCATTGGCTATGATACGGCCACTGCGCAAAGCTAACCAAATCAGTGCCTGCCAACATCTGCCCTTCCTTGGAGGAGAAATTGACATTGAGGAGAGACACATAAGTGTCATCCAGTGGGCCGCTGAGCATTCTGGGACTTGGCATGTTAATGAGACAGGGACGATGCCTAAGTGGGCATTGTTTACCCACTGAATAGTGTTAGCATTTGAAAGAACTAAGGAAAATCTAAAGGGACAGGGCCCTAGATGTCAGATGCGTTTCTCCCACAGCAGTCCTGAAAGGCCACTGGGAGCGTATGTGTTTGAACAGCTATGCTGCTGAGAAAAGACCAAGGTGGAAGGATTTGGGGCCTTTGTTGAAAGTTCGCTAGATAACATGCCTGAACTGGAGCCCAGGTAAGCTGCCATAGACAAGGGTTGTTGGGAAACAGTTGGTCAAGCAATCACCTTCAGCCACCTTTATTTCTGGCAGATTCCAGGAGCCTAGAAAGGGGGAAGTTAGGACATTTCATCTCTCTGAGCCAGTGAGCATTCCCGGCAGATGTGCATAAAGACTGCCCTATTGGCAGCTCAAAGGCCTCATAGGTAAGTGAAAGGCACCGCCCGAACAGGGACTTGAACCCTGGACCCTCAGATTAAAAGTCTGATGCTCTACCGACTGAGCTATCCGGGCTCTGAAAGCTCCTCCTCCATAGCGGTCCAAGCTGCTTGAATCTTGACATGTATGGTGGAAAAAGACCATTCAGCCAAGGGGACCGGGTGCCTGAAAGCACAAGTATTTGGCTTGCCCAGGCTGGCCAATCGTCCTCTCCCGTTTAATTTTCTAGGACAGGTTGAAGATAAAAGGGAGAATCTAACCTGCAACCATGCAGATAGGGTCCAGTCCGGTACAGGTGGAGAACGCCTAAAGTTTCTGCCTTAGTTTTACCTACAGTTCAATGCTCTTTGACCGGAAACAAGGGCCTTGCAAAAAGACACCGCCCGAAAGGCTTCCTTAACCCTGGACCAACACGCTTCCAGTATTCTTAAGCAGTGACTGGGTTACAAATAAAGACAGTTCACCTTGAGCCTCATGTTGCCAGGTCCAGCAGAAGAAACCCAGGCAAAAAAACGAGGTAGAGTCCACTCTGGATTACAGGCAAGTGAAGAACGAGCGGCGCGTGCCAATCACTGATTGTTCTACCCAGGCTGCGTGATGACACAAAAGCTCTCTATGGTGTCAATGGGCCCGTGACTCACTTTCTCAACTCTAACGCATCTCAGTCTGCATGTAAGAAGCCGTCACTTATCTGCTGTTGAAAACACATTGCTCAGTCTCCTCAGAGACTCTCAAAAATTGCCAGTGCTGACTGTATTTCAAGTCATCGTGGCGGGGTATTGGGAAAAGTTTTCAATTAGCAATAATCACGCCTCAGTTGAACCTCATTGGCTATGATACTGCCACTGCGCAAAGCTAACCAAATCAGTGCCTGCCAACATCTGCCCTTCCTTGGAGGAGAAATTGACATTGAGGAGAGACACATAAGTGTCATCCAGTGGGCCGCTGAGCATTCTGGGACTTGGCATGTTAATGAGACAGGGACGATGCCTAAGTGGGCATTGTTTACCCACTGAATAGTGTTAGCATTTGAAAGAACTAAGGAGAATCTAAAGGGACAGGGCCCTAGATGTCAGATGCGTTTCTCCCACAGCAGTCCTGAAAGGCCACTGGGAGCGTATGTGTTTGAACAGCTATGCTGCTGAGAAAAGACCAAGGTGGAAGGATTTGGGGCCTTTGTTGAAAGTTCGCTAGATAACATGCCTGAACTGGAGCCCAGGTAAGCTGCCATAGACAAGGGTTGTTGGGAAACAGTTGGTCAAGCAATCACCTTCAGCCACCTTTATTTCTGGCAGATTCCAGGAGCCTAGAAAGGGGGAAGTTAGGACATTTCATCTCTCTGAGCCAGTGAGCATTCCCGGCAGATGTGCATAAAGACTGCCCTATTGGCAGCTCAAAGGCCTCATAGGTAAGTGAAAGGCACCGCCCGAACAGGGACTTGAACCCTGGACCCTCAGATTAAAAGTCTGATGCTCTACCGACTGAGCTATCCGGGCTCTCAAAGCCTCTCCATAGCGGTCCAAGCTGCTTGAATCTTGACATGTATGGTGGAAAAAGACCATTCAGCCAAGGGGACCGGGTGCCTGAAAGCACAAGTATTTGGCTTGCCCAGGCTGGCCAATCGTCCTCTCCCGTTTAATTTTCTAGGACAGGTTGAAGATAAAAGGGAGAATCTAACCTGCAACCATGCAGATAGGGTCCAGTCCAGGTGGAGAACGCCTAAAGTTTCTGCCTTAGTTTTACCTACAGTTCAATGCTCTTTGACCGGAAACAAGGGCCTTGCAAAAAGACACCGCCCGAAAGGCTTCCTTAACCCTGGACCAACACGCTTCCAGTATTCTTAATCAGTGACTGGGTTACAAATAAAGACAGTTCACCTTGAGCCTCATGTTGCCAGGTCCAGCAGAAGAAACCCAGGCAAAAAAACAAGGTAGAGTCCACTCTGGATTACAGGCAAGTGAAGAACGAGCGGCGCGTGCCAATCACTGATTGTTCTACCCAGGCTGCGTGATGACACAAAAGCTCTCTATGGTGTCAATGGGCCCGTGACTCACTTTCTCAACTCTAACGCATCTCAGTCTGCATGTAAGAAGCCGTCACTTATCTGCTGTTGAAAACACATTGCTCAGTCTCCTCAGAGACTCTCAAAAATTGCCAGTGCTGACTGTATTTCAAGTCATCGTGGCGGGGTATTGGGAAAAGTTTTCAATTAGCAATAATCACGCCTCAGTTGAACCTCATTGGCTATGATACTGCCACTGCGCAAAGCTAACCAAATCAGTGCCTGCCAACATCTGCCCTTCCTTGGAGGAGAAATTGACATTGAGGAGAGACACATAAGTGTCATCCAGTGGGCCGCTGAGCATTCTGGGACTTGGCATGTTAATGAGACAGGGACGATGCCTAAGTGGGCATTGTTTACCCACTGAATAGTGTTAGCATTTGAAAGAACTAAGGAGAATCTAAAGGGACAGGGCCCTAGATGTCAGATGCGTTTCTCCCACAGCAGTCCTGAAAGGCCACTGGGAGCGTATGTGTTTGAACAGCTATGCTGCTGAGAAAAGACCAAGGTGGAAGGATTTGGGGCCTTTGTTGAAAGTTCGCTAGATAACATGCCTGAACTGGAGCCCAGGTAAGCTGCCATAGACAAGGGTTGTTGGGAAACAGTTGGTCAAGCAATCACCTTCAGCCACCTTTATTTCTGGCAGATTCCAGGAGCCTAGAAAGGGGGAAGTTAGGACATTTCATCTCTCTGAGCCAGTGAGCATTCCCGGCAGATGTGCATAAAGACTGCCCTATTGGCAGCTCAAAGGCCTCATAGGTAAGTGAAAGGCACCGCCCGAACAGGGACTTGAACCCTGGACCCTCAGATTAAAAGTCTGATGCTCTACCGACTGAGCTATCCGGGCTCTCAAAGCCTCTCCATAGCGTTCCAAGCTGCTTGAATCTTGACATGTATGGTGGAAAAAGACCATTCAGCCAAGGGGACCGGGTGCCTGAAAGCACAAGTATTTGGCTTGCCCAGGCTGGCCAATCATCCTCTCCCGTTTAATTTTCTAGGACAGGTTGAAGATAAAAGGGAGAATCTAACCTGCAACCATGCAGATAGGGTCCAGTCCGGTACAGGTGGAGAACGCCTAAAGTTTCTGCCTTAGTTTTACCTACAGTTCAATGCTCTTTGACCGGAAACAAGGGCCTTGCAAAAAGACACTGCCCGAAAGGCTTCCTTAACCCTGGACCAACACGCTTCCAGTATTCTTAATCAGTGACTGGGTTACAAATAAAGACAGTTCACCTTGAGCCTCATGTTGCCAGGTCCAGCAGAAGAAACCCAGGCAAAAAAACGAGGTAGAGTCCACTCTGGATTACAGGCAAATGAAGAACGAGCGGCGCGTGCCAATCACTGATTGTTCTACCCAGGCTGCGTGATGACACAAAAGCTCTCTATGGTGTCAATGGGCCCGTGACTCACTTTCTCAACTCTAACGCATCTCAGTCTGCATGTAAGAAGCCGTCACTTATCTGCTGTTGAAAACACATTGCTCAGTCTCCTCAGAGACTCTCAAAAATTGCCAGTGCTGACTGTATTTCAAGTCATCGTGGCGGGGTATTGGGAAAAGTTTTCAATTAGCAATAATCACGCCTCAGTTGAACCTCATTGGCTATGATACTGCCACTGCGCAAAGCTAACCAAATCAGTGCCTGCCAACATCTGCCCTTCCTTGGAGGAGAAATTGACATTGAGGAGAGACACATAAGTGTCATCCAGTGGGCCGCTGAGCATTCTGGGACTTGGCATGTTAATGAGACAGGGACGATGCCTAAGTGGGCATTGTTTACCCACTGAATAGTGTTAGCATTTGAAAGAACTAAGGAGAATCTAAAGGGACAGGGCCCTAGATGTCAGATGCGTTTCTCCCACAGCAGTCCTGAAAGGCCACTGGGAGCGTATGTGTTTGAACAGCTATGCTGCTGAGAAAAGACCAAGGTGGAAGGATTTGGGGCCTTTGTTGAAAGTTCGCTAGATAACATGCCTGAACTGGAGCCCAGGTAAGCTGCCATAGACAAGGGTTGTTGGGAAACAGTTGGTCAAGCAATCACCTTCAGCCACCTTTATTTCTGGCAGATTCCAGGAGCCTAGAAAGGGGGAAGTTAGGACATTTCATCTCTCTGAGCCAGTGAGCATTCCCGGCAGATGTGCATAAAGACTGCCCTATTGGCAGCTCAAAGGCCTCATAGGTAAGTGAAAGGCACCGCCCGAACAGGGACTTGAACCCTGGACCCTCAGATTAAAAGTCTGATGCTCTACCGACTGAGCTATCCGGGCTCTCAAAGCTCCTCCTCCATAGCGGTCCAAGCTGCTTGAATCTTGACATGTATGGTGGAAAAAGACCATTCAGCCAAGGGGACCGGGTGCCTGAAAGCACAAGTATTTGGCTTGCCCAGGCTGGCCAATCGTCCTCTCCCGTTTAATTTTCTAGGACAGGTTGAAGATAAAAGGGAGAATCTAACCTGCAACCATGCAGATAGGGTCCAGTCCGGTACAGGTGGAGAACGCCTAAAGTTTCTGCCTTAGTTTTACCTACAGTTCAATGCTCTTTGACCGGAAACAAGGGCCTTGCAAAAAGACACCGCCCGAAAGGCTTCCTTAACCCTGGACCAACACGCTTCCAGTATTCTTAATCAGTGACTGGGTTACAAATAAAGACAGTTCACCTTGAGCCTCATGTTGCCAGGTCCAGCAGAAGAAACCCAGGCAAAAAAACGAGGTAGAGTCCACTCTGGATTACAGGCAAGTGAAGAACGAGCGGCGCGTGCCAATCACTGATTGTTCTACCCAGGCTGCGTGATGACACAAAAGCTCTCTATGGTGTCAATGGGCCCGTGACTCACTTTCTCAACTCTAACGCATCTCAGTCTGCATGTAAGAAGCCGTCACTTATCTGCTGTTGAAAACACATTGCTCAGTCTCCTCAGAGACTCTCAAAAATTGCCAGTGCTGACTGTATTTCAAGTCATCGTGGCGGGGTATTGGGAAAAGTTTTCAATTAGCAATAATCACTCTATCGAAAAGCCAGTGGCGTGCAAAACACACCTCAAAAACTTCCACCCGGTGCCAAAAAAAAGTGCCCACACATAGAGAGTGAAACACAAAAACGTGCAACGGGTGTACAGAGTCCTCCACTAGGGAAGGACCTTACCCTGATCCCCCGGGGCGTTAGGCTCCAGACAGGGACTGAGGTACTCAGACAAAGGGTCCATCCGGCTGAAACCAGGCGGACCCCCACAACTGGAAGGACTGCCGAAGCAGACCAACCCAAGTACAGTGGGGCTCTCCCGAAGAGAGACCCCTCAAAGGAGAGGGCAAACCAAGCCAAAAGGCCTATGTCCACCCCCTCCCAAGACTTTCAGAGTAGGCCCGAGGACCCACACCCTACTCGCCACACAGTGACAAAACGTGTATACAAAGACAACCAAAAAAAAGACAAAAAGGTGACAAACAGGGGTAAAAGAAAGAGTGGGGAAGATAGTGAGATGGGAGAGTGAAAGTGGCCATTGTGCTAAACAATGGCCGGCCCTCCGGCCAGGCATAAAAATTTCCCCTGGTCCTGGCCAAAAGGCCCGGCCCAAGAGGAAGGTGCGAAAAACGTGTGTTGTGGTGAAGTGACCATGGTGCCATAAAATCAAGTGCTTTCACACCGTGACTATACGGCACCCCTGAACTGCCACTTCAGGGGCACATTCACCACTGGCTTTTCGAAAAAGCCCTGACCACCCAGCCCAGACCACAGCAGACCCCACCACAGGCAGAAAGGATATGGAGATCAGGAAGCCGGAAAGAGTCCTTTATCAGGCTCTGCCGTCGCTCCCATCACTCCCTCCTAATTACATTCGGGAAGTACTAACCACTCCCCCCCTGTAAGAGGGAAGTAAGCGTTCTCTCCCAAATAACTGTCCAGAGCTAGATCTGCCCCAATCCAGGCCAGAAGGCCAGGGTCCCGACCCTCTGGTTCAGACCCCGTGGTTCTCCATCCCCATCAGAAGGCTTCCCTTTCGGCTACAAACCGCTCCAGGTCACCTTCACTCCAGCAGGTTTTGCATAGCAACCGCAATCCCATCTCTATTTCGCCATAGATCAGGGACGGAAGCAAGCGCCACCTCCTGGAAACTGATAAGAACAGATTTTTTTTTTTTTTTTTTTTTCTTCCTTCAGATCCAGCAAACAATACTCTTTCATCAAGAACCAAAACATCGATTCTCTCCAGTACCGTGCTTCAATCATCATTCAGGTAAGTTCTTTACTTATTTACTTATTTTCTATTTTTTTTCTTTTTAAAACTTGTCAAAAAGGTATTTAAAACATGTACAAAAGAACACATAAAAACATCCTCAACCCCTCATCTACCCCCACCCCTCCACTCTTCCCATCTCCAAAATACATTCGCCTCCTCCACCCCCATCCACTTCCTATCCACCAACAGCACCAAATACAACTTGGCCATGCATAAATTCACACAATCCTCCTCCACCACTACACGTTTACCTCTCACCTCCCAGCACCTCACATCCCACATCACCTCTTTAAATATGGCCATAAAAATCCAAACTCTTCTTTTCTTATCCTTATCCCCCCTCACCAAACCAAAAAACCAAGTGTAAACATTATCCTCCACCACACCCAAAATCCGATTCACAAAAGGAGCTAATAATTTCCGCACTCTTCTCACAAAAACACACCCAAAAAGAGCGTGCTCGGCTGTTTCGAAATCATTGCATCCCACTCTCGGACATATGTCTGTCCTACACAAGTCCCGGGCTCTCAAGAAAGATTTCGTCATTAAACATTCATGAAATGCCATCCACATCACCTCCTTCTGTCGATTTGAAGTTCCTTTGCACAAAAAGTTGCTCCAACATTTCTCAGTCAACTTTGGGCCCAATCCTCTTATGTTCGCCACCACTTCATTTTTATTCAGCCATTTGACCAAATGAACCTTCCCCACTGCTCCAACGCCCAATTTTTTCAGATCATAAGCTTTAAAGAATTGCTCCAGCCTTCCATAAAAATAGGGAGCCACTAAGGCCATGGGCCTCGACAGATCCTTTTCGCACCATCCCGATCTCACTAGGGACCAACCTGCTAGGTAACGCATGAGGCATGCTGCATTACCCCCGCCTGAAAAAATCTTAAAGTGGCTCAGCCAAAAATGCATCCCTAAAAAGGACGCCACATCCGGAAAACCACAGCCCCCAAATACAATCTTTTTCATTACCACCACCCTAGCCACACGCTCCATCTTAGCTCCCCAAAAGAATAAAAAAAGGCTTCTAGTCATCTTCTGAATCCACCTAGCGCTAGGAGGAAAAATCACGGAAAAGTAAAGAAGAATGGGTAACACCACCGCCTTCACTATCAGCACTTTACCATAAATCGATAACCTCCTGAGCTTCCAAAAATCCAATTTCTTGGACACCTTTGCCATAGCTCTTTCAGCATTTATATCACTCAAAGGGTCCCTTTCAAAATGGATCCCCAAAATGTCTATGGAATCAGAAACCTTAACTTTCACATTTTTTAATACCAGAGATCCACTTACAGTACAGGCTTGACTTTTGGACCAATTGACATTTAATCCAGACATAGAACCAAAAATACTTAATAATAACTCTGCTCTTCTCACCTCCCCCTCCGAAGAGCACACTACCGTAAGGTCATCCATATAACATACAGATTTCACAACATCACCACCACTCCCAGGGACAAAAACACCTTTCAATCTTTTATCATTCTGCAAATGACACAATAACGGCTCAATCGCGCACACAAACATAAGAGGGGACAATGGACACCCCTGCCTCACACCGGACTTAACATTAAATGGACTTGACAAACATCCATTAACCAAAACTTGACTCTTTAAACCAGAATAGAGCCCTTTCAAAGTCTTCAGTAATACTTTTGGTAACCCCAACCTTTCCAATACACAAAACAAAAAAGAGTGGGACACCTTGTCATAGGCCTTTTCAAGATCAAAGCCTACCAAAGCTAGAGCCATATTATTTAATTGTGCGTAGCTTGTCAAATCACGCAACAGTACCAGAATATTCGCGATCCTACGCCCTGGTACTTCGCAAGCTTGCCCTTCTCCAAGCAAAACACCAGCCACCAACCCCAGCCGATTCGCCAACAATTTTGCCATCAATTTATAATCGACATTCAGGAGAGTTATGGGCCTCCAGTTTTTTATCTCCCTCCTCTCCCCCTTCTTGAAGATCAAAGTAATCACACCTTCCTTCATCGAACCAGACGTGCGACCAGTCTCTATACATGCCTTCAGGACCTCCAGTAGGTGAGTCTTCAAAATAGGCCAGAATCTTACATACCATTCAACCGGTAGCCCATCCTTCCCAGGGGTTTTATTTTTTGCCATACTCCTCAATACCTCTTCCAGTTCTACTTCCGTTATGCATTTCACCAACCCTTCCACCTCCACTTCTTCAAGTTTGTTATTCACCACTTGGCAATACTCTCGCACCTCCTCCTCCTCCACTTTCTTCTGATCATCATATAAATTTTTATAAAAGGCTTTTACCTCCCCCAACACCTCTTCACCTTCTACCTCCACCTCCCCCACCAACACGGAACTCATCACACTCTTGGGTGAAAAGGCTTTCTTGAAAAAAAACCGAGAGCACTGTTCCCCCTCCTCCATCTCCTGCACTCTAGCATGAAAAATCACTCCTTTCCCCTTATCTTTCAACATCCGACTCCTTGCTATTCTAACTTCTTCCAACTCTTCCGCCACCTCCACCCCTGCTTTCACACATTTATACAAAAAATGTAACTTCTTCAGCAGCATTTCTTCACTCCTTCTCTTCATTCTTGCCCTCTGAACACATACTTTCTTAAAAAAATCAGCCACACGTCTTTTTACCCAGTCCCACCATTGCAGTATGTCCACATAATCTTCCTTACATACTACCAGGGTTTCAAAAAAGGTACAAAACTCCTCATACACACCTTCCTCCTCCAAAATAGAACAGTTCAACTTCCAAACCCCTTTACCAAACTTCACTTTAGCCTCCAACTCCACTTTACACAATATTGCCACATGATCAGAAAATAATACCGGTACAGTAGAATAGCTTAAAATATTTACAAATTCAGAAACAAAACAAAAATCGATCCTAGAGGATACTGAACCTTTATCTGAAAAGAAAGTATGTGCGGGCTCACTCCCTTCCACCTCCATAGCAGCATCTTTCAAACGAAAATCTCCCACCAGCTCATTCAGAAGTCTAGATGTCACATCAGATCCACTCACATTCCCAGACCCATGCCTATCATCATTTTTCCGAATGCAATTAAAATCCCCCACCATCACTGTAGGAACTCTTCCAGGCATATGCATTCTTATAATTTCCAAAAATTCCTTTCGCTCACTCTTTTCAGCAGGTGCATAACAATTCAAGATCTTAACTTGCTTACCACCATACTCCACCACCACCTCCAAACATCTCCCAGGCACCACAATCTCATAAGACAAAACATTCATATTTATATTATTAATCAGGATACCCACCCCCTCTGATTTTGAGGTACAGCACGGAGCCCACACCGCCACACCTCTTTCCCATTCTGCAAGACCAATCGGGTCATCTATCCCACATTCCTGTAAGCAGATCACATCCGCCTGCACACATTTCAGAGAGTCAAACACTGCAGATTTCCTCCACGCTGACTTCATCCCTCTTACATTAATAGAACAAATGGACAATGCCATTAGAAAAAGAAAAAACTTAACAGCCATCTTAAAACATTTAAAGGTCATCATCCTCCTCTACTTCTTCCGTGGCCATACACTTTCTCTGCCTTCTGAAAACAGCAGGTGAACTGGCAGCCTCTTCTCCAGAGGCTCCAGAAATAGCAATATGCAGGGGATCCTCCTCCGAACTATCAGTGTCCTCCCCCTCCGTTCGGCAACGTTTACCCACTAACCCAGAGTCCACCTCCGATGAAACATCCATCTTCTGGCCACACTCCAGGCTAGCATCCATTGAATCCTCCATTTCCTCCCCCTCTTCGTCACTAGAAGAAACATCTCCTAAAAGCACAGACATAGAGAGAGGGCTCTGTCCACCTGATAGAACCTCCACCTGGCCCCCACCCCCATTGTCTTGAACCATTCCTTCCAGAGGGACGTTAAGTTGCTGGGCGTCCTCATTCGACTCCATCCTCTCCTCTTCACGGGGGGAGCCCGAAATCACATCACCGCCAACTTCATCCACCAATTTTTCCCCCTCCACAGTAACGGAGCCAGCAGTCCCCGGGACGGCAGTAGAGTCCGCCACCACGTCACTCACAACTGCCCCCGGAACACCACCACTACTCCCCTCTGTTTCACTGGGTTTGAAAGGAGCCTCATCAGCGGGGAAGATGACACCGGGAGGCGCCCATACGGTAACCTTCCTAGGTGTCCCCTCCCGTGCGTCACTTGTAGGCCTCCGCTCTTCCTCCCCCCGACTTTTCTTACCAGAATACAAATCCTTTGTCTTCAAGTACTCCTTACACTGCTTGGCAAGGTGGCCAGGTTGCTTGCAGATGTCACAAGTCTTTCCAATAGGACAGTCTTTTGCTTTATGCCCAATCTGACAGCAAAAACGACATTTCTCCATCATCTCACATTCGTTAGGTAAATGTCCATACAGCATGCATTTGCGACAATACTTAGGCTGCCCTTGATAGTATAGGAAACCCCTTTCGCCTCCAATTGTGAATACTGCAGGAGGTCGCCTCACACCCCCCACGCACTCCTTATCCATCCTGAATCGGCCAAAGAACCTGTACTTCCCTGTCCAGATCCCAAATCGGTTCAAAACTTTCTCACCCCCCTTTAACTCCTCACAATAATTGGCCAAAAAGGCCCTAACCAAAGCAAAGTCCGCAAAGGGATTGTACATATGCACAATAATCATCTTTTCATCTTGCATAAACAAGGGTATCACATCAATCATCTTCAAAACTTCACTCTCTTTCTTGCTCTTCACAGCTTCAAAAAGGTTCCAGCAAACCTCGGCAGAACCAAAGGTGACATCATAAATACCTTGCATTGGGAAGTCCTGCAAGCACACGATCTCTCTTACCTTTACGTTAAAGGTGTCAATCAAAACGTCCACAACGATAGTCTTCAAAGAAATCTTCTCCTTAAAGTCTGGCTTTACCAGGAAGCGCAGCGAATCCTTCATCCCTCGATTCGCCATCACAGCAGGTCCGCCCACCCTTGAAAAGGGTGGTCGCTCCTCGTTGCTCGGGGACTAATCCTAGGGCCTATAGCAGCAAGGGGGGGCCCTCCGAAAAGGGACGCTCCCCCCAAGGCCGACCTTCGGGTACCCCGAGCACCTCTTGACTAAGTCACACCGCAGAATACACTACACTGGATCTTAGCCAAAAGGCCGAGAAGCAATTAGCAATAATCACTCTATCGAAAAGCCAGTGGCGTGCAAAACACACCTCAAAAACTTCCACCCGGTGCCAAAAAAAAGTGCCCACACATAGAGAGTGAAACACAAAAACGTGCAACGGGTGTACAGAGTCCTCCACTAGGGAAGGACCTTACCCTGATCCCCCGGGGCGTTAGGCTCCAGACAGGGACTGAGGTACTCAGACAAAGGGTCCATCCGGCTGAAACCAGGCGGACCCCCACAACTGGAAGGACTGCCGAAGCAGACCAACCCAAGTACAGTGGGGCTCTCCCGAAGAGAGACCCCTCAAAGGAGAGGGCGAACCAAGCCAAAAGGCCTATGTCCACCCCCTCCCAAGACTTTCAGAGTAGGCCCGAGGACCCACACCCTACTCGCCACACAGTGACAAAACGTGTATACAAAGACAACCAAAAAAAAGACAAAAAGGTGACAAACAGGGGTAAAAGAAAGAGTGGGGAAGATAGTGAGATGGGAGAGTGAAAGTGGCCATTGTGCTATACAATGGACGGCCCTCCGGCCAGGCATAAAAATTTCCCCTGGTCCTGACCAAAAGGCCCGGCCCAAGAGGCAGGTGCGAAAAACGTGTGTTGTGGTGAAGTGACCATGGTGCCATAAAATCAAGTGCTTTCACACCGTGACCATACGGCACCCCTGAACTGCCACTTCAGGGGCACATTCACCACTGGCTTTTCGAAAAAGCCCTGACCACCCAGCCCAGACCACAGCAGACCCCACCACAGACAGGAAGGATATGGAGATCAGGAAGCCGGAAAGAGCCCTTTACCATCAGGCTCTGCCGTCGCTCTCATCACTCCTCCTAATTACATTCGGGAAGTACTTGCCACTCCCTCCCCCCCTTGCAAGGCAGGAGTAAGCGTTCTCTCCCAAATAACTGTCTGGAGCTAGATCCGCCCCAATCCAGGCCAGAAGGCCAGGGTCCCGACCCTCTGGTTCAGACCCCGTGGTTCTCCATCCCCATCAGAAGGCTTCCCTTTCGGCTACAAACCGCTCCAGGTCACCTTCACTCCTGCAGGTTTTGCATAGCAACCGCAATCCCATCTCTATTTCGCCATAGATCAGGGACGGAAGCAAGCGCCACCTCCTGGAAACTGATAAGAATAGATACTACACTTGATCTTCGCCAAAAGGCCGAGAAGCAATTAGCAATAATCACTCTATCGAAAAGCCAGTGGCGTGCAAAACACACCTCAAAAACTTCCACCCGGTGCCAAAAAAAAGTGCCCACACATAGAGAGTGAAACACAAAAACGTGCAACGGGTGTACAGAGTCCTCCACTAGGGAAGGACCTTACCCTGATCCCCCGGGGCGTTAGGCTCCGGACAGGGACTGAGGTACTCAGACAAAGGGTCCATCTGGCCGAAACCAGGCGGACCCCCACAACTGGAAGGACTGCCGAAGCAAACCAACCCAAGTACAGTGGGGCTCTCCCGAAGAGAGACCCCTCAAAGGAGAGGGCGAACCAAGCCAAAAGGCCTATGTCCACCCCCTCCCAAGACTTTCAGAGTAGGCCCGAGGACCCACACCCTACTCGCCACACAGTGACAAAACGTGTATACAAAGACAACCAAAAAAAGACAAAAAGGTGACAAACAGGGGTAAAAGAAAGAGTGGGGAAGATAGTGAGATGGGAGAGTGAAAGTGGCCATTGTGCTATCCAATGGCCGGCCCTCCGGCCAGGCATAAAAATTTCCCCTGGTCCTGGCCAAAAGGCCCGGCCCAAGAGGCAGGTGCGAAAAACGTGTGTTGTGGTGAAGTGACCATGGTGCCATAAAATCAAGTGCTTTCACACCGTGACTATACGGCACCCCTGAACTGCCACTTCAGGGGCACATTCACCACTGGCTTTTCGAAAAAGCCCTGACCCACAGCCCAGACCACAGCAGCCCCCACCCCAGGCAGAAAGGTATGGAGTTCTGGAAGCTTGGTGAGAGCCCTTGCCATCAGGCTTCACCGTCGTTCCGTCCCTCCTACCTAATTACATTTGGGAAATACTGGCCGCTCCCCCGGTGGGAGCAAGGGGAGCCAGCGTTCTCTCCCAAATAACTGTCCAGAGCTAGAGCTGCCCCAATCCAGGCCAGAAGGCCAGGATCCCGACCCTCCGCCAAGACCGAATGGTTCTCCGTCCCCATCAGAAGGCTTCCCTTTCGGCTACAAACCGCTCCGGGTTACCTTCACTCCAGCAGGTTTTGCATAGCAACCGCAATCCCATCTCTATCTCGCCATAGATCAGGGACAGAAGCAAGCGCCACCTCCTGGAAACTGATAAGAACAGATACTAGATTCGATCTTAGCCAAAGGGCCGAGAAGCAATTAGCAATAATCACGCCTCAGTTAAACCTCATTGGCTATGATACTGCCACTGCGCAAAGCTAACCAAATCAGTGCCTGCCAACATCTGCCCTTCCTTGGAGGAGAAATTGACATTGAGGAGAGACACATAAGTGTCATCCAGTGGGCCGCTGAGCATTCTGGGACTTGGCATGTTAATGAGACAGGGACGATGCCTAAGTGGGCATTGTTTACCCACTGAATAGTGTTAGCATTTGAAAGAACTAAGGAGAATCTAAAGGGACAGGGCCCTAGATGTCAGATGCATTTCTCCCACAGCAGTCCTGAAAGGCCACTGGGAGCGTATGTGTTTGAACAGCTATGCTGCTGAGAAAAGACCAAGGTGGAAGGATTTGGGGCCTTTGTTGAAAGTTCGCTAGATAACATGCCTGAACTGGAGCCCAGGTAAGCTGCCATAGACAAGGGTTGTTGGGAAACAGTTGGTCAAGCAATCACCTTCAGCCACCTTTATTTCTGGCAGATTCCAGGAGCCTAGAAAGGGGGAAGTTAGGACATTTCATCTCTCTGAGCCAGTGAGCATTCCCGGCAGATGTGCATAAAGACTGCCCTATTGGCAGCTCAAAGGCCTCATAGGTAAGTGAAAGGCACCACCCGAACAGGGACTTGAACCCTGGACCCTCAGATTAAAAGTCTGATGCTCTACCGACTGAGCTATCCGGGCTCTCAAAGCTCCTCCTCCATAGCGGTCCAAGCTGCTTGAATCTTGACATGTATGGTGGAAAAAGACCATTCAGCCAAGGGGACCGGGTGCCTGAAAGCACAAGTATTTGGCTTGCCCAGGCTGGCCAATCGTCCTCTCCCGTTTAATTTTCTAGGACAGGTTGAAGATAAAAGGGAGAATCTAACCTGCAACCATGCAGATAGGGTCCAGTCCGGTACAGGTGGAGAACGCCTAAAGTTTCTGCCTTAGTTTTACCTACAGTTCAATGCTCTTTGACCGGAAACAAGGGCCTTGCAAAAAGACACCGCCCGAAAGGCTTCCTTAACCCTGGACCAACACGCTTCCAGTATTCTTAATCAGTGACTGGGTTACAAATAAAGACAATTCACCTTGAGTCTCATGTTGCCAGGTCCAGCAGAAGAAACCCAGGCAAAAAAACGAGGTAGAGTCCACTCTGGATTACAGGCAAATGAAGAACGAGCGGCGCGTGCCAATCACTGATTGTTCTACCCAGGCTGCGTGATGACACAAAAGCTCTCTATGGTGTCAATGGGCCCGTGACTCACTTTCTCAACTCTAACGCATCTCAGTCTGCATGTAAGAAGCCGTCACTTATCTGCTGTTGAAAACACATTGCTCAGTCTCCTCAGAGACTCTCAAAAATTGCCAGTGCTGACTGTATTTCAAGTCATCGTGGCGGGGTATTGGGAAAAGTTTTCAATTAGCAATAATCACTCTATCGAAAAGCCAGTGGCGTGCAAAACACACCTCAAAAACTTCCACCCGGTGCCAAAAAAAAGTGCCCACACATAGAGAGTGAAACACAAAAAAGTGCAACGGGTGTACAGAGTCCTCCACTAGGGAAGGACCTTACCCTGATCCCCCGGGGCGTTAGGCTCCAGACAGGGACTGAGGTACTCAGACAAAGGGTCCATCCGGCCGAAACCAGGCGGACCCCCACAACTGGAAGGACTGCCGAAGCAGACCAACCCAAGTACAGTGGGGCTCTCCCGAAGAGAGACCCCTCAAAGGAGAGGGTGAACCAAGCCAAAAGGCCTATGTCCACCCCCTCCCAAGACTTTCAGAGTAGGCCCGAGGACCCACACCCTACTTGCCACACAGTGACAAACGTGTATACAAAACAACCAAAAAAAGGACAAAAAGGTGACAAACAGGGGTAAAAGAAAGAGTGGGGAAGATAGTGAGATGGGAGAGTGAAAGTGGCCATTGTGCTATACAATGGCCGGCCCTCCGGCCAGGCATAAAAATTTCCCCTGGTCCTGGCCAAAAGGCCCGGCCCAAGAGGCAGGTGCGAAAAACGTGTGTTGTGGTGAAGTGACCATGGTGCCATAAAATCAAGTGCTTTCACACCGTGACTATACGGCACCCCTGAACTGCCACTTCAGGGGCACATTCACCACTGGCTTTTCGAAAAAGCCCTGACCCACAGCCCAGACCACAGCAGCCCCCACCCCAGGCAGAAAGGTATGGTGTTCTGGAAGCTTGGAGAGAGCCCTTGCCATCAGGCTTCACCGTCGTTCCGTCCCTCCTACCTAATTACATTTGGGAAATACTGGCCGCTCCCCCGGTGGGAGCAAGGGGAGCCAGCGTTCTCTCCCAAATAACTGTCCAGAGCTAGAGCTGCCCCAATCCAGGCCAGAAGGCCAGGATCCCGACCCTCCGCCAAGACCGAATGGTTCTCCGTCCCCATCAGAAGGCTTCCCTTTCAGCTACAAACCGCTCCGGGTTACCTTCACTCCAGCAGGTTTTGCATAGCAACCGCAATCCCATCTCTATCTCGCCATAGATCAGGGACAGAAGCAAGCGCCACCTCCTGGAAACTGATAAGAACAGATACTAGATTCGATCTTAGCCAAAGGGCCGAGAAGCAATTAGCAATAATCACTCTATCGAAAAGCCAGTGGCGTGCAAAACACACCTCAAAAACTTCCACCCGGTGCCAAAAAAAAGTGCCCACACATAGAGAGTGAAACACAAAAAAGTGCAACGGGTGTACAGAGTCCTCCACTAGGGAAGGACCTTACCCTGATCCCCCGGGGCGTTAGGCTCCAGACAGGGACTGAGGTACTCAGACAAAGGGTCCATCTGGCCGAAACCAGGTGGACCCCCACAACTGGAAGGTCTGCCGAAGCAGACCGACCCAAGTACAGTGGGGCTCCCCCGAAGGGAGACCCCTCAAAGGAGAGGGCGAACCAAGCCAAAAGGCCTATGTCCACCCCCTCCCAAGACTTTCAGAGTAGGCCCGAGGACCCACACCCTACTCGCCACACAGTGACAAAACGTGTATACAAAGACAACCAAAAAAAGACAAAAAGGTGACAAACAGGGGTAAAAGAAAGAGTGGGGAAGATAGTGAGATGGGAGAGTGAAAGTGGCCATTGTGCTATACAATGGCCGGCCCTCCGGCCAGGCATAAAAATTTCCCCTGGTCCTGGCCAAAAGGCCCGGCCCAAGAGGCAGGTGCGAAAAACATGTGTTGTGGTGAAGTGACCATGGTGCCATAAAATCAAGTGCTTTCACACCGTGACTATACGGCACCCCTGAACTGCCACTTCAAGGGCACATTCACCACTGGCTTTTCGAAAAAGCCCTGACCCACAGCCCAGACCACAGCAGCCCCCACCCCAGGCAGAAAGGTATGGAGTTCTGGAAGCTTGGAGAGAGCCCTTGCCATCAGGCTTCACCGTCGTTCCGTCCCTCCTACCTAATTACATTTGGGAAATACTGGCCGCTCCCCCGGTGGGAGCAAGGGGAGCCAGCGTTCTCTCCCAAATAACTGTCCAGAGCTAGAGCTGCCCCAATCCAGGCCAGAAGGCCAGGATCCCGACCCTCCGCCAAGACCGAATGGTTCTCCGTCCCCATCAGAAGGCTTCCCTTTCGGCTACAAACCGCTCCGGGTTACCTTCACTCCAGCAGGTTTTGCATAGCAACCGCAATCCCATCTCTATCTCGCCATAGATCAGGGACAGAAGCAAGCGCCACCTCCTGGAAACTGATAAGAACAGATACTACACTTGATCTTCGCCAAAAGGCCGAGAAGCAATTAGCAATAATCACGCCTCAGTTGAACCTCATTGGCTATGACACTGCCACTGCGCAAAGCTAACCAAATCAGTGCCTGCCAACATCTGCCCTTCCTTGGAGGAGAAATTGACATTGAGGAGAGACACATAAGTGTCATCCAGTGGGCCGCTGAGCATTCTGGGACTTGGCATGTTAATGAGACAGGGACGATGCCTAAGTGGGCATTGTTTACCCACTGAATAGTGTTAGCATTTGAAAGAACTAAGGAGAATCTAAAGGAAACAGGGCCCTAGATGTCAGATGCGTTTCTCCCACAGCAGTCCTGAAAGGCCACTGGGAGCGTATGTGTTTGAACAGCTATGCTGCTGAGAAAAGACCAAGGTGGAAGGATTTGGGGCCTTTGTTGAAAGTTCGCTAGATAACATGCCTGAACTGGAGCCCAGGTAAGCTGCCATAGACAAGGGTTGTTGGGAAACAGTTGGTCAAGCAATCACCTTCAGCCACCTTTATTTCTGGCAGATTCCAGGAGCCTAGAAAGGGGGAAGTTAGGACATTTCATCTCTCTGAGCCAGTGAGCATTCCCGGCAGATGTGCATAAAGACTGCCCTATTGGCAGCTCAAAGGCCTCATAGGTAAGTGAAAGGCACCGCCCGAACGGGGACTTGAACCCTGGACCCTCAGATTAAAAGTCTGATGCTCTACCGACTGAGCTATCCGGGCTCTCAAAGCTCCTCCTTCATAGCGGTCCAAGCTGCTTGAATCTTGACATGTATGGTGGAAAAAGACCATTCAGCCAAGGGGACCGGGTGCCTGAAAGCACAAGTATTTGGCTTGCCCAGGCTGGACAATCGTCCTCTCCCGTTTAATTTTCTAGGACAGGTTGAAGATAAAAGGGAGAATCTAACCTGCAACCATGCAGATAGGGTCCAGTCCGGTACAGGTGGAGAACGCCTAAAGTTTCTGCCTTAGTTTTACCTACAGTTCAATGCTCTTTGACCGGAAACAAGGGCCTTGCAAAAAGACACCGCCCGAAAGGCTTCCTTAACCCTGGACCAACACGCTTCCAGTATTCTTAATCAGTGACTGGGTTACAAATAAAGACAATTCACCTTGAGCCTCATGTTGCCAGGTCCAGCAGAAGAAACCCAGGCAAAAAAACGAGGTAGAGTCCACTCTGGATTACAGGCAAATGAAGAACGAGCGGCGCGTGCCAATCACTGATTGTTCTACCCAGGCTGCGTGATGACACAAAAGCTCTCTATGGTGTCAATGGGCCCGTGACTCACTTTCTCAACTCTAACGCATCTCAGTCTGCATGTAAGAAGCCGTCACTTATCTGCTGTTGAAAACACATTGCTCAGTCTCCTCAGAGACTCTCAAAAATTGCCAGTGCTGACTGTATTTCAAGTCATCGTGGCGGGGTATTGGGAAAAGTTTTCAATTAGCAATAATCACTCTATCGAAAAGCCAGTGGCGTGCAAAACACACCTCAAAAACTTCCACCCGCTGCCAAAAAAAAGTGCCCACACATAGAGAGTGAAACACAAAAAAGTGCAACGGGTGTACAGAGTCCTCCACTAGGGAAGGACCTTACCCTGATCCCCCGGGGCGTTAGGCTCCAGACAGGGACTGAGGTACTCAGACAAAGGGTCCATCCGGCCGAAACCAGGCGGACCCCCACAACTGGAAGGACTGCCGAAGCAGACCAACCCAAGTACAGTGGGGCTCTCCCGAAGAGAGACCCCTCAAAGGAGAGGGCGAACCAAGCCAAAAGGCCTATGTCCACCCCCTCCCAAGACTTTCAGAGTAGGCCCGAGGACCCACACCCTACTCGCCACACAGTGACAAAACGTGTATACAAAGACAACCAAAAAAAAAAGACAAAAAGGTGACAAACAGGGGTAAAAGAAAGAGTGGGGAAGATAGTGAGATGGGAGAGTGAAAGTGGCCATTGTGCTATACAATGGCCGGCCCTCCGGCCAGGCATAAAAATTTCCCCTGGTCCTGGCCAAAAGGCCCGGCCCAAGAGGCAGGTGCGAAAAACGTGTGTTGTGGTGAAGTGACCATGGTGCCATAAAATCAAGTGCTTTCACACCGTGACTATACGGCACCCCTGAACTGCCACTTCAGGGGCACATTCACCACTGGCTTTTCGAAAAAGCCCTGACCACCCAGCCCAGACCACAGCAGACCCAACCACAGACAGGAAGGATATGGAGATCAGGAAGCCGGAAAGAGCCCTTTACCATCAGGCTCTGCCGTCGCTCCCATCACTCCTCCTAATTACATTCGGGAAGTACTTGCCACTCCCTCCCCCCCTTGCAAGGCAGGAGTAAGCGTTCTCTCCCAAATAACTGTCTGGAGCTAGATCCGCCCCAATCCAGGCCAGAAGGCCAGGGTCCCGACCCTCTGGTTCAGACCCCGTGGTTCTCCATCCCCATCAGAAGGCTTCCCTTTCGGCTACAAACCGCTCCAGGTCACCTTCACTCTAGCAGGTTTTGCATAGCAACCGCAATCCCATCTCTATTTCGCCATAGATCAGGGACGGAAGCAAGCTCCACCTCCTGGAAACTGTTAAGAATAGATACTACACTTGATCTTCGCCAAAAGGCCGAGAAGCAATTAGCAATAATCACTCTATCGAAAAGCCAGTGGCGTGCAAAACACACCTCAAAAACTTCCACCCGGTGCCAAAAAAAAGTGCCCACACATAGAGAGTGAAACACAAAAAAGTGCAACGGGTGTACAGAGTCCTCCACTAGGGAAGGACCTTACCCTGATCCCCCGGGGCGTTAGGCTCCAGACAGGGACTGAGGTACTCAGACAAAGGGTCCATCTGGCCGAAACCAGGTGGACCCCCACAACTGGAAGGTCTGCCGAAGCAGACCGACCCAAGTACAGTGGGGCTCCCCCGAAGGGAGACCCCTCAAAGGAGTGGGCGAACCAAGCCAAAAGGCCTATGTCCACCCTCTCCCAAGACTTTCAGAGTAGGCCCGAGGACCCACACCCTACTCGCCACACAGTGACAAAACGTGTATACAAGACAACCAAAAAAAGACAAAAAGGTGACAAACAGGGGTAAAAGAAAGAGTGGGGAAGATAGTGAGATGGGAGAGTGAAAGTGGCCATTGTGCTATACAATGGCCGGCCCTCCGGCCAGGCATAAAAATTTCCCCTGGTCCTGGCCAAAAGGCCCGGCCCAAGAGGCAGGTGCGAAAAACGTGTGTTGTGGTGAAGTGACCATGGTGCCATAAAATCAAGTGCTTTCACACCGTGACTATACGGCACCCCTGAACTGCCACTTCAGGGGCACATTCACCACTGGCTTTTCGAAAAAGCCCCAACCCCCCAGCCCAGACCACAGCAGCCCCCACCCCAGGCAGAAAGGTATGGAGTTCTGGAAGCTTGGAGAGAGCCCTTGCCATCAGGCTTCACCGTCGTTCCGTCCCTCCTACCTAATTACATTTGGGAAATACTGGCCGCTCCCCCGGTGGGAGCAAGGGGAGCCAGCGTTCTCTCCCAAATAACTGTCCAGAGCTAGAGCTGCCCCAATCCAGGGCAGAAGGCCAGGATCCCGACCCTCCGCCAAGACCGAATGGTTCTCCATCCCCATCAGAAGGCTTCCCTTTCGGCTACAAACCGCTCCGGGTTACCTTCACTCCAGCAGGTTTTGCATAGCAACCGCAATCCCATCTCTATCTCACCATAGATCAGGGACAGAAGCAAGCGCCACCTCCTGGAAACTGATAAGAACAGATACTAGATTTGATCTTAGCCAAAGGGCCGAGAAGCAATTAGCAATAATCACGCCTCAGTTGCACCTCATTGGCTATGATACTGCCACTGCGCAAAGCTAACCAAATCAGTGCCTGCCAACATCTGCCCTTCCTTGGAGGAGAAATTGACATTGAGGAGAGACACATAAGTGTCATCCAGTGGGCCGCTGAGCATTCTGGGACTTGGCATGTTAATGAGACAGGGACGATGCCTAAGTGGGCATTGTTTACCCACTGAATAGTGTTAGCATTTGAAAGAACTAAGGAGAATCTAAAGGGACAGGGCCCTAGATGTCAGATGCGTTTCTCCCACAGCAGTCCTGAAAGGCCACTGGGAGCGTATGTGTTTGAACAGCTATGCTGCTGAGAAAAGACCAAGGTGGAAGGATTTGGGGCCTTTGTTGAAAGTTCGCTAGATAACATGCCTGAACTGGAGCCCAGGTAAGCTGCCATAGACAAGGGTTGTTGGGAAACAGTTGGTCAAGCAATCACCTTCAGCCACCTTTATTTCTGGCAGATTCCAGGAGCCTAGAAAGGGGGAAGTTAGGACATTTCATCTCTCTGAGCCAGTGAGCATTCCCGGCAGATGTGCATAAAGACTGCCCTATTGGCAGCTCAAAGGCCTCATAGGTAAGTGAAAGGCACCGCCCGAACAGGGACTTGAACCCTGGACCCTCAGATTAAAAGTCTGATGCTCTACCGACTGAGCTATCCGGGCTCTCAAAGCTGCTCCTCCTCCATAGCGGTCCAAGCTGCTTGAATCTTGACATGTATGGTGGAAAAAGACCATTCAGCCAAGGGGACCGGGTGCCTGAAAGCACAAGTATTTGGCTTGCCCAGGCTGGCCAATCGTCCTCTCCCGTTTAATTTTCTAGGACAGGTTGAAGATAAAAGGGAGAATCTAACCTGCAACCATGCAGATAGGGTCCAGTCCGGTACAGGTGGAGAACGCCTAAAGTTTCTGCCTTAGTTTTACCTACAGTTCAATGCTCTTTGACCGGAAACAAGGGCCTTGCAAAAAGACACCGCCCGAAAGGCTTCCTTAACCCTGGACCAACACGCTTCCAGTATTCTTAATCAGTGACTGGGTTACAAATAAAGACAGTTCACCTTGAGCCTCATGTTGCCAGGTCCAGCAGAAGAAACCCAGGCAAAAAAACGAGGTAGAGTCCACTCTGGATTACAGGCAAGTGAAGAACGAGCGGCGCGTGCCAATCACTGATTGTTCTACCCAGGCTGCGTGATGACACAAAAGCTCTCTATGGTGTCAATGGGCCCGTGACTCACTTTCTCAACTCTAACGCATCTCAGTCTGCATGTAAGAAGCCGTCACTTATCTGCTGTTGAAAACACATTGCTCAGTCTCCTCAGAGACTCTCAAAAATTGCCAGTGCTGACTGTATTTCAAGTCATCGTGGCGGGGTATTGGGAAAAGTTTTCAATTAGCAATAATCACTTTTTCTTTTTTTTTTTAGCCAGTGGCGTGCAAAACACACCTCAAAAACTTCCACCCGGTGCCAAAAAAAAGTGCCCACACATAGAGAGTGAAACACAAAAAACGTGCAACGGGTGTACAGAGTCCTCCACTAGGGAAGGACCTTACCCTGATCCCCCGGGGCGTTAGGCTCCAGACAGGGACTGAGGTACTCAGACAAAGGGTTAATCCGGCCGAAACCAGAAGGACCCCCACAACTGGAAGGACTGCCGAAGCAGACCAACCTAAGTACAGTGGGGCTCTCCCGAAGAGAGACCCCTCAAAGGAGAGGGCGAACCAAGCCAAAAGGCCTATGTCCACCCCCTCCCAAGACTTTCAGAGTAGGCCCGAGGACCCACACCCTACTCGCCACACAGTGACAAAACGTGTATACAAAGACAATCAAAAAAAGACAAAAAGGTGACAAACAGGGGTAAAAGAAAGAGTGGGGAAGATAGTGAGATGGGAGAGTGAAAGTGGCCATTGTGCTATACAAATGGCCGGCCCTCCGGCCAGGCATAAAAATTTCCCCTGGTCCTGGCCAAAAGGCCCGGCCCAAGAGGCAGGTGCGAAAAACGTGTGTTGTGGTGAAGTGACCATGGTGCCATAAAATCAAGTGCTTTCACACCGTGACTATACGGCACCCCTGAACTGCCACTTCAGGGGCACATTCACCACTAGCTTTTCGAAAAAGCCCTGACCACCCAGCCCAGACCACAGCAGACCCCACCACAGACAGGAAGGGTATGGAGATCAGGAAGCCGGAAAGAGCCCTTTACCATCAGGCTCTGCCGTCGCTCCCATCACTTCTCCTAATTACATTCGGGAAGTACTTGCCACTCCCTCCCCCCCTTGCAAGGCAGGAGTAAGCGTTCTCTCCCAAATAACTGTCTGGAGCTAGATCCGCCCCAATCCAGGCCAGAAGGCCAGGGTCCCGACCCTCTGGTTCAGACCCCGTGGTTCTCCATCCCCACCAGAAGGCTTCCCTTTCGGCTACAAACCGCTCCAGGTCACCTTCACTCCAGCAGGTTTTGCATAGCAACCGCAATCCCATCTCTATTTCGCCATAGATCAGGGACGGAAGCAAGCGCCACCTCCTGGAAACTGATAAGAATAGATACTACACTTGATCTTCGCCAAAAGGCCGAGAAGCAATTAGCAATAATCATGCCTCAGTTGAACCTCATTGGCTATGATACTGCCACTGCGCAAAGCTAACCAAATCAGTGCCTGCCAACATCTGCCCTTCCTTGGAGGAGAAATTGACATTGAGGAGAGACACATAAGTGTCATCCAGTGGGCCGCTGAGCATTCTGGGACTTGGCATGTTAATGAGACAGGGACGATGCCTAAGTGGGCATTGTTTACCCACTGAATAGTGTTAGCATTTGAAAGAACTAAGGAGAATCTAAAGGGACAGGGCCCTAGATGTCAGATGCGTTTCTCCCACAGCAGTCCTGAAAGGCCACTGGGAGCGTATGTGTTTGAACAGCTATGCTGCTGAGAAAAGACCAAGGTGGAAGGATTTGGGGCCTTTGTTGAAAGTTCGCTAGATAACATGCCTGAACTGGAGCCCAGGTAAGCTGCCATAGACAAGGGTTGTTGGGAAACAGTTGGTCAAGCAATCACCTTCAGCCACCTTTATTTCTGGCAGATTCCAGGAGCCTAGAAAGGGGGAAGTTAGGACATTTCATCTCTCTGAGCCAGTGAGCATTCCCGGCAGATGTGCATAAAGACTGCCCTATTGGCAGCTCAAAGGCCTCATAGGTAAGTGAAAGGCACCGCCCGAACAGGGACTTGAACCCTGGACCCTTAGATTAAAAGTCTGATGCTCTACCGACTGAGCTATCCGGGCTCTCAAAGCTCCTCCTCCATAGCGGTCCAAGCTGCTTGAATCTTGACATGTATGGTGGAAAAAGACCATTCAGCCAAGGGGACCGGGTGCCTGAAAGCACAAGTATTTGGCTTGCCCAGGCTGGCCAATCGTCCTCTCCCGTTTAATTTTCTAGGACAGGTTGAAGATAAAAGGGAGAATCTAACCTGCAACCATGCAGATAGGGTCCAGTCCGGTACAGGTGGAGAACGCCTAAAGTTTCTGCCTTAGTTTTACCTACAGTTCAATGCTCTTTGACCGGAAACAAGGGCCTTGCAAAAAGACACCGCCCGAAAGGCTTCCTTAACCCTGGACCAACACGCTTCCAGTATTCTTAATCAGTGACTGGGTTACAAATAAAGACAGTTCACCTTGAGCCTCATGTTGCCAGGTCCAGCAGAAGAAACCCAGGCAAAAAAACGAGGTAGAGTCCACTCTGGATTACAGGCAAGTGAAGAACGAGCGGCGCGTGCCAATCACTGATTGTTCTACCCAGGCTGCGTGATGACACAAAAGCTCTCTATGGTGTCAATGGGCCCGTGACTCACTTTCTCAACTCTAACGCATCTCAGTCTGCATGTAAGAAGCCGTCACTTATCTGCTGTTGAAAACACATTGCTCAGTCTCCTCAGAGACTCTCAAAAATTGCCAGTGCTGACTGTATTTCAAGTCATCGTGGCGGGGTATTGGGAAAAGTTTTCAATTAGCAATAATCACTCTATTGAAAAGCCAGTGGCGTGCAAAACACACCTCAAAAACTTCCACCCGGTGCCAAAAAAAAGTGCCCACACATAGAGAGTGAAACACAAAAACGTGCAACGGGTGTACAGAGTCCTCCACTAGGGAAGGACCTTACCCTGATCCCCCGGGGCGTTAGGCTCCAGACAGGGACTGAGGTACTCAGACAAAGGGTCCATCCGGCCGAAACCAGGCGGACCCCCACAACTGGAAGGACTGCCGAAGCAGACCAACCCAAGTACAGTGGGGCTCTCCCGAAGAGAGACCCCTCAAAGGAGAGGGCGAACCAAGCCAAAAGGCCTATGTCCACCCCCTCCCAAGACTTTCAGAGTAGGCCCGAGGACCCACACCCTACTCGCCACACAGTGACAAAACGTGTATACAAAGACAACCAAGAAAAAGACAAAAAGGTGACAAACAGGGGTAAAAGAAAGAGTGGGGAAGATAGTGAGATGGGAGAGTGAAAGTGGCCATTGTGCTATACAATGGCCGGCCCTCCGGCCAGGCATAAAAATTTCCCCTGGTCCTGGCCAAAAGGCCCGGCCCAAGAGGCAGGTGCGAAAAACGTGTGTTGTGGTGAAGTGACCATGGTGCCATAAAATCAAGTGCTTTCACACCGTGACTATACGGCACCCCTGAACTGCCACTTCAGGGGCACATTCACCACTGGCTTTTCGAAAAAACCCTGACCACCCAGCCCAGACCACAGCAGACCCCACCACAGACAGGAAGGATATGGGGATCAGGAAGCCGGAAAGAGCCCTTTACCATCAGGCTCTGCCGTCGCTCCCATCACTCCTCCTAATTACATTCGGGAAGTACTTGCCACTCCCTCCCCCCCTTGCAAGGCAGGAGTAAGCTTTCTCTCCCAAATAACTGTCTGGAGCTAGATCCGCCCCAATCCAGGCCAGAAGGCCAGGGTCCCGACCCTCTGGTTCAGACCCCGTGGTTCTCCATCCCCATCAGAAGGCTTCCCTTTTGGCTACAAACCGCTCCAGGTCACCTTCACTCCAGCAGGTTTTGCATAGCAACCGCAATCCCATCTCTATTTCGCCATAGATCAGGGACGGAAGCAAGCGCCACCTCCTGGAAACTGATAAGAATAGATACTACACTTGATCTTCGCCAAAAGGCCGAGAAGCAATTAGCAATAATCACTCTCTATCGAAAAGCCAGTGGCGTGCAAAACACACCTCAAAAACTTCCACCCGGTGCCAAAAAAAAGTGCCCACACATAGAGAGTGAAACACAAAAACGTGCAACGGGTGTACAGAGTCCTCCACTAGGGAAGGACCTTACCCTGATCCCCCGGGGCGTTAGGCTCCAGACAGGGACTGAGGTACTCAGACAAAGGGTCCATCCGGCCGAAACCAGGCGGACCCCCACAACTGGAAGGACTGCCGAAGCAGACCAACCCAAGTACAGTGGGGCTCTCCCGAAGAGAGACCCCTCAAAGGAGAGGGCGAACCAAGCCAAAAGGCCTATGTCCACCCCCTCCCAAGACTTTCAGAGTAGGCCCGAGGACCCACACCCTACTCGCCACACAGTGACAAAACGTGTATACAAAGACAACCAAAAAAAAGACAAAAAGGTGACAAACAGGGGTAAAAGAAAGAGTGGGGAAGATAGTGAGATGGGAGAGTGAAAGTGGCCATTGTGCTATACAATGGCCGGCCCTCCGGCCAGGCATAAAAATTTCCCCTGGTCCTGGCCAAAAGGCCCGGCCCAAGAGGCAGGTGCGAAAAACGTGTGTTGTGGTGAAGTGACCATGGTGCCATAAAATCAAGTGCTTTCACACCGTGACTATACGGCACCCCTGAACTGCCACTTCAGGGGCACATTCACCACTGGCTTTTCGAAAAAACCCTGACCACCCAGCCCAGACCACAGCAGACCCCACCACAGACAGGAAGGATATGGGGATCAGGAAGCCGGAAAGAGCCCTTTACCATCAGGCTCTGCCGTCGCTCCCATCACTCCTCCTAATTACATTCGGGAAGTACTTGCCACTCCCTCCCCCCCTTGCAAGGCAGGAGTAAGCTTTCTCTCCCAAATAACTGTCTGGAGCTAGATCCGCCCCAATCCAGGCCAGAAGGCCAGGGTCCCGACCCTCTGGTTCAGACCCCGTGGTTCTCCATCCCCATCAGAAGGCTTCCCTTTTGGCTACAAACCGCTCCAGGTCACCTTCACTCCAGCAGGTTTTGCATAGCAACCGCAATCCCATCTCTATTTCGCCATAGATCAGGGACGGAAGCAAGCGCCACCTCCTGGAAACTGATAAGAATAGATACTACACTTGATCTTCGCCAAAAGGCCGAGAAGCAATTAGCAATAATCACTCTCTATCGAAAAGCCAGTGGCGTGCAAAACACACCTCAAAAACTTCCACCCAGTGCCAAAAAAAAGTGCCCACACATAGAGAGTGAAACACAAAAACGTGCAACGGGTGTACAGAGTCCTCCACTAGGGAAGGACCTTACCCTGATCCCCCGGGGCGTTAGGCTCCAGACAGGGACTGAGGTACTCAGACAAAGGGTCCATCCGGCCGAAACCAGGCGGACCCCCACAACTGGAAGGACTGCCGAAGCAGACCAACCCAAGTACAGTGGGGCTCTCCCGAAGAGAGACCCCTCAAAGGAGAGGGCGAACCAAGCCAAAAGGCCTATGTCCACCCCCTCCCAAGACTTTCAGAGTAGGCCCGAGGACCCACACCCTACTCGCCACACAGTGACAAAACGTGTATACAAAGACAACCAAAAAAAAGACAAAAAGGTGACAAACAGGGGTAAAAGAAAGAGTGGGGAAGATAGTGAGATGGGAGAGTGAAAGTGGCCATTGTGCTATACAATGGCCGGCCCTCCGGCCAGGCATAAAAATTTCCCCTGGTCCTGGCCAAAAGGCCCGGCCCAAGAGGCAGGTGCGAAAAACGTGTGTTGTGGTGAAGTGACCATGGTGCCATAAAATCAAGTGCTTTCACACCGTGACTATACGGCACCCCTGAACTGCCACTTCAGGGGCACATTCACCACTGGCTTTTCGAAAAAGCCCTGACCACCCAGCCCAGACCACAGCAGACCCCACCACAGACAGGAAGGATATGGAGATCAGGAAGCCGGAAAGAGCTCTTTACCATCAGGCTCTGCCGTCGCTTCCATCACTCCTCCTAATTACATTCGGGAAGTACTTGCCACTCCCTCCCCCCCTTGCAAGGCAGGAGTAAGCGTTCTCTCCCAAATAACTGTCTGGAGCTAGATCCGCCCCAATCCAGGCCAGAAGGCCAGGGTCCCGACCCTCTGGTTCAGACCCCGTGGTTCTCCATTCCCATCAGAAGGCTTCCCTTTCGGCTACAAACCGCTCCAGGTCACCTTCACTCCAGCAGGTTTTGCATAGCAACCGCAATCCCATCTCTATTTCGCCATAGATCAGGGACGGAAGCAAGCGCCACCTCCTGGAAACTGATAAGAACAGATTTTTTTTTTTTTTTTTTTTTTCCACTCAGATTGAATCACATAAACTCAGCAAAAAACAAACACACGAAACCTACACTGAGCTGTGTTCCGTTCATCATAGTGGCATAGACAGTATCAAAAAGATAAAATCATTTAATATAAAAACGCTCTATACATTATTCATAAGGAACAAATACACACCACACTTAACCTTCACCCACCCGCCACCTAACAAAATTCCAGAAACCATCCGCCTCTTCCACCCCCATACTTCTTCTTTCTACCGCCAATACAAAAAACATTTTTGCCATCACCCAATCCACACAATCTTTTTCGAGCAATACCATTCTCTTTTTCACCAAGGCACATCGGGATTCCCACAACACTTCTCTTATGACAGCCGACAAAACAAACATCTTACGTTGCTTCCCTTTGCCACCTCCCACCACACCAAGAACACCAGACTCAAAAGACACTCCATCAATCCCCACCACCCGTTCCACAAAACCACACAGCAAACTCCAAAAATTCCTTGCAAAAAAGCACTCCCAAAATAAGTGTCTCACAGTCTCAGTCCCAGCACAACCTTCCCTAGGGCACACCTCCCTCCTTACCAAGTCTCTAGACTTTAAAAAAGACATTGTAGCCAAGCAATTGTGCAGCGACAACCATACCACCTCCCTCTGTTTGTTTGTGATGCCCTTAAATAATAAATTCTTCCACACAATCTCCGCTCTCTTAAGATTTAAACCAAAAATATTCCTTGGCAGCTCATCCTTTCTCAACCATGCCCATAATGTTTCTTTCTTCCGAGAGCCTTCCCCCAATTCCTGCAAATGATTCTTCTTAAAAAAGGCAGACATTTTTAAATAGTACACAGGGGATATCATTGACATCGGCCTAGTCAGATCCCTTCCACACCACCCCCACCTCAGTAAAGGCCATCCGATCAGGTAGCGCATTAACGCTGCTCAAAGAAAGTAAAGATGGCTAGATGGTACCAGAGGATACAGCACCTCATCTCCTAAATAATCAAACGTTAAATGGGTGTGTGGACAAGGGATTATAGCGGTGCTAGGGTCAGGAAGATTAGAGAAGAAAAGATAAAACAAAAAATACTAAAATTACAAATTTTATTAATAGTCTATCAAAAATACAATGTACATTATAAACAATTCATACAGTAATTATACAAATTTTGTGGATACATGTACTGTAAGTGACCCTAAGAATGGTCAAGTGGGCCAGATGGCAAGTGGCCGTTGAAGGAGGGGGGGCTCGTTTTCCTACATGTTTCGCCAAAACATTGGCTTCTTCAGGGAACAGGAGCTCATAAGGTGGATATATATAAAAAATTCTGTGTGGTGGACATGAAAAACACATGTTAGAAATATTAATTTGACCAAACACTGCATAGTAAAAACAATAACACACTGCAACTGTGGCTGGACATTCATGCGACCCTAAGCTCCACACCACTAAACGGAACTGCGGACATACCTGGGGCGTCAGTGCCCAAGACGGGAGGGAAGAGAGGGAGAGGGGGAACACAGCCACCCAAGGAGATCCCCACCGGGGAGCAGGCAGACCGCGCCGTAAATTATGCCTGCAGGGGGCATACAGTAGACCTGGCAAAGGAATGTAAAGATAGTCATGTGTCATAATGCACTGTGGTAGTTATCCCAGGAATAGAGGGTTGCACATATGTGCATTGTATTAAAAAGAGAACAAAAAATATATGTATATAAATAGGTATAAATGTATCTATATCTCTGGAAGAGGTGCGGACTTACATGTATATCTAAAAGCTGTAGAGAGGCAAGGTCAGGAAGTGCCTGTGATATATGTATGCACACAGCAAGGAAAGGACATCAAGGTTGAACCATATCTGCAGACCACTTAAAGTAGGCCTAATTAGAAAAATGAATAGTGTTAGGGGTCTTGCTGTTGTTAACTGGGGCCAGATATGGTAGTTTATGCCTATACTTACTTGATGGTATCTGCTGTAAGAAAAGATTCTCATAGCTGTACATTCACAGGTATATAGTACCGGTGCTGGGATGAAAAAGGGATAAAAGTAACAGTGGATCCTATATGAAATATAAAGGAAAAAAGGAGGATCAGAAAGGTAGGAAAATGGAAGCTTTAAAATGTACTTGGGCACAGGTGAGGCTAGTGAAAAGGAATCTGTTACCTAATTCATCATGAAGCACACCGTGTTGCTTGAGAAAATCAGTGTTAACCACCAGAGTAAGAGGCCGGTCCAAAATAAGTTCTAAAAAGTATGTAAAGGAATAATAAATAATTCATGTGAACAACATGAAGTCAGGGTGTTTTGAAGGCAGAAGTTTACCTTGTAGCTGTGTGCAGAGCAAATGCAGGCACGTCCCTCGTCCATGGGAACTGAGGGACTGGCCGGTTACTCATATACCCCCCACACCTGATCAGATGATGATCAGGTGTGCGGACGCTAAACGAGGGGTAGCCACGGCTGTGCACTGCACGGTGCCTAGGAACTACGAGTTCCATCATGCAACGCGCGCGCATGCTCAGAACTCACGGACCGTGTGGCGATTGGAGAGGCGAACACCCCTGGAATGGGAAGTACCAAAGTGTCATCTCACCCAATCTGCCGATGGAATAAAGGACCAGAGGATCTGAGAACAGACGTGGGCACCCAGGGGCAGACAGTTGTCTGCGCCTTGGCGTCCGTACAGGCAAAGACAGCGCTAGCCATGTCACCCCCAAACCGGGAGAGCCCACGGAGCCGCCGCCCACCACCCACGCCACAGATAATCCCCCCAGTCGTGGGGCTAGCCAAGGCACCAGGGACAACCGCAGTCCAGTGGCGGGGAACAACGGGGCACGAAGTGTAGTGCGCCGAGACACAGGATGGGAGGATATCCCAAAGGTTGCCCAACGATCCACAGGGGCCACTGGGGAAGGTGGGAATTACTGTGTGTCAGCACACGACATCCAGCCACAATGTGTGCAGTGTGCATAGAGAACCACTGGGTCCCAGTACGACAGTGAAACCTGCAACCAAAAATTGAAAATACAATGCAAAAACAATATATAAAAAAGAATATATAAAAAAGGAAACACACAGTATATGAGTTGCAACAGTTGTGTCGAAAAATATTGTTCAATAATGACAGAAAAAAAAAAAAAAAAAAGTTTTAAGTCGCAAATAAATACAGGCAATATACACTTATAAAATATACAGGGATATAAGATATATTGAGTCGATTTGCCAGCTTGTCTCAGAGAAGGAAAAAGGCATTTGTAATCAATGTAGAAGGCGAGGTATTAGTCCATATCAAGAAAAATTATATGGATGAAATACCGGGTGGAGCCATGGCAGCAAAGGGAAAGAAAGACAGGGAAAACAGGAGAATGAGAAACTAAGAAGGGAATAGAGGGGGGGGGGGGGGGGAAGGGATGGAGAAGGATAGGGTAGAGAGGAAAAACCACAAGCGACGTTGTCTGGGGAAGGGGCATGGAAAAGAAAAACTTAAAGGAAGGGCTTAAAAACTAATATATTCATTGAGTCCTGGGAAGATGGTAGCATTTAATATATGAATCCATTTGGTTTCGAGTCGTAATAGTGAGTTATCAGTACTACCACCTCTTACATGTGAGGGGATATGTTCAAGTGCGGAAAACAAAATAACATGGGGATCGGAGTTATGTTGGGCAGCGATATGCCTATTAATGGCCGTAGTGGTGGTGTTCTTATATAGTGGTTTGATATGGTCCCGGATACGGGTCTGAAAGGGGCACTTGGTTTTGCCAACATAGAATGCGCCGCATTGGCATTGGGCCAGGTATACAACCCCAACAGTGGCGCAGGTGACATAGTGTCTGATGGTGTGTGTGTTTCCATCGGGTAGATTAACAACCTGAGAGTTGGCAACGAATGTACATATGTCACATTTGCCACATTGATAGGTACCGGTGGCAGTGGGCCTATGTGCAGTGTCAGTAGAATGATGACTATGAATCAGACGATCACGGAGAGAGGGAGAACGTCGATAGGTAATATCAGGATAAGTGTTGATATATTTGGCAATAGTAGGATCAGATGTGAGTAAGGGCCAAAATTGTTTGAGGACGTCTTTGATTTGAGTATGCTGATTGGAGAATTGGGTGATGAGTCGTGTGGGTTGTTTAGAATCCAATGGTTTGTCGGAGAAAACCAGGTCTTTACGGTTGAGTTTTTTTGCCTTATGGAATGCTTTCTTTAAGAGAGAGTGGCTGTAGCCTCTATCTAAGAGTCTATTATAGAGGTCGTGTGCCGCCCTGAAGAAATCTTCATCGCGGGTACAGTTACGTTTAATCCTGACATATTGACTATATGGCTTAAATTTCAACTCCGCGTATCCCTCCAACCTAACTTTGGCTCAGATTAGGGCCATCAAATCCCTACAAAACCATCCTGAACTCACCATTAAGCCAGCCGACAAGGGTGGCAATGTGGTGGTGATGGATGTGTCCTTCTACGAACAAATGTGCCTGGATATTTTAAACAATCGCGAGTGGTATAGACCAATTTCTAAAACACTCATTGTTAACTATATATCCGAATACCAACAGCTGATATTTGCAGCTTATCAAAAAGGCATTATAGACTCCAACACATGGAAATTTCTTTATGTTAAAGAACCCACTACCCCTACCTTCTATTCCCTCCCGAAATTGCACAAATCTCTCGACCATCCACCTGGTCGCCCAATTGTGTCTGGTCGTCAATGCCTCACAGAATCTGCCAGTGCTCTGGTAGATAAATATCTGGCACCCCATGTTGTAGCTTTGCCTTCATATATAAAGGACACTATCCATCTCCTTCGTATATTAGATGGCCAATCCCTGCCCAGTGGCACATGGCTGGTAGCCCTAGATGTGGAAAGCTTATACAATGTAATCCCCCACAATAGAGGCATCTCAGTTATCAGCAAACTCATTCGTGCCAGAGGCCCCCAATATGATGAATACGGGGACTTTGTCCTCAAATTATTGAGGTTCATACTCACACGCAATTATTTCATGTTCGGCTCCTCCCACTTCCTCCAAGTGCAGGGTGTGGCTATGGGGACCAAGTGTGCCCCTGCCTATGCCAACCTGTACCTGGGGGGGTGGGAGAGGGAACTTTTTGACTCGATTCACTCCAACCCCTACCTGTCCAGGATTATATCCTGGTACAGGTATATCGATGATATACTTCTGTTTTGGGCCGGTACTAAGGAAGAACTCTCCTCATTTGTACAAAGCCTTACTGACAACACATACAATCTAAGATTTACCATGGAGTGCAGCCAGTCTCAGATCCATTTCTTGGACCTCCAGATTGGTGTACAACCCAATGGCCAAGTCTATACTACTCTATACCGCAAACCCTCTTCGGGCAATACAATCCTACATGCCCAGAGTGCCCATCCTGAGCCCCTCCTTCGAAGTATACCATATAGTCAATATGTCAGGATTAAACGTAACTGTACCCGCGATGAAGATTTCTTCAGGGCGGCACACGACCTCTATAATAGACTCTTAGATAGAGGCTACAGCCACTCTCTCTTAAAGAAAGCATTCCATAAGGCAAAAAAACTCAACCGTAAAGACCTGGTTTTCTCCGACAAACCATTGGATTCTAAACAACCCACACGACTCATCACCCAATTCTCCAATCAGCATACTCAAATCAAAGACGTCCTCAAACAATTTTGGCCCTTACTCACATCTGATCCTACTATTGCCAAATATATCAACACTTATCCTGATATTACCTATCGACGTTCTCCCTCTCTCCGTGATCGTCTGATTCATAGTCATCATTCTACTGACACTGCACATAGGCCCACTGCCACCGGTACCTATCAATGTGGCAAATGTGACATATGTACATTCGTTGCCAACTCTCAGGTTGTTAATCTACCCGATGGAAACACACACACCATCAGACACTATGTCACCTGCGCCACTGTTGGGGTTGTATACCTGGCCCAATGCCAATGCGGCGCATTCTATGTTGGCAAAACCAAGCGCCCCTTTCAGACCCGTATCCGGGACCATATCAAACCACTATATAAGAACACCACCACTACGGCCATTAATAGGCATATCGCTGCCCAACATAACTCCGATCCCCATGTTATTTTGTTTTCCGCACTTGAACATATCCCCTCACATGTAAGAGGTGGTAGTACTGATAACTCACTATTACGACTCGAAACCAAATGGATTCATATATTAAATGCTACCATCTTCCCAGGACTCAATGAATATATTAGTTTTAAGCCCTTCCTTTAAGTTTTTCTTTTCCATGCCCCTTCCCCAGACAACGTCGCTTGTGGTTTTTCCTCTCTACCCTATCCTTCTCCATCCCTTTCCCCCCCCCCCCTCTATTCCCTTCTTAGTTTCTCATTCTCCTGTTTTCCCTGTCTTTCTTTCCCTTTGCTGCCATGGCTCCACCCGGTATTTCATCCATATAATTTTTCTTGATATGGACTAATACCTTGCCTTCTACATTGATTACAAATGCCTTTTTCCTTCTCTGAGACAAGCTGGCAAATCGACTCAATATATCTTATATCCCTGTATATTTTATAAGTGTATATTGCCTGTATTTATTTGCGACTTAAAACTTTTTTTTTTTTTTTTTTTTTCTGTCATTATTGAACAATATTTTTCGACACAACTGTTGCAACTCATATACTGTGTGTTTCCTTTTTTATATACTCTTTTTTATATATTGTTTTTGCATTGTATTTTCAATTTTTGGTTGCAGGTTTCACTGTCGTACTGGGACCCAGTGGTTCTCTATGCACACTGCACACATTGTGGCTGGATGTCGTGTGCTGACACACAGTAATTCCCACCTTCCCCAGTGGCCCCTGTGGATCGTTGGGCAACCTTTGGGATATCCTCCCATCCTGTGTCTCGGCGCACTACACTTCGTGCCCCGTTGTTCCCCGCCACTGGACTGCGGTTGTCCCTGGTGCCTTGGCTAGCCCCACGACTGGGGGGATTATCTGTGGCGTGGGTGGTGGGCGGCGGCTCCGTGGGCTCTCCCGGTTTGGGGGTGACATGGCTAGCGCTGTCTTTGCCTGTACGGACGCCAAGGCGCAGACAACTGTCTGCCCCTGGGTGCCCACGTCTGTTCTCAGATCCTCTGGTCCTTTATTCCATCGACAGATTGGGTGAGATGACACCTTGGTACTTCCCATTCCAGGGGTGTTCGCCTCTCCAATCGCCACACGGTCCGTGAGTTCTGAGCATGCGCGCGCGTTGCATGATGGAACTCGTAGTTCCTAGGCACCGTGCAGTGCACAGCCGTGGCTACCCCTCGTTTAGCGTCCGCACACCTGATCATCATCTGATCAGGTGTGGGGGGTATATGAGTAACCGGCCAGTCCCTCAGTTCCCATGGACGAGGGACGTGCCTGCATTTGCTCTGCACACAGCTACAAGGTAAACTTCTGCCTTCAAAACACCCTGACTTCATGTTGTTCACATGAATTATTTATTATTCCTTTACATACTTTTTAGAACTTATTTTGGACCGGCCTCTTACTCTGGTGGTTAACACTGATTTTCTCAAGCAACACGGTGTGCTTCATGATGAATTAGGTAACAGATTCCTTTTCACTAGCCTCACCTGTGCCCAAGTACATTTTAAAGCTTCCATTTTCCTACCTTTCTGATCCTCCTTTTTTCCTTTATATTTCATATAGGATCCACTGTTACTTTTATCCCTTTTTCATCCCAGCACCGGTACTATATACCTGTGAATGTACAGCTATGAGAATCTTTTCTTACAGCAGATACCATCAAGTAAGTATAGGCATAAACTACCATATCTGGCCCCAGTTAACAACAGCAAGACCCCTAACACTATTCATTTTTCTAATTAGGCCTACTTTAAGTGGTCTGCAGATATGGTTCAACCTTGATGTCCTTTCCTTGCTGTGTGCATACATATATCACAGGCACTTCCTGACCTTGCCTCTCTACAGCTTTTAGATATACATGTAAGTCCGCACCTCTTCCAGAGATATAGATACATTTATACCTATTTATATACATATATTTTTTGTTCTCTTTTTAATACAATGCACATATGTGCAACCCTCTATTCCTGGAATAACTACCACAGTGCATTATGACACATGACTATCTTTCCATTCCTTTGCCAGGTCTACTGTATGCCCCCTGCAGGCATAATTTACGGCGCGGTCTGCCTGCTCCCCGGTGGGGATCTCCTTGGGTGGCTGTGTTCCCCCTCTCCCTCTCTTCCCTCCCGTCTTGGGCACTGACGCCCCAGGTATGTCCGCAGTTCCGTTTAGTGGTGTGGAGCTTAGGGTCGCATGAATGTCCAGCCACAGTTGCAGTGTGTTATTGTTTTTACTATGCAGTGTTTGGTCAAATTAATATTTCTAACATGTGTTTTTCATGTCCACCACACAGAATTTTTTATATATATCCACCTTATGAGCTCCTGTTCCCTGAAGAAGCCAATGTTTTGGCGAAACATGTAGGAAAACGAGCCCCCCCTCCTTCAACGGCCACTTGCCATCTGGCCCACTTGACCATTCTTAGGGTCACTTACAGTACATGTATCCACAAAATTTGTATAATTACTGTATGAATTGTTTATAATGTACATTGTATTTTTGATAGACTATTAATAAAATTTGTAATTTTAGTATTTTTTGTTTTATCTTTTCTTCTCTAATCTTCCTGACCCTAGCACCGCTATAATCCCTTGTCCACACACCCATTTAGCATTAACGCTGCTGTTTTCCCTCCTGCCAAGAAAGTTCTGAGATGAACCATCCACCACTGGACCTCCAGAAAACGTTCAATATTAGGGAAGTTATACCCACCCTGTTGTACTTTCTTCATAACCACCTCTCTGGCAACCTTCTCCATCTTAGAACCCCAAAAAAACATAAACAACATTCTTGTAATCTTCTGAACCCACCTCTTGTTTGGAGGAAAGATTACAGAAAAGTACATTAACAAGGGGAGAATTACCGCCTTGGTAATCAAAGTTTTGCCAGAGAGAGAAAGTTTCCTAGTTTTCCACAAACTTAGTTTTTTACAGACCTTTTCCACCCCTTTAGCCTGGTTCACCAAGTTTCTCTCGAAGTGCACTCCCAACACCTCCATCTCCTGCACACTCTTCAGCTTACACTTAGATACCTCACAAGTGCCACTTAACACACAGATACTGCTTTTTTCCCAGTTAATACGCAAACCAGAAATTGCACCAAATATACCAAGTTGCAGCTCTACTCTTGTCATATCCCTTGTCGAATTACAGAGAAAATTGACGTCATCCATATAGCAAAGGGTTTTAACCGGCTCATTCCCACCCCCTGGTACAAACATACCCTTAAAACACTTATCCTTCCACACATGTCTTAAGAGAGGTTCTATTACACAAATGAATGCGACTGGTGACAAGGGGCACCCCTGCCTCACCCCAGACATCACTCTGACCTCTTCGGACAAACCACCATTAACGAGGATCTGGCTACTAATTCCTTGGTATAGACATTCTACCACTTTCACAAACTCTTCAGGGATCCCCATCTGCCTCAATACTATGAAGAGAAACTTATGAGCCACACGGTCATAAGCCTTCTCGAGGTCAATGCTTGCCACCGCCAAAGGCAAATTGTTGCATTGAGCATAAAACACCAGGTCCCTCAAGAGGATCAGATTATCGGAAATCCTCCGCCCAGGCACAGCACAGACCTGCCACTCTCCAATAACACTTCCCACTACTCTCCTCATTCTGTCCGCTAGAACTTTAGCTACAATCTTGTAATCGCTATTGAGCAGGGATATCGGTCGCCAATTCCTGATGTCACGCTGGTCACCTTTCTTTTTATACAATAGCGTAATAATACCTTTCTTCATTGATTCTGAAATCCTCTTCTCCTTTATACAGGTCCTTATAACCTCACACACATCGTCCTTCAGAGTTGACCAAAATTCAACATAAAAATCCACCGGTAAACCATCCCCACCAGGGGTCTTGTTTTTCTTCATCTTCATCACCACATTCTCCACCTCCTCTTCCTCCACCGGGTCTAGCAACATCTCCGCATCTTCAGTCTTCAAATTCCCCCTCACCACCTCACAGTACTCCCGCATTTCTTCTTCTGTTGCACCACCTCCGCCACCATACAACTCAACGTAAAAGGACCTAATGGACTCCACCATTCTTTCCCCGCTCACCTCCTCCTCGCCATCCAAAACAGACTCGAACATCTTCCTTGGCCCAAAGGATTTCTTAAAAAAATACGCAGAGCACTGCTCATCCTCCTCCATCTCTTGCACTTTGGATCTAAAGATAATCCCCTTCCCGCGATCCTTAAGCATAGCATTCCGTGCCTCCCGTACTTCTCTCAACTCCTCCTCCACCTCCACCCCCAGTCTCTTACATCTAAATAGGAAATGCATCCTGTCCACCAACCTCCTCGCATCTTCACGCTTTCTTCCAGCCGCCTCCACACCCAATTTCTTAAAGAAAATACTTATCCTGACCTTAGCCCAATCCCACCACTCCAGAACATCCCTGAAGCTATGCTTCTTAAACTTGAGCCAATCATAAAACTCATTGAACTTAACAGCTACCCCCTCCTCCTTCAAACAAGAACAATTAAGTTTCCATGCACCCCTCCCACACATCCTAGTACCATCAAAAAGGAAGGAACAAGTAAGCAAGGCATGGTCCGAAAATGACACTAAAACAGTCTGATATCCAGTGATCTTTAAGGCAGGAGAAGCAAACATAAAATCTATCCTCGAATGCACTGACCCTTTGTCTGAAAAAAAGGTAAAGGAGATATCATTCCCCTGTACCACACAGGCAGCATCTTGAAAATGAAGATCACAAACTATTTCATTTAACACTTTAGATGTTACATCAGCACTGTTTCCCTCACTCACACCCTGCCTTTCCTCACTTCTTCTCACACAGTTAAAATCTCCAACTAACATTGTTGGGATTCTACCGGGCAACCACATTTTGAGCACTTCCAAAAATTTCACACGCTCCTTTTTTTCAGCAGGTGCATAAACATTAATAATTCTTATTTTACTCCCAGCCACCTCCAAGACAACAATCTGCATCCTCCCCGGCACCACCACCTCATGCGACACACACTGGACATACGGATTTTTCACGAGAATCCCAACCCCTTCATTTCTAAATTCACATACAGGGGACCACATAGATATACCATATTTCCATTCATCACATAAAGTCCGTTCATTACCACACTCCTGCAGACAAATTATATCAGACTGAATCCTCTCTAGATAATCAAAGACAGCCGCCCTCCTCCACCCTGAACATATACTTCTTACATTAATCGAACTCACAGTCAAAGCCATCATGAGGAAAAACCCAAAGATTTGCACATCCATTACAAAAACTATAAGTGATGCCTAGCCTCTTCCATCCCTTCCCTTGCTACATTAGCGTAGGTTAACCTCTTCCTCCCAAATGGAGAACTGGCAGACTCGGATCCCGAGCCTCCATCGGGAAAGGGTAGACCCTCCACCCCCTCCCCTGCACCTTCCTCCCGTCCCCTCTTTATAGAGGACTGAGAAGTCTCGTCCATAGCAATCATTAGCCGCTGTCCACATTCAAGACTCTCGTCACTGTCCATCTCCTCGTTCTCATCCTCTTCTTCCTCCTCTTCCTCTTCTTCTGATGACAAACCACTCATCAACTCTGATAAGCGTCCCGGACTTATAAGTACCTCACTCCTCCGTTCCTCCTCCGGTCCCCCATCCTCCTGCCTCACCGGGGCATCCTGCACCTCCTGACGATCTGGAACTGTCCCACCTTCCCCTACCACAGTACCAAGACTCCCAGGGTCCGCACTAGCTCCCGCCACCACCTCACCAGTAGCAGGGCCAGCAGCGCCTTCCCTGCTCATCGCCTTTTCCTGCTTAGTAGGTACAGCATCATTGGCCTGGTGCTCCGAGGATGCAGCAGGCCGCTCCGCATCAGCGGACCCAGCACTACCACCTTCCCTCCGAGCCTCAGCTCGCTGCCTCTGCTGCGCACGCCTGGCCTGGGTCTTATTCAGTACATCATGGAACTCCGCTTCACTCTTAGCAGCAAAATATTCTTCGCACTGCCTCGCAAGGTGACCTGGTCTTTTGCAAATATCACAGATCCGTGTATGCTTACATTCTTTCGAAGGATGGTCCTCGTTACCACAAAATCTACACTTAATTTTGCGCTCACAGTCCCCGCTTGCATGCCCGTAGACACAGCACTTCCTACAATAAACCGGCTGCCCAGGGTAAAAGAGGAACTCCCTCTCACCCCCTATGTTGAAAACAGCCGGAGGCCTTTTCACCCCACCAACACAGCCAAGATCAGTCCGAAACCTTCCATAGAACCTGTACTTTCCAGACCAAATTCCAAACTTGTTCAGTACCTTGTCACCACCCCTTAATTCTTCGCAGTAATTTTTCAAAAAGGCCCTAACCAAGTTCACATCCGAAAACGGGTTGTACATATGGACAACAATAGCCTTTTCTTCCTGCATAAAAAGTGGTATAACATCCATTTTCTGCAATAATTCATTCTCAGCACTCCTCATCTTCTCGTAGACCTCCCAGCATATCTCAACAGAAAGAAAGGTAATGTCATACAACCTTTGTTGCGGAAAATCCTGTAAGCAAACAATATCTCTTACCCTGAGGTTGAGAAATCCCATCAACACGTCCACCACGATAGTCCTCAGATTGATCTCTCCCTTAAATTCAGGTTTAATCAAAAACCGAATGGAATCCCGCATCCCACGGACCGCCATTTTTGTACCGGATGGTACCTCGCCTCTTCCTCCGACACAGGGTACCCCCGAAGGGGCCCCAACCGCTGACACCGAACCGCCTTAAGAAGGGCGATCGCTCCTCGTTGTCTGGGGACTAGGCCTCGGGCCAATAGCAGCAAGGGGGGGCCCTCCGAAAAGGGACGCTCCCCCCAAGGCCGACCTCCGGGTACCCCAGACACCTCTTGACCAAGTCACACACAGTAAAACTGCACTGGATCTTAGCCAAAAGGCCGAGAAGCAATTAGCAATAATCACTTTATCGAAAAGCCAGTGGCGTGCAAAACACACCTCAAAAACTTCCACCCGGTGCCAAAAAAAAGTGCCCACACATAGAGAGTGAAACACAAAAACGTGCAACGGGTGTACAGAGTCCTCCACTAGGGAAGGACCTTACCCTGATCCCCCGGGGCGTTAGGCTCCAGACAGGGACTGAGGTACTCAGACAAAGGGTCCATCCGGCCGAAACCAGGCGGACCCCCACAACTGGAAGGACTGCCGAAGCAGACCAACCCAAGTACAGTGGGGCTCTCCCGAAGAGAGACCCCTCAAAGGAGAGGGCGAACCAAGCCAAAAGGCCTATGTCCACCTCCTCCCAAGACTTTCAGAGTAGGCCCGAGGACCCACACCCTACTCGCCACACAGTGACAAAACGTGTATACAAAGACAACCAAAAAAAAGACAAAAAGGTGACAAACAGGGGTAAAAGAAAGAGTGGGGAAGATAGTGAGATGGGAGAGTGAAAGTGGCCATTGTGCTATACAATGGCCGGCCCTCCGGCCAGGCATAAAAATTTCCCCTGGTCCTGGCCAAAAGGCCCGGCCCAAGAGGCAGGTGCGAAAAACGTGTGTTGTGGTGAAGTGACCATGGTGCCATAAAATCAAGTGCTTTCACACCGTGACTATACGGCACCCCTGAACTGCCACTTCAGGGGCACATTCACCACTGACTTTTCGAAAAAGCCCTGACCACCCAACCCAGACCACAGGAGACCCCACCACAGACAGGAAGGATATGGAGATCAGGAAGCCGGAAAGAGCCCTTTACCATCAGGCTCTGCCGTCGCTCCCATCACTCCTCCTAATTACATTCGGGAAGTACTTGCCACTCCCTCCCCCCTTGCAAGGCAGGAGTAAGCGTTCTCTCCCAAATAACTGTCTGGAGCTAGATCCGCCCCAATCCAGGCCAGAAGGCCAGGGTCCCGACCCTCTGGTTCTCCATCCCCATCAGAAGGCTTCCCTTTCGGCTACAAACCGCTCCAGGTCACCTTCACTCCAGCAGGTTTTGCATAGCAACCGCAATCCCATCTCTATTTCGCCATAGATCAGGGACGGAAGCAAGCGCCACCTCCTGGAAACTGATAAGAATAGATACTACACTTGATCTTCGCCAAAAGGCCGAGAAGCAATTAGCAATAATCACTCTATCGAAAAGCCAGTGGCGTGCAAAACACACCTCAAAAACTTCCACCCAGTGCCAAAAAAAAGTGCCCACACATAAAGAGTGAAACACAAAAACGTGCAACGGGTGTACAGAGTCCTCCACTAGGGAAGGACCTTACCCTGATCCCCCGGGGCGTTAGGCTCCAGACAGGGACTGAGGTACTCAGACAAAGGGTCCATCCGGCCGAAACCAGGCGGACCCCCACAACTGGAAGGACTGCCGAAGCAGACCAACCCAAGTACAGTGGGGCTCTCCCGAAGAGAGACCCCTCAAAGGAGAGGGCGAACCAAGCCAAAAGGCCTATGTCCACCCCCTCCCAAGACTTTCAGAGTAGGCCCGAGGACCCACACCCTACTCGCCATACAGTGACAAAACGTGTATACAAAGACAACCAAAAAAAAAAAAGACAAAAAGGTGACAAACAGGGGTAAAAGAAAGAGTGGGGAAGATAGTGAGATGGGAGAGTGAAAGTGGCCATTGTGCTATACAATGGCCGGCCCTCCGGCCAGGCATAAAAATTTCCCCTGGTCCTGGCCAAAAGGCCCGGCCCAAGAGGCAGGTGCGAAAAACGTGTGTTGTGGTGAAGTGACCATAGTGCCATAAAATCAAGTGCTTTCACACCGTGACTATACGGCACCCCTGAACTGCCACTTCAGGGGCACATTCACCACTGGCTTTTCGAAAAAGCCCTGACCCACAGCCCAGACCACAGCAGCCCCCACCCCAGGCAGAAAGGTATGGAGTTCTGGAAGCTCGGAGAGAGCCCTTGCCATCAGGCTTCACCGTCATTCCGTCCCTCCTACCTAATTACATTTGGGAAATACTGGCCGCTCCCCCGGTGGGAGCAAGGGGAGCCAGCGTTCTCTCCCAAATAACTGTCCAGAGCTAGAGCTGCCCCAATCCAGGCCAGAAGGCCAGGATCCCGACCCTCCGCCAAGACCGAATGGTTCTCCGTCCCCATCAGAAGGCTTCCCTTTCGGCTACAAACCGCTCCGGGTTACTTTCACTCCAGCAGGTTTTGCATAGCAACCGCAATCCCATCTCTATCTCGCCATAGATCAGGGACAGAAGCAAGCACCACCTCCTGGAAACTGATAAGAACAGATACTAGATTTGATCTTAGCCAAAGGGCCGAGAAGCAATTAGCAATAATCACGCCTCAGTTGAACCTCATTGGCTATGATACCGCCACTGCGCAAAGCTAACCAAATCAGTGCCTGCCAACATCTGCCCTTCCTTGGAGGAGAAATTGACATTGAGGAGAGACACATAAGTGTCATCCAGTGGGCCGCTGAGCATTCTGGGACTTGGCATGTTAATGAGACAGGGACGATGCCTAAGTGGGCATTGTTTACCCACTGAATAGTGTTAGCATTTGAAAGAACTAAGGAGAATCTAAAGGGACAGGGCCCTAGATGTCAGATGCGTTTCTCCCACAGCAGTCCTGAAAGGCCACTAGGAGCGTATGTGTTTGAACAGCTATGCTGCTGAGAAAAGACCAAGGTGGAAGGATTTGGGGCCTTTGTTGAAAGTTCGCTAGATAACATGCCTGAACTGGAGCCCAGGTAAGCTGCCATAGACAAGGGTTGTTGGGAAACAGTTGGTCAAGCAATCACCTTCAGCCACCTTTATTTCTGGCAGATTCCAGGAGCCTAGAAGGGGGGAAGTTAGGACATTTCATCTCTCTGAGCCAGTGAGCATTCCCGGCAGATGTGCATAAAGACTGCCCTATTGGTAGCTCAAAGGCCTCATAGGTAAGTGAAAGGCACCGCCCGAACAGGGACTTGAACCCTGGACCCTCAGATTAAAAGTCTGATGCTCTACCGACTGAGCTATCCGGGCTCTCGAAGCCTCTCCATAGCGGTCCAAGCTGCTTGAATCTTGACATGTATGGTGGAAAAAGACCATTCAGCCAAGGGGACCGGGTGCCTGAAAGCACAAGTATTTGGCTTGCCCAGGCTGGCCAATCGTCCTCTCCCGTTTAATTTTCTAGGACAGGTTGAAGATAAAAGGGAGAATCTAACCTGCAACCATGCAGATAGGGTCCAGTCCGGTACAGGTGGAGAACGCCTAAAGTTTCTGCATTAGTTTTACCTACAGTTCAATGCTCTTTGACCGGAAACAAGGGCCTTGCAAAAAGACACCGCCCGAAAGGCTTCCTTAACCCTGGACCAACACGCTTCCAGTATTCTTAATCAGTGACTGGGTTACAAATAAAGACAGTTCACCTTGAGCCTCATGTTGCCAGGTCCAGCAGAAGAAACCCAGGCAAAAAAACGAGGTAGAGTCCACTCTGGATTACAGGCAAGTGAAGAACGAGCGGCGCGTGCCAATCACTGATTGTTCTACCCAGGCTGCGTGATGACACAAAAGCTCTCTATGGTGTCACCGGGCCCGTGACTCACTTTCTCAGCTCTAACACATCTCCGTCTGCATGTAAGAAGCCGTCACTTATCTGCTGTTGAAAACACATTGCTCAGTCTCCTCAGAGACTCTCAAATATTGCCAGTGCTGACTGTATTTCAAGTCATCATGGCGGGGTATTGGGAAAAGTTTTCAATTAGCAATAATCACGCCTCACTCTATCGAAAAGCCAGTGGCGTGCAAAACACACCTCAAAAACTTCCACCCGGTGCCAAAAAAAAGTGCCCACACATAGAGAGTGAAACACAAAAAAGTGCAACGGGTGTACAGAGTCCTCCACTAGGGAAGGACCTTACCCTGATCCCCCGGGGCGTTAGGCTCCAGACAGGGACTGAGGTACTCAGACAAAGGGTCCATCCGGCCGAAACCAGGCGGACCCCCACAACTGGAAGGACTGCCGAAGCAGACCAACCCAAGTACAGTGGGGCTCTCCCGAAGAGAGACCCCTCAAAGGAGAGGGCGAACCAAGCCAAAAGGCCTATGTCCACCCCCTCCCAAGACTTTCAGAGTAGGCCCGAGGACCCACACCCTACTCGCCACACAGTGACAAACGTGTATACAAAACAACCAAAAAAAGGACAAAAAGGTGACAAACAGGGGTAAAAGAAAGAGTGGGGAAGATGGTGAGATGGGAGAGTGAAAGTGGCCATTGTGCTATACAATGGCCGGCCCTCCGGCCAGGCATAAAAATTTCCCCTGGTCCTGGCCAAAAGGCCCGGCCCAAGAGGCAGGTGCGAAAAACGTGTGTTGTGATGAAGTGACCATGGTGCCATAAAATCAAGTGCTTTCACACCGTGACTATACGGCACCCCTGAACTGCCACTTCAGGGGCACATTCACCACTGGCTTTTCGAAAAAGCCCTGACCCACAGCCCAGACCACAGCAGCCCCCACCCCAGGCAGAAAGGTATGGAGTTCTGGAAGCTTGGAGAGAGCCCTTGCCATCAGGCTTCACCGTCGTTCCGTCCCTCCTACCTAATTACATTTGGGAAATACTGGCCGCTCCCCCGGTGGGAGCAAGGGGAGCCAGCGTTCTCTCCCAAATAACTGTCCAGAGCTAGAGCTGCCCCAATCCAGGCCAGAAGGCCAGGATCCCGACCCTCCGCCAAGACCGAATGGTTCTCCGTCCCCATCAGAAGGCTTCCCTTTCGGCTACAAACCGCTCCGGGTTACCTTCACTCCAGCAGGTTTTGCATAGCAACCGCAATCCCATCTCTATCTCGCCATAGATCAGGGACAGAAGCAAGCGCCACCTCCTGGAAACTGATAAGAACAGATACTAGATTTGATCTTAGCCAAAGGGCCGAGAAGCAATTAGCAATAATCACGCCTCAGTTGAACCTCATTGGCTATGATACTGCCACTGCGCAAAGCTAACCAAATCAGTGCCTGCCAACATCTGCCCTTCCTTGGAGGAGAAATTGACATTGAGGAGAGACACATAAGTGTCATCCAGTGGGCCGCTGAGCATTCTGGGACTTGGCATGTTAATGAGACAGGGACGATGCCTAAGTGGGCATTGTTTACCCACTGAATAGTGTTAGCATTTGAAAGAACTAAGGAGAATCTAAAGGGACAGGGCCCTAGATGTCAGATGCGTTTCTCCCACAGCAGTCCTGAAAGGCCACTGGGAGCGTATGTGTTTGAACAGCTATGCTGCTGAGAAAAGACCAAGGTGGAAGGATTTGGGGCCTTTGTTGAAAGTTCGCTAGATAACATGCCTGAACTGGAGCCCAGGTAAGCTGCCATAGACAAGGGTTGTTGGGAAACAGTTGGTCAAGCAATCACCTTCAGCCACCTTTATTTCTGGCAGATTCCAGGAGCCTAGAAAGGGGGAAGTTAGGACATTTCATCTCTCTGAGCCAGTGAGCATTCCCGGCAGATGTGCATAAAGACTGCCCTATTGGCAGCTCAAAGGCCTCATAGGTAAGTGAAAGGCACCGCCCGAACAGGGACTTGAACCCTGGACCCTCAGATTAAAAGTCTGATGCTCTACCGACTGAGCTATCCGGGCTCTCAAAGCTCCTCCATAGCGGTCCAAGCTGCTTGAATCTTGACATGTATGGTGGAAAAAGACCATTCAGCCAAGGGGACCGGGTGCCTGAAAGCACAAGTATTTGGCTTGCCCAGGCTGGCCAATCGTCCTCTCCCGTTTAATTTTCTAGGACAGGTTGAAGATAAAAGGGAGAATCTAACCTGCAACCATGCAGATAGGGTCCAGTCCGGTACAGGTGGAGAACGCCTAAAGTTTCTGCCTTAGTTTTACCTACAGTTCAATGCTCTTTGACCGGAAACAAGGGCCTTGCAAAAAGACACCGCCCGAAAGGCTTCCTTAACCCTGGACCAACACGCTTCCAGTATTCTTAATCAGTGACTGGGTTACAAATAAAGACAGTTCACCTTGAGCCTCATGTTGCCAGGTCCAGCAGAAGAAACCCAGGCAAAAAAACGAGGTAGAGTCCACTCTGGATTACAGGCAAGTGAAGAACGAGCGGCGCGTGCCAATCACTGATTGTTCTACCCAGGCTGCGTGATGACACAAAAGCTCTCTATGGTGTCACCGGGCCCGTGACTCACTTTCTCAACTCTAACACATCTCAGTCTGCATGTAAGAAGCCGTCACTTATCTGCTGTTGAAAACACATTGCTCAGTCTCCTCAGAGACTCTCAAAAATTGCCAGTGCTGACTGTATTTCAAGTCATCGTGGCGGGGTATTGGGAAAAGTTTTCAATTAGCAATAATCACTCTCTATCGAAAAGCCAGTGGCGTGCAAAACACACCTCAAAAACTTCCACCCGGTTCCAAAAAAAAGTGCCCACACATAGAGAGTGAAACACAAAAACGTGCAACGGGTGTACAGAGTCCTCCACTAGGGAAGGACCTTACCCTGATCCCCCGGGGCGTTAGGCTCCAGACAGGGACTGAGGTACTCAGACAAAGGGTCCATCCGGCCGAAACCAGGCGGACCCCCACAACTGGAAGGACTGCCGAAGCAGACCAACCCAAGTACAGTGGGGCTCTCCCGAAGAGAGACCCCTCAAAGGAGAGGGCGAACCAAGCCAAAAGGCCTATGTCCACCCCCTCCCAAGACTTTCAGAGTAGGCCCGAGGACCCACACCCTACTCGCCACACAGTGACAAAACGTGTATACAAAGACAACCAAAAAAAAAGACAAAAAGGTGACAAACAGGGGTAAAAGAAAGAGTGGGGAAGATAGTGAGATGGGAGAGTGAAAGTGGCCATTGTGCTATACAATGGCCGGCCCTCCGGCCAGGCATAAAAATTTCCCCTGGTCCTGGCCAAAAGGCCCGGCCCAAGAGGCAGGTGCGAAAAACGTGTGTTGTGGTGAAGTGACCATGGTGCCATAAAATCAAGTGCTTTCACACCGTGACCATACGGCACCCCTGAACTGCCACTTCAGGGGCACATTCACCACTGGCTTTTCGAAAAAGCCCTGACCACCCAGCCCAGACCACAGCAGACCCCACCACAGACAGGAAGGATATGGAGATCAGGAAGCCGGAAAGAGCCCTTTACCATCAGGCTCTGCCGTCGCTCCCATCACTCCTCCTAATTACATTCGGGAAGTACTTGCCACTCCCTCCCCCCCTTGCAAGGCAGGAGTAAGCGTTCTCTCCCAAATAACTGTCTGGAGCTAGATCCGCCCCAATCCAGGCCAGAAGGCCAGGGTCCCGACCCTCTGGTTCAGACCCCGTGGTTCTCCATCCCCATCAGAAGGCTTCCCTTTCGGCTACAAACCGCTCCAGGTCACCTTCACTCCAGCAGGTTTTGCATAGCAACCGCAATCCCATCTCTATTTCGCCATAGATCAGGGACGGAAGCAAGCGCCACCTCCTGGAAACTGATAAGAATAGATACTACACTTGATCTTCACCAAAAGGCCGAGAAGCAATTAACAATATTGAAAAATGTATACTTTATTTTGCAAGAAAATATACAAAAAAACAAATACTTAAACAGGGTACATCCAATCTGTACTGCGACGCAGCGCATAAATACACTACATTACAATACATCACCAAGCATACAAATAAATTACATTCATCCTGCGGTATGATGCCTAATGTGTTGTGCAGAGTAGTAATACCCCGAAACATCACATCATGCATGACGCCGCATTACCCTGAAAGCAGTACTAAAAAAAAAACATTTCACAAAAAGTCCAGTCATACAGTCAAATAACATTCAAATGGGCAACGGGTGTGATGGGGAGGGTGGAGAAGGTGGGGCAGGGGAGGGAGTAAAGAGTTCACAGGCCCGAAGCTTTATTTGAACTGCCCAAGGATACACGGGGGAGAGGGGGGGGGATGGGGAAATCTTCAGACCTCCTCTTCCTCCTTGAAGTCCATCAGGTGATAGTCTCTGAGCAGACTGTGAACCAGTCTGCGACAGTCCTCGATGGACATCCTCTCCCGCTGGTGGATGAGGCGCTTTCTGGCGCACCATAAAGCGTCCTTAAAGCAACACAGCACCCGCCAGGCACCGTCAATGTCCTCCTGTGAATGAGTTCCACAGAAGAGTCCGTTCAACACACCAAAGTGTGTGATTGCAGTCTGTGGTACAAAGTCTTTGAGTTCAGGTTCCAGGGCCCTCAACAGGTCCTGTGCAAAGGGGCACTCCCAGAAAACATGCAGAGCAGTTTCCTCCTGGATGATGCAAAAGGGGCAGTGCCTGTATCTACACAGGTTTCTGGCATGCATGAATGTCCTGAGTGGCAGCCCCCCTTGGATTGCCATCCATGCCAGATCTTTGTGCCTGTTGGTGAGTCTCTTTGAAGAAACATTTCTCCAGACCACTTTACAAGTGGCTGAAGGGAGGCCTGGAACAGTCTCAACAATGTCCGATGCTCTGATCAACTTGTGGATAGTTTTTGGCTTCCACAAGTCGGGCTTCACTCCATGTAGCCCCAGCTCCTTGATAAACTTGAAGGTGTCCAAGTAGTACCAAGGCGTGTCCCAGTTGTAGGGGATGGAGCTGTCCCATTTGTCCCATCCAAGGGTCCTCCAAAGAGGCAGGAGGAAAAAACGGGACATAGAGTTACCACCAGAGTCCACAGTTCTGTCCACCAATGTCCTGCGGATGCAGTTACAAGCAAAGCACACCCTCAATAGTGTAGCGATGTCGGGCACGCCCTTACCGCCCTTGAGGGGTTCCTTGAACATAACCGCCCGCTTCACTCTGTCCATTTTGGAGCTCCAGATGAAGTGAAACACCGCCCTGGTGATGGCCTTACAGGTGTTGACCCGAGGGGGCCAGGCCTGGGCGAGGTACTGCAACACAGGGAGGATCTCGCTGCGGAGTACCAGTGTTTTGCCTTCGATGGTGAGTTCTCTGAGGCTCCAAAGTCCAAACTTCTGTCGCATCTTTGACAGTCTTTCCTCCCAGGACTTCAGGGCTGCGCCCTCAGCTCCAAACCAGACCCCAAGGATTTTGATGAAGTCCGTCTTGACGCTGAAAGGAATTGGTGCAGAAGAAGGCAGGAACCACTTTCCGAAGAGCATGACTTCCGACTTCCCGCAGTTGACCTTTGCCCCTGAAGCTTGGCCGAAGTCCTCACAGGTCTGGGCGAGTGTGTCGATGGAGCGCCGATCAGCACAGAACACTGTCACGTCGTCCATGTAGAGTGAGCACTTGACCTCCCGTCTGTCCGGTCCTGGTGCGGTGATCCCTCTGATCTCTGGGTTCCGTCTGATGCTTCGGGCGAAGAGCTCTATACAACAAACAAAAAGCAGAGGTGAGAGAGGGCAGCCTTGTCTGACCCCAGACAGGATTGGAAAGGGGTCAGTTTTCCAGCCATTTACCAGCACCAAACTAGAAATGTCAGTGTACATTACATTCACATACGAACAAAACATTTCCCCAAGACCAAACCTGCGCAGAGCTCTGCACATAAACTCGTGGGAGACACGGTCAAAGGCCTTCTCCTGGTCAAGACTGACCAGGGCCGCGTGCACACGGCGGCCATGAATGTACTGGACCGTGTCCCGGACAAGCGCAAGGCTGTCCGCAATCCTGCGACCAGGAATGCCGCAAGTCTGATCCGGGTGGATGATCTGTCCGATGACAGACTTCAGCCTGTTGGCCAGGACCTTGGCGAGGATTTTGTAGTCCACGTTCAGCAGAGAGATCGGACGCCAATTTTTAAGATCCGATCTCTCCCCCTTCCGCTTATACAAAATCGTGATCATCCCCTCCCTCAGTGACTGAGGCATTCTGCCCTCTACCACCATCTCCTCGTACAGCTCGAGCAGGTCCGGGCCCACGAGATCCCACAGTGCTACATAGAGTTCAACTGGGAGACCATCGCAGCCCGGGGTCTTGCCTCGCCTAAAGGATTTAGCGGCAGAGTGCAGCTCCTCCAGCACCAAGGGGGCGTTGACGGTTGATGAACCTGCAGGATCAATTTGGTTAGAGATACCTGACAGGAACCTGTCGGCCGCCTGTGTGTCCGTTTCTTTCGGGGAGTAGAGGTTGGTGTAGTAGTCGCTGACCACTTTCATCACAGCCTTCTTCCCCTTCTGGAGTGTTCCGGTCTCGTCGCGCAACTCTGACAAGGGTGTGTGTCCTGAGTGGAGTTTCCTGAAAAAGAAAGAATTACACTTCTCACCTTTCTCAAGATTCTCCACCTTGGCACGGAAGACAATGTGCCTGGATTCTTCCTCGAAGTGTCCTTTTAGGCTCCTCTTGGTGTCCTCCAGGTCCTGCCTAACGTCCCAGCCACAGTGCTGAAGGTCCTGCAGGGACTGCAACTGACGCTGCAGTCTCCTGAGTTCCCTCCTCCTGGCACACACACGCTGGCGTCCCCTTGCCTGAAAGAAGCTACGCAGCTTAACCTTCACAAACTCCCACCAGTCACTTACCCTTCCGAAGAATCTCTTTTCCTCCGTCCAGGTGGCATAGGCATCTCGGAGTTCCCCCATCAATTCCTCGTTTTCCAGCAGGGTGCTATTCAGCTTCCAGGAACCCGGTCCGCGGGCAAAGCCCTCGCCCAGGTCACCCCGAAAGTGAATAGCCCTGTGGTCAGAGAAAAAGCAGGGGACCATGGAGAACTCACGATGCTTGACTGTTCTTGAAGTGAGCACGAAGTCAATCCTGGAACGCACAGATCCATCGGGTCGGCACCACGAATAGTTCACGGTCCCTTTCCCTATGGATCCCACGGCGTCCTGCAAGGAGGCCTCCGAGATCATCTCCTTGAGCAGCCTAGAAGTAGCATCAAGTTTTGCGTATATGCTGGAGCTGCGCCCATCCTCCTCGATCGGACAGTTAAAATCACCGCCGATCACTACTGTTCTGGTGGTGACGAGTTGGGTCCGCAGGGTCTGGAAGAGTTCCAGCCGCGCATTCTTGTCTGGGGGGGCGTACACGTTGATGAGCCTAACTGGCTCTTCCACCCACGAGCCGTCTATGACCAAAAGACGGCCACAGACTAGCTCATGGATAGAGTCAACCGTGAAACGCCCACCCCTGACCAGAATGGCTACGCCTGCAGACTTGCAATCGCCACCCCCGGACCAGTAGGAGGGACCAAGGGTCCACTGGGAGGACAGATGAGTGTACCTCCTCAGGGGAGGAAGGGCGCACTCCTGAAGCATGTAGACATCACTCTGCTGACTTGAAAGAAAGGTCAGGACCGCTTGCCTTCTAGATGTATCCTTGATACTCCTCACATTAATGGAAAAGATTGAGATCTCAGCCATAATGAAAAAGGGTATGAGGGTCTAGTTAACAAGGGTCTGAACTTACCTCCCCGGAGGGGGGGTGGCTCTTCCGTTGCGTCTTCTGCCTGTCCTGTGTCCTGGGCCAGGCCCAGCTCCTCAAGGACAGACTCCATCATCTGCTGGCTGATGTGGACGTTGGGGGGGAGGTCATGCTCAGGGTCGACCACGATCTCCTCCCCTTCCTCCTCCTCTCCTGCAGACTCTAGGTCCTCCACTACTTGCTTGGGTCCCTCGCTGTCGCGTTGGACCCCGTTGGGCCGTTTGGTGGAGGTGGCGGGTTCCTCAGCTGTTGGGCTCTCTGGCTTACGTTTCCGGCTTCCTCTTGGGCCACTGGTGGGGGTGGAGGGGGGTGGGAGGGTGGGGAAGTCCTCCAGGGAGGACAGGTTGGGGGGGGAAGGGGTGGGGAGGGGCTCCTCCGGCACAGAGGGGGTGGGTGTGGGTGTGCTGGAGGTAGGGGCAGGGGCAGGAGGGGCAGGGGCAGGTGGGGCGGGAGTGGACTTACCTTTGGCCTTTCGAGGTTCTTTTGGTTTTTCTGGCAGCTTTCTCCCGGATGGCTTACCCTGGCTTACTGCTCCAGCGTAGGTCCGGGTTCTCTGGGGGCAGTGTCTGAAGACATGTTCTGCCAGTCCGCAAAGGTTGCAGGCTTTGGACCTCGGACAGTCCTTGGTCTCGTGGCCTGTCACCCTACAGAACTTGCAAGCAAGTTCTGTACAATCCTTCCCTATGTGTCCCGGCTGCCCACACTTGTTACAGTTGTAGGGTATGCCGGGGTAGAAGAGGATTCCTGCGGAGGATCCCAGGGAGAAGAAAGGCTGCAGGTGCTGGATGTCCCCCGAAGGGTCTTTCCTCAGTTTGCAGAGCACAGACCACTTACCTATCCAGAAGCCGTTTGCATCGAAGATTTGGATCGGGTCCTTCACCACGGTGCAGAACCTCTGGAGGTAGGTGGCTATGTCCTTTCCACTGGTATGGGGGTTCCTCATGGCCACTGTCACCCGCTTTTCGTCCCGTGTTATGGGGCAGTTCGCAGTGAACTTCCGGAAAGGGGATTCAGGGCCACTGGTCTTCACCATTTCCCAGTATCTTCTGCAGACCTGGAACGACACAAAAGTTATAAAGAATATACCTCTTGTGAAGGCCTGCACAGAAAGCGTCTCCGCTTTGCTGAACCCCTGTTCCAGGATCATCTTCTTTCCAAAGATCTCCGGGGTCATGTCGGGGACTCTTCCGTCCACCTCCTTCAGCTGCAGCACGACCGTCTGCTTCATCCATGGCTCCAAAGCTGGGAGCCCGTCTGCAGGCTGGTCTGGCTTGGTTGGTCCCGGTCGGCTGGTGCCGTCCGGGGTAGGGGCGGGGGTTGAGGCAGCGGCATTCCCGGGCTTGGAGGAAGTGGCTGGAACGGGGTTCTTCTTCTCTTTTCCGGTCTTCTTTTCGCTCTTCCCCATCGTCAAGGATTTGGATGTCGCTTCAGATGTTTCTTAGGCGGCTTCCTTCTGGTTCCTTGACGTCTTCGCTCTTTTTCGTAGCCTTTAAAAAGGCTCTAGCATCTACTGCCCGGAGGTAGTAATGCGGAGTGGGGGAGGAGGGAAGACCGCAATCTCGTTCCCTGTGGGGGCTAAGCCTCTAACCCAATAGCAGCAAGTAGGTGAAGCTGAATTTAATCAACGATCCTACCAGGCCGAGCAGAGGGTACCCCACAAGGACCAATTAGCTTGGATAGATACAAGTGGTTCTCAACGTCCTAGCTGTGAAGCAGAGACACCCCTAAGGGCTAAAGTCGATACTACACTTGATCTTAGCCAAAAGGCCGAGAAGCAATTAACAATAATCACTCTATCGAAAAGCCAGTGGCGTGCAAAACACACCTCAAAAACTTCCACCCGGTGCCAAAAAAAAGTGCCCACACATAGAGAGTGAAACACAAAAACGTGCAACGGGTGTACAGAGTCCTCCACTAGGGAAGGACCTTACCCTGATCCCCCGGGGCGTTAGGCTCCAGACAGGGACTGAGGTACTCAGACAAAGGGTCCATCCGGCCGAAACCAGGCGGACCCCCACAACTGGAAGGACTGCCGAAGCAGACCAACCCAAGTACACTGGGGCTCTCCCGAAGAGAGACCCCTCAAAGGAGAGGGCGAACCAAGCCAAAAGGCCTATGTCCACCCCCTCCCAAGACTTTCAGAGTAGGCCCGAGGACCCACACCCTACTCGCCACACAGTGACAAAACGTGTATACAAAGACAACCAAAAAAAAGACAAAAAGGTGACAAACAGGGGTAAAAGAAAGAGTGGGGAAGATAGTGAGATGGGAGAGTGAAAGTGGCCATTGTGCTATACAATGGCCGGCCCTCCGGCCAGGCATAAAAATTTCCCCTGGTCCTGGCCAAAAGGCCCGGCCCAAGAGGCAGGTGCGAAAAACGTGTGTTATGGTGAAGTGACCATGGTGCCATAAAATCAAGTGCTTTCACACCGTGACCATACGGCACCCCTGAACTGCCACTTCAGGGGCACATTAACCACTGGCTTTTCGAAAAAGCCCTGACCACCCAGCCCAGACCACAGCAGACCCCACCACAGACAGGAAGGATATGGAAATCAGGAAGCCGGAAAGAGCCCTTTACCATCAGGCTCTGCCGTCGCTCCCATCACTCCTCCTAATTACATTCGGGAAGTACTTGCCACTCCCTCCCCCCTTGCAAGGCAGGAGTAAGCGTTCTCTCCCAAATAACTGTCTGGAGCTAGATCCGCCCCAATCCAGGCCAGAAGGCCAGGGTCCCGACCCTCTGGTTCAGACCCCGTGGTTCTCCATCCCCATCAGAAGGCTTCCCTTTCGGCTACAAACCGCTCCAGGTCACCTTCACTCCAGCAGGTTTTGCATAGCAACCGCAATCCCATCTCTATTTCGCCATAGATCAGGGACGGAAGCAAGCGCCACCTCCTGGAAACTGATAAGAATAGATACTACACTTGATCTTCGCCAAAAGGCCGAGAAGCAATTAGCAATAATCACTCTATCGAAAAGCCAGTGGCGTGCAAAACACACCTCAAAAACTTCCACCCGGTGCCAAAAAAAAGTGCCCACACATAGAGAGTGAAACACAAAAACGTGCAACGGGTGTACAGAGTCCTCCACTAGGGAAGGACCTTACCCTGATCCCCCGGGGCGTTAGGCTCCAGACAGGGACTGAGGTACTCAGACAAAGGGTCCATCCGGCCGAAACCAGGCGGACCCCCACAACTGGAAGGACTGCCGAAGCAGACCAACCCAAGTACAGTGGGGCTCTCCCGAAGAGAGACCCCTCAAAGGAGAGGGCGAACCAAGCCAAAAGGCCTATGTCCACCCCCTCCCAAGACTTTCAGAGTAGGCCCGAGGACCCACACCCTACTCGCCACACAGTGACAAAACGTGTATACAAAGACAACCAAAAAAAAGACAAAAAGGTGACAAACAGGGGTAAAAGAAAGAGTGGGGAAGATAGTGAGATGGGAGAGTAAAAGTGGCCATTGTGCTATACAATGGCCGGCCCTCCGGCCAGGCATAAAAATTTCCCCTGGTCCTGGCCAAAAGGCCCGGACCAAGAGGCAGGTGCGAAAAACGTGTGTTGTGGTGAAAGTGACCATGGTGCCATAAAATCAAATGCTTTCACACCGTGACTATACGGCACCCCTGAACTGCCACTTCAGGGGCACATTCACCACTGGCTTTTCGAAAAAGCCCTGACCACCCAGCCCAGACCACAGCAGACCCCACCACAGACAGGAAGGATATATAGATCAGGAAGCCGGAAAGAGCCCTTTACCATCAGGCTCTGCCGTCGCTCCCATCACTCCTCCTAATTACATTCGGGAAGTACTTGCCACTCCCTCCCCCCCTTGCAAGGCAGGAGTAAGCGTTCTCTCCCAAATAACTGTCTGGAGCTAGATCCACCCCAATCCAGGCCAGAAGGCCAGGGTCCCGACCCTCTGGTTCAGACCCCGTGGTTCTCCATCCCCATCAGAAGGCTTCCCTTTCGGCTACAAACCGCTCCAGGTCACCTTCACTCCAGCAGGTTTTGCATAGCAACCGCAATCCCATCTCTATTTCGCCATAGATCAGGGACGGAAGCAAGCGCCACCTCCTGGAAACTGATAAGAATAGATACTACACTTGATCTTCGCCAAAAGGCCGAGAAGCAATTAGCAATAATCACTCTATCGAAAAGCCAGTGGCGTGCAACACACCTCAAAAACTTCCACCCGGTGCCAAAAAAAAGTGCCCACACATAGAGAGTGAAACACAAAAACGTGCAACGGGTGTACAGAGTCCTCCACTAGGGAAGGACCTTACCCTGATCCCCCGGGGCGTTAGGCTCCGGACAGGGACTGAGGTACTCAGACAAAGGGTCCATCTGGCCGAAACCAGGCGGACCCCCACAACTGGAAGGACTGCCGAAGCAGACCAACCCAAGTACAGTGGGGCTCTCCCGAAGAGAGACCCCTCAAAGGAGAGGGCGAACCAAGCCAAAAGGCCTATGTCCACCCCCTCCCAAGACTTTCAGAGTAGGCCCGAGGACCCACACCCTACTCGCCACACAGTGACAAAACGTGTATACAAAGACAACCAAAAAAAAGACAAAAAGGTGACAAACAGGGGTAAAAGAAAGAGTGGGGAAGATAGTGAGATGGGAGAGTGAAAGTTGCCATTGTGCTAAACAATGGCCGGCCCTCCGGCCAGGCATAAAAATTTCCCCTGGTCCTGGCCAAAAGGCCCGGCCCAAGAGGCAGGTGCGAAAAACGTGTGTTGTGGTGAAGTGACCATGGTGCCATAAAATCAAGTGCTTTCACACCGTGACTATACGGCACCCCTGAACTGCCACTTCAGGGGCACATTCACCACTGGCTTTTCGAAAAAGCCCTGACCACCCAGCCCAGACCACAACAGACCCCACCACAGACAGGAAGGATATGGAGATCAGGAAGCCGGAAAGAGCCCTTTACCATCAGGCTCTGCCGTCACTCCCATCACTCCTCCTAATTACATTCGGGAAGTACTTGCCACTCCCTCCCCCCCTTGCAAGGCAGGAGTAAGCGTTCTCTCCCAAATAACTGTCTGGAGCTAGATCCGCCCCAATCCAGGCCAGAAGGCCAGGGTCCCGACCCTCTGGTTCAGACCCCGTGGTTCTCCATCCCCATCAGAAGGCTTCCCTTTCGGCTACAAACCGCTCCAGGTCACCTTCACTCCAGCAGGTTTTGCATAGCAACCGCAATCCCATCTCTATTTCGCCACAGATCAGGGACGGAAGCAAGCGCCACCTCCTGGAAACTAATAAGAATAGATACTACACTTGATCTTCGCCAAAAGGCCGAGAAGCAATTAGCAATAATCACTCTATCGAAAAGCCAGTGGCGTGCAAAACACGCCTCAAAAACTTCCACCCGGTGCCAAAAAAAAGTGCCCACACATAGAGAGTGAAACACAAAAACGTGCAACGGGTGTACAGAGTCCTCCACTAGGGAAGGACCTTACCCTGATCCCCCGGGGCGTTAGGCTCCGGACAGGGACTGAGGTACTCAGACAAAGGGTCCATCTGGCCGAAACCAGGCGGACCCCCACAACTGGAAGGACTGCCGAAGCAGACCAACCCAAGTACAGTGGGGCTCTCCCGAAGAGAGACCCCTCAAAGGAGAGGGCGAACCAAGCCAAAAGGCCTATGTCCACCCCCTCCCAAGACTTTCAGAGTAGGCCCGAGGACCCACACCCTACTCGCCACACAGTGACAAACGTGTATACAAAACAACCAAAAAAAGGACAAAAAGGTGACAAACAGGGGTAAAAGAAAGAGTGGGGAAGATAGTGAGATGGGAGAGTGAAAGTGGCCATTGTGCTATACAATGGCCGGCCCTCCGGCCAGGCATAAAAATTTCCCCTGGTCCTGGCCAAAAGGCCCGGCCCAAGAGGCAGGTGCGAAAAACGTGTGTTGTGGTGAAGTGACCATGGTGCCATAAAATCAAGTGCTTTCACACCGTGACTATACGGCACCCCTGAACTGCCACTTCAGGGGCACATTCATCACTGGCTTTTCGAAAAAGCCCTGACCCACAGCCCAGACCACAGCAGCCCCCACCCCAGGCAGAAAGGTATGGAGTTCTGGAAGCTTGGAGAGAGCCCTTGCCATCAGGCTTCACCGTCGTTCCATCCCTCCTACCTAATTACATTTGGGAAATACTGGCCGCTCCCCCGGTGGGAGCAAGGGGAGCCAGCGTTCTCTCCCAAATAACTGTCCAGAGCTAGAGCTGCCCCAATCCAGGCCAGAAGGCCAGGATCCCGACCCTCCGCCAAGACCGAATGGTTCTCCGTCCCCATCAGAAGGCTTCCCTTTCGGCTACAAACCGATCCGGGTTACCTTCACTCCAGCAGGTTTTGCATAGCAACCGCAATCCCATCTCTATCTCGCCATAGATCAGGGACAGAAGCAAGCGCCACCTCCTGGAAACTGATAAGAACAGATACTAGATTTGATCTTAGCCAAAGGGCCGAGAAGCAATTAGCAATAATCACGCCTCAGTTGAACCTCATTGGCTATGACACTGCCACTGCGCAAAGCTAACCAAATCAGTGCCTGCCAACACCTACCCTTACTTGGAGGAGAAATTGACATTGAGGAGAGACACATAAGTGTCATCCAGTGGGCCGCTGAGCATTCTGGGACTTGGCATGTTAATGAGACAGGGACGATGCCTAAGTGGGCATTGTTTACCCACTGAATAGTGTTAGCATTTGAAAGAACTAAGGAGAATCTAAAGGGACAGGGCCCTAGATGTCAGATGCATTTCTCCCACAGCAGTCCTGAAAGGCCACTGGGAGCGTATGTGTTTGAGCGTATGTGTTTTAACAGACCAAGGTGGAAGGATTTGGGGCCTTTGTTGAAAGTTCGCTAGATAATATGCCTGAACTGGAGCCCAGGTAAGCTGCCATAGACAAGGGTTGTTGGGAAACAGTTGGTCAAGCAATCACCTTCAGCCACCTTTATTTCTGGCAGATTCCAGGAGCCTAGAAAGGGGGAAGTTAGGACATTTCATCTCTCTGAGCCAGTGAGCATTCCCGGCAGATGTGCATAAAGACTGCCCTATTGGCAGCTCAAAGGCCTCATAGGTAAGTGAAAGGCACCGCCCGAACAGGGACTTGAACCCTGGACCCTCAGATTAAAAGTCTGATGCTCTACCGACTGAGCTATCCGGGCTCTCAAAGCCTCTCCATAGCGGTCCAAGCTGCTTGAATCTTGACATGTATGGTGGAAAAAGACCATTCAGCCAAGGGGACCGGGTGCCTGAAAGCACAAGTATTTGGCTTGCCCAGGCTGGCCAATCGTCCTCTCCCGTTTAATTTTCTAGGACAGGTTGAAGATAAAAGGGAGAATCTAACCTGCAACCATGCAGATAGGGTCCAGTCCGGTACAGGTGGAGAACGCCTAAAGTTTCTGCCTTAGTTTTACCTACAGTTCAATGCTCTTTGACCGGAAACAAGGGCCTTGCAAAAAGACACCGCCCGAAAGGCTTCCTTAACCCTGGACCAACACGCTTCCAGTATTCTTAATCAGTGACTGGGTTACAAATAAAGACAGTTCACCTTGAGCCTCATGTTGCCAGGTCCAGCAGAAGAAACCCAGGCAAAAAAACGAGGTAGAGTCCACTCTGGATTACAGGCAAGTGAAGAACGAGCGGCGCGTGCCAATCACTGATTGTTCTACCCAGGCTGCGTGATGACACAAAAGCTCTCTATGGTGTCAATGGGCCCGTGACTCACTTTCTCAACTCTAACGCATCTCAGTCTGCATGTAAAAAGCCGTCACTTATCTGCTGTTGAAAACACATTGCTCAGTCTCCTCAGAGACTCTCAAAAATTGCCAGTGCTGACTGTATTTCAAGTCATCGTGGCGGGGTATTGGGAAAAGTTTTCAATTAGCAATAATCACTCTATCGAAAAGCCAGTGGCGTGCAAAACACACCTCAAAAACTTCCACCCGGTGCCAAAAAAAAGTGCCCACACATAGAGAGTGAAACACAAAAACGTGCAACGGGTGTACAGAGTCCTCCACTAGGGAAGGACCTTACCCTGATCCCCCGGGGCGTTAGGCTCCAGACAGGGACTGAGGTACTCAGACAAAGGGTCCATCCGGCTGAAACCAGGCGGACCCCCACAACTGGAAGGACTGCCGAAGCAGACCAACCCAAGTACAGTGGGGCTCTCCCGAAGAGAGACCCCTCAAAGGAGAGGGCAAACCAAGCCAAAAGGCCTATGTCCACCCTCTCCCAAGACTTTCAGAGTAGGCCCGAGGACCCACACCCTACTCGCCACACAGTGACAAAACGTGTATACAAAGACAACCAAAAAAAAGACAAAAAGGTGACAAACAGGGGTAAAAGAAAGAGTGGGGAAGATAGTGAGATGGGAGAGTGAAAGTGGCCATTGTGCTATACAATGGCCGGCCCTCCGGCCAGGCATAAAAATTTCCCCTGGTCCTGGCCAAAAGGCCCGGCCCAAGAGGCAGGTGCGAAAAACGTGTGTTGTGGTGAAGTGACCATGGTGCCATAAAATCAAGTGCTTTCACACCGTGACTATACGGCACCCCTGAACTGCCACTTCAGGGGCACATTCACCACTGGCTTTTCGAAAAAGCCCTGACCACCCAGCCCAGACCACAACAGACCCCACCACAGACAGGAAGGATATGGAGATCAGGAAGTCGGAAAGAGCCCTTTACCATCAGGCTCTGCCGTCGCTCCCATCACTCCTCCTAATTACATTCGGGAAGTACTTGCCACTCCCTCCCCCCCTTGCAAGGCAGGAGTAAGCGTTCTCTCCCAAATAACTGTCTGGAGCTAGATCCGCCCCAATCCAGGCCAGAAGGCCAGGGTCCCGACCCTCTGGTTCAGACCCCGTGGTTCTCCATCCCCATCAGAAGGCTTCCCTTTCGGCTACAAACCGCTCCGGGTTACCTTCACTCCAGCAGGTTTTGCATAGCAACCGCAATCCCATCTCTATCTCGCCATAGATCAGGGACAGAAGCAAGCGCCACCTCCTGGAAACTGATAAGAACAGATACTACACTTGATCTTCGCCAAAAGGCCGAGAAGCAATTAGCAATAATCACTCTCTATCGAAAAGCCAGTGGCGTGCAAAACACACCTCAAAAACTTCCACCCGGTGCCAAAAAAAAGTGCCCACACATAGAGAGTGAAACACAAAAACGTGCAACGGGTGTACAGAGTCCTCCACTAGGGAAGGACCTTACCCTGATCCCCTGGGGCGTTAGGCTCCAGACAGGGACTGAGGTACTCAGACAAAGGGTCCATCTGGCCGAAACCAGGCGGACCCCCACAACTGGAAGGACTGCCGAAGCAGACCAACCTAAGTACAGTGGGGCTCTCCCGAAGAGAGACCCCTCAAAGGAGAGGGCGAACCAAGCCAAAAGGCCTATGTCCACCCCCTCCCAAGACTTTCAGAGTAGGCCCGAGGACCCACACCCTACTCGCCACACAGTGACAAACGTGTATACAAAACAACCAAAAAAAGGACAAAAAGGTGACAAACAGGGGTAAAAGAAAGAGTGGGGAAGATAGTGAGATGGGAGAGTGAAAGTGGCCATTGTGCTATACAATGGCCGGCCCTCCGGCCAGGCATAAAAATTTCCCCTGGTCCTGGCCAAAAGGCCCGGCCCAAGAGGCAGGTGCGAAAAACATGTGTTGTGGTGAAGTGACCATGGTGCCATAAAATCAAGTGCTTTCACACCGTGACTATACGGCACCCCTGAACTGCCACTTCAGGGGCACATTCACCACTGGCTTTTCGAAAAAGCCCTGACCCACAGCCCAGACCACAGCAGCCCCCACCCCAGGCAGAAAGGTATGGAGTTCTGGAAGCTTGGAGAGAGCCCTTGCCATCAGGCTTCACCGTCGTTCCGTCCCTCCTACCTAATTACATTTGGGAAATACTGGCCGCTCCCCCGGTGGGAGCAAGGGGAGCCAGCGTTCTCTCCCAAATAACTGTCCAGAGCTAGAGCTGCCCCAATCCAGGCCAGAAGGCCAGGGTCCCGACCCTCCGCCAAGACCGAATGGTTCTCCGTCCCCATCAGAAGGCTTCCCTTTCGGCTACAAACCGCTCCGGGTTACCTTCACTCCAGCAGGTTTTGCATAGCAACCGCAATCCCATCTCTATCTCGCCATAGATCAGGGACAGAAGCAAGCGCCACCTCCTGGAAACTGATAAGAACAGATACTAGATTCGATCTTAGCCAAAGGGCCGAGAAGCAATTAGCAATAATCACTCTATCGAAAAGCCAGTGGCGTGCAAAACACACCTCAAAAACTTCCACCCGGTGCCAAAAAAAGTGCCCACACATAGAGAGTGAAACACAAAAAAGTGCAACGGGTGTACAGAGTCCTCCACTAGGGAAGGACCTTACCCTGATCCCCCGGGGCGTTAGGCTCCAGACAGGGACTGAGGTACTCAGACAAAGGGTCCATCTGGCCGAAACCAGGCAGACCCCCACAACTGGAAGGACTGCCGAAGCAGACCAACCCAAGTACAGTGGGGCTCTCCCGAAGAGAGACCCCTCAAAGGAGAGGGCGAACCAAGCCAAAAGGCCTATGTCCACCCCCTCCCAAGACTTTCAGAGTAGGCCCGAGGACCCACACCCTACTCGCCACACAGTGACAAAACGTGTATACAAAGACAACCAAAAAAAAAAAAAGACAAAAAGGTGACAAACAGGGGTAAAAAAAAGAGTGGGGAAGATAGTGAGATGGGAGAGTGAAAGTGGCCATTGTGCTATACAATGGCCGGCCCTCCGGCCAGGCATAAAAATTTCCCCTGGTCCTGGCCAAAAGGCCCGGCCCAAGAGGCAGGTGCGAAAAACGTGTGTTGTGGTGAAGTGACCATGGTGCCATAAAATCAAGTGCTTTCACACCGTGACTATACGGCACCCCTGAACTGCCACTTCAGGGGCACATTCACCACTGGCTTTTCGAAAAAGCCCTGACCACCCAGCCCAGACCACAGCAGACCCCACCACAGACAGGAAGGATATGGAGATCAGGAAGCCGGAAAGAGCCCTTTACCATCAGGCTCTGCCGTCGCTCCCATCACTCCTCCTAATTACATTCGGGAAGTACTTGCCACTCCCTCCCCCCCTTGCAAGGCAGGAGTAAGCGTTCTCTCCCAAATAACTGTCTGGAGCTAGATCCGCCCCAATCCAGGCCAGAAGGCCAGGGTCCCGACCCTCTGGTTCAGACCCCGTGGTTCTCCATCCCCATCAGAAGGCTTCCCTTTCGGCTACAAACCGCTCCAGGTCACCTTCACTCCAGCAGGTTTTTGCATAGCAACCGCAATCCCATCTCTATTTCGCCATAGATCAGGGACGGAAGCAAGCGCCACCTCCTGGAAACTGATAAGAATAGATACTACACTTGATCTTCGCCAAAAGGCCGAGAAGCAATTAGCAATAATCACGCCTCAGTTGAACCTCATTGGCTATGATACTGCCACTGCGCAAAGCTAACCAAATCAGTGCCTGCCAACATCTGCCCTTCCTTGGAGGAGAAATTGACATTGAGGAGAGACACATAAGTGTCATCCAGTGGGCCGCTGAGCATTCTGGGACTTGGCATGTTAATGAGACAGGGACGATGCCTAAGTGGGCATTGTTTACCCACTGAATAGTGTTAGCATTTGAAAGAACTAAGGAGAATCTAAAGGGACAGGGCCCTAGATGTCAGATGCGTTTCTCCCACAGCAGTCCTGAAAGGCCACTGGGAGCGTATGTGTTTGAACAGCTATGCTGCTGAGAAAAGACCAAGGTGGAAGGATTTGGGGCCTTTGTTGAAAGTTCGCTAGATAACATGCCTGAACTGGAGCCCAGGTAAGCTGCCATAGACAAGGGTTGTTGGGAAACAGTTGGTCAAGCAATCACCTTCAGCCACCTTTATTTCTGGCAGATTCCAGGAGCCTAGAAAGGGGGAAGTTAGGACATTTCATCTCTCTGAGCCAGTGAGCATTCCCGGCAGATGTGCATAAAGACTGCCCTATTGGCAGCTCAAAGGCCTCATAGGTAAGTGAAAGGCACCGCCCGAACAGGGACTTGAACCCTGGACCCTCAGATTAAAAGTCTGATGCTCTACCGACTGAGCTATCCGGGCTCTCAAAGCTCCTCCATAGCGGTCCAAGCTGCTTGAATCTTGACATGTATGGTGGAAAAAGACCATTCAGCCAAGGGGACCGGGTGCCTGAAAGCACAAGTATTTGGCTTGCCCAGGCTGGCCAATCGTCCTCTCCCGTTTAATTTTCTAGGACAGGTTGAAGATAAAAGGGAGAATCTAACCTGCAACCATGCAGATAGGGTCCAGTCCGGTACAGGTGGAGAACGCCTAAAGTTTCTGCCTTAGTTTTACCTACAGTTCAATGCTCTTTGACCGGAAACAAGGGCCTTGCAAAAAGACACCGCCCGAAAGGCTTCCTTAACCCTGGACCAACACGCTTCCAGTATTCTTAATCAGTGACTGGGTTACAAATAAAGACAGTTCACCTTGAGCCTCATGTTGCCAGGTCCAGCAGAAGAAACCCAGGCAAAAAAACGAGGTAGAGTCCACTCTGGATTACAGGCAAGTGAAGAACGAGCGGCGCGTGCCAATCACTGATTGTTCTACCCAGGCTGCGTGATGACACAAAAGCTCTCTATGGTGTCACCGGGCCCGTGACTCACTTTCTCAACTCTAACACATCTCAGTCTGCATGTAAGAAGCCGTCACTTATCTGCTGTTGAAAACACATTGCTCAGTCTCCTCAGAGACTCTCAAAAATTGCCAGTGCTGACTGTATTTCAAGTCATCGTGGCGGGGTATTGGGAAAAGTTTTCAATTAGCAATAATCACTCTCTATCGAAAAGCCAGTGGCGTGCAAAACACACCTCAAAAACTTCCACCCGGTTCCAAAAAAAAGTGCCCACACATAGAGAGTGAAACACAAAAACGTGCAACGGGTGTACAGAGTCCTCCACTAGGGAAGGACCTTACCCTGATCCCCCGGGGCGTTAGGCTCCAGACAGGGACTGAGGTACTCAGACAAAGGGTCCATCCGGCCGAAACCAGGCGGACCCCCACAACTGGAAGGACTGCCGAAGCAGACCAACCCAAGTACAGTGGGGCTCTCCCGAAGAGAGACCCCTCAAAGGAGAGGGCGAACCAAGCCAAAAGGCCTATGTCCACCCCCTCCCAAGACTTTCAGAGTAGGCCCGAGGACCCACACCCTACTCGCCACACAGTGACAAAACGTGTATACAAAGACAACCAAAAAAAAAGACAAAAAGGTGACAAACAGGGGTAAAAGAAAGAGTGGGGAAGATAGTGAGATGGGAGAGTGAAAGTGGCCATTGTGCTATACAATGGCCGGCCCTCCGGCCAGGCATAAAAATTTCCCCTGGTCCTGGCCAAAAGGCCCGGCCCAAGAGGCAGGTGCGAAAAACGTGTGTTGTGGTGAAGTGACCATGGTGCCATAAAATCAAGTGCTTTCACACCGTGACCATACGGCACCCCTGAACTGCCACTTCAGGGGCACATTCACCACTGGCTTTTCGAAAAAGCCCTGACCACCCAGCCCAGACCACAGCAGACCCCACCACAGACAGGAAGGATATGGAGATCAGGAAGCCGGAAAGAGCCCTTTACCATCAGGCTCTGCCGTCGCTCCCATCACTCCTCCTAATTACATTCGGGAAGTACTTGCCACTCCCTCCCCCCCTTGCAAGGCAGGAGTAAGCGTTCTCTCCCAAATAACTGTCTGGAGCTAGATCCGCCCCAATCCAGGCCAGAAGGCCAGGGTCCCGACCCTCTGGTTCAGACCCCGTGGTTCTCCATCCCCATCAGAAGGCTTCCCTTTCGGCTACAAACCGCTCCAGGTCACCTTCACTCCAGCAGGTTTTGCATAGCAACCGCAATCCCATCTCTATTTCGCCATAGATCAGGGACGGAAGCAAGCGCCACCTCCTGGAAACTGATAAGAATAGATACTACACTTGATCTTCACCAAAAGGCCGAGAAGCAATTAACAATATTGAAAAATGTATACTTTATTTTGCAAGAAAATATACAAAAAAACAAATACTTAAACAGGGTACATCCAATCTGTACTGCGACGCAGCGCATAAATACACTACATTACAATACATCACCAAGCATACAAATAAATTACATTCATCCTGCGGTATGATGCCTAATGTGTTGTGCAGAGTAGTAATACCCCGAAACATCACATCATGCATGACGCCGCATTACCCTGAAAGCAGTACTAAAAAAAAAACATTTCACAAAAAGTCCAGTCATACAGTCAAATAACATTCAAATGGGCAACGGGTGTGATGGGGAGGGTGGAGAAGGTGGGGCAGGGGAGGGAGTAAAGAGTTCACAGGCCCGAAGCTTTATTTGAACTGCCCAAGGATACACGGGGGAGAGGGGGGGGGATGGGGAAATCTTCAGACCTCCTCTTCCTCCTTGAAGTCCATCAGGTGATAGTCTCTGAGCAGACTGTGAACCAGTCTGCGACAGTCCTCGATGGACATCCTCTCCCGCTGGTGGATGAGGCGCTTTCTGGCGCACCATAAAGCGTCCTTAAAGCAACACAGCACCCGCCAGGCACCGTCAATGTCCTCCTGTGAATGAGTTCCACAGAAGAGTCCGTTCAACACACCAAAGTGTGTGATTGCAGTCTGTGGTACAAAGTCTTTGAGTTCAGGTTCCAGGGCCCTCAACAGGTCCTGTGCAAAGGGGCACTCCCAGAAAACATGCAGAGCAGTTTCCTCCTGGATGATGCAAAAGGGGCAGTGCCTGTATCTACACAGGTTTCTGGCATGCATGAATGTCCTGAGTGGCAGCCCCCCTTGGATTGCCATCCATGCCAGATCTTTGTGCCTGTTGGTGAGTCTCTTTGAAGAAACATTTCTCCAGACCACTTTACAAGTGGCTGAAGGGAGGCCTGGAACAGTCTCAACAATGTCCGATGCTCTGATCAACTTGTGGATAGTTTTTGGCTTCCACAAGTCGGGCTTCACTCCATGTAGCCCCAGCTCCTTGATAAACTTGAAGGTGTCCAAGTAGTACCAAGGCGTGTCCCAGTTGTAGGGGATGGAGCTGTCCCATTTGTCCCATCCAAGGGTCCTCCAAAGAGGCAGGAGGAAAAAACGGGACATAGAGTTACCACCAGAGTCCACAGTTCTGTCCACCAATGTCCTGCGGATGCAGTTACAAGCAAAGCACACCCTCAATAGTGTAGCGATGTCGGGCACGCCCTTACCGCCCTTGAGGGGTTCCTTGAACATAACCGCCCGCTTCACTCTGTCCATTTTGGAGCTCCAGATGAAGTGAAACACCGCCCTGGTGATGGCCTTACAGGTGTTGACCCGAGGGGGCCAGGCCTGGGCGAGGTACTGCAACACAGGGAGGATCTCGCTGCGGAGTACCAGTGTTTTGCCTTCGATGGTGAGTTCTCTGAGGCTCCAAAGTCCAAACTTCTGTCGCATCTTTGACAGTCTTTCCTCCCAGGACTTCAGGGCTGCGCCCTCAGCTCCAAACCAGACCCCAAGGATTTTGATGAAGTCCGTCTTGACGCTGAAAGGAATTGGTGCAGAAGAAGGCAGGAACCACTTTCCGAAGAGCATGACTTCCGACTTCCCGCAGTTGACCTTTGCCCCTGAAGCTTGGCCGAAGTCCTCACAGGTCTGGGCGAGTGTGTCGATGGAGCGCCGATCAGCACAGAACACTGTCACGTCGTCCATGTAGAGTGAGCACTTGACCTCCCGTCTGTCCGGTCCTGGTGCGGTGATCCCTCTGATCTCTGGGTTCCGTCTGATGCTTCGGGCGAAGAGCTCTATACAACAAACAAAAAGCAGAGGTGAGAGAGGGCAGCCTTGTCTGACCCCAGACAGGATTGGAAAGGGGTCAGTTTTCCAGCCATTTACCAGCACCAAACTAGAAATGTCAGTGTACATTACATTCACATACGAACAAAACATTTCCCCAAGACCAAACCTGCGCAGAGCTCTGCACATAAACTCGTGGGAGACACGGTCAAAGGCCTTCTCCTGGTCAAGACTGACCAGGGCCGCGTGCACACGGCGGCCATGAATGTACTGGACCGTGTCCCGGACAAGCGCAAGGCTGTCCGCAATCCTGCGACCAGGAATGCCGCAAGTCTGATCCGGGTGGATGATCTGTCCGATGACAGACTTCAGCCTGTTGGCCAGGACCTTGGCGAGGATTTTGTAGTCCACGTTCAGCAGAGAGATCGGACGCCAATTTTTAAGATCCGATCTCTCCCCCTTCCGCTTATACAAAATCGTGATCATCCCCTCCCTCAGTGACTGAGGCATTCTGCCCTCTACCACCATCTCCTCGTACAGCTCGAGCAGGTCCGGGCCCACGAGATCCCACAGTGCTACATAGAGTTCAACTGGGAGACCATCGCAGCCCGGGGTCTTGCCTCGCCTAAAGGATTTAGCGGCAGAGTGCAGCTCCTCCAGCACCAAGGGGGCGTTGACGGTTGATGAACCTGCAGGATCAATTTGGTTAGAGATACCTGACAGGAACCTGTCGGCCGCCTGTGTGTCCGTTTCTTTCGGGGAGTAGAGGTTGGTGTAGTAGTCGCTGACCACTTTCATCACAGCCTTCTTCCCCTTCTGGAGTGTTCCGGTCTCGTCGCGCAACTCTGACAAGGGTGTGTGTCCTGAGTGGAGTTTCCTGAAAAAGAAAGAATTACACTTCTCACCTTTCTCAAGATTCTCCACCTTGGCACGGAAGACAATGTGCCTGGATTCTTCCTCGAAGTGTCCTTTTAGGCTCCTCTTGGTGTCCTCCAGGTCCTGCCTAACGTCCCAGCCACAGTGCTGAAGGTCCTGCAGGGACTGCAACTGACGCTGCAGTCTCCTGAGTTCCCTCCTCCTGGCACACACACGCTGGCGTCCCCTTGCCTGAAAGAAGCTACGCAGCTTAACCTTCACAAACTCCCACCAGTCACTTACCCTTCCGAAGAATCTCTTTTCCTCCGTCCAGGTGGCATAGGCATCTCGGAGTTCCCCCATCAATTCCTCGTTTTCCAGCAGGGTGCTATTCAGCTTCCAGGAACCCGGTCCGCGGGCAAAGCCCTCGCCCAGGTCACCCCGAAAGTGAATAGCCCTGTGGTCAGAGAAAAAGCAGGGGACCATGGAGAACTCACGATGCTTGACTGTTCTTGAAGTGAGCACGAAGTCAATCCTGGAACGCACAGATCCATCGGGTCGGCACCACGAATAGTTCACGGTCCCTTTCCCTATGGATCCCACGGCGTCCTGCAAGGAGGCCTCCGAGATCATCTCCTTGAGCAGCCTAGAAGTAGCATCAAGTTTTGCGTATATGCTGGAGCTGCGCCCATCCTCCTCGATCGGACAGTTAAAATCACCGCCGATCACTACTGTTCTGGTGGTGACGAGTTGGGTCCGCAGGGTCTGGAAGAGTTCCAGCCGCGCATTCTTGTCTGGGGGGGCGTACACGTTGATGAGCCTAACTGGCTCTTCCACCCACGAGCCGTCTATGACCAAAAGACGGCCACAGACTAGCTCATGGATAGAGTCAACCGTGAAACGCCCACCCCTGACCAGAATGGCTACGCCTGCAGACTTGCAATCGCCACCCCCGGACCAGTAGGAGGGACCAAGGGTCCACTGGGAGGACAGATGAGTGTACCTCCTCAGGGGAGGAAGGGCGCACTCCTGAAGCATGTAGACATCACTCTGCTGACTTGAAAGAAAGGTCAGGACCGCTTGCCTTCTAGATGTATCCTTGATACTCCTCACATTAATGGAAAAGATTGAGATCTCAGCCATAATGAAAAAGGGTATGAGGGTCTAGTTAACAAGGGTCTGAACTTACCTCCCCGGAGGGGGGGTGGCTCTTCCGTTGCGTCTTCTGCCTGTCCTGTGTCCTGGGCCAGGCCCAGCTCCTCAAGGACAGACTCCATCATCTGCTGGCTGATGTGGACGTTGGGGGGGAGGTCATGCTCAGGGTCGACCACGATCTCCTCCCCTTCCTCCTCCTCTCCTGCAGACTCTAGGTCCTCCACTACTTGCTTGGGTCCCTCGCTGTCGCGTTGGACCCCGTTGGGCCGTTTGGTGGAGGTGGCGGGTTCCTCAGCTGTTGGGCTCTCTGGCTTACGTTTCCGGCTTCCTCTTGGGCCACTGGTGGGGGTGGAGGGGGGTGGGAGGGTGGGGAAGTCCTCCAGGGAGGACAGGTTGGGGGGGGAAGGGGTGGGGAGGGGCTCCTCCGGCACAGAGGGGGTGGGTGTGGGTGTGCTGGAGGTAGGGGCAGGGGCAGGAGGGGCAGGGGCAGGTGGGGCGGGAGTGGACTTACCTTTGGCCTTTCGAGGTTCTTTTGGTTTTTCTGGCAGCTTTCTCCCGGATGGCTTACCCTGGCTTACTGCTCCAGCGTAGGTCCGGGTTCTCTGGGGGCAGTGTCTGAAGACATGTTCTGCCAGTCCGCAAAGGTTGCAGGCTTTGGACCTCGGACAGTCCTTGGTCTCGTGGCCTGTCACCCTACAGAACTTGCAAGCAAGTTCTGTACAATCCTTCCCTATGTGTCCCGGCTGCCCACACTTGTTACAGTTGTAGGGTATGCCGGGGTAGAAGAGGATTCCTGCGGAGGATCCCAGGGAGAAGAAAGGCTGCAGGTGCTGGATGTCCCCCGAAGGGTCTTTCCTCAGTTTGCAGAGCACAGACCACTTACCTATCCAGAAGCCGTTTGCATCGAAGATTTGGATCGGGTCCTTCACCACGGTGCAGAACCTCTGGAGGTAGGTGGCTATGTCCTTTCCACTGGTATGGGGGTTCCTCATGGCCACTGTCACCCGCTTTTCGTCCCGTGTTATGGGGCAGTTCGCAGTGAACTTCCGGAAAGGGGATTCAGGGCCACTGGTCTTCACCATTTCCCAGTATCTTCTGCAGACCTGGAACGACACAAAAGTTATAAAGAATATACCTCTTGTGAAGGCCTGCACAGAAAGCGTCTCCGCTTTGCTGAACCCCTGTTCCAGGATCATCTTCTTTCCAAAGATCTCCGGGGTCATGTCGGGGACTCTTCCGTCCACCTCCTTCAGCTGCAGCACGACCGTCTGCTTCATCCATGGCTCCAAAGCTGGGAGCCCGTCTGCAGGCTGGTCTGGCTTGGTTGGTCCCGGTCGGCTGGTGCCGTCCGGGGTAGGGGCGGGGGTTGAGGCAGCGGCATTCCCGGGCTTGGAGGAAGTGGCTGGAACGGGGTTCTTCTTCTCTTTTCCGGTCTTCTTTTCGCTCTTCCCCATCGTCAAGGATTTGGATGTCGCTTCAGATGTTTCTTAGGCGGCTTCCTTCTGGTTCCTTGACGTCTTCGCTCTTTTTCGTAGCCTTTAAAAAGGCTCTAGCATCTACTGCCCGGAGGTAGTAATGCGGAGTGGGGGAGGAGGGAAGACCGCAATCTCGTTCCCTGTGGGGGCTAAGCCTCTAACCCAATAGCAGCAAGTAGGTGAAGCTGAATTTAATCAACGATCCTACCAGGCCGAGCAGAGGGTACCCCACAAGGACCAATTAGCTTGGATAGATACAAGTGGTTCTCAACGTCCTAGCTGTGAAGCAGAGACACCCCTAAGGGCTAAAGTCGATACTACACTTGATCTTAGCCAAAAGGCCGAGAAGCAATTAACAATAATCACTCTATCGAAAAGCCAGTGGCGTGCAAAACACACCTCAAAAACTTCCACCCGGTGCCAAAAAAAAGTGCCCACACATAGAGAGTGAAACACAAAAACGTGCAACGGGTGTACAGAGTCCTCCACTAGGGAAGGACCTTACCCTGATCCCCCGGGGCGTTAGGCTCCAGACAGGGACTGAGGTACTCAGACAAAGGGTCCATCCGGCCGAAACCAGGCGGACCCCCACAACTGGAAGGACTGCCGAAGCAGACCAACCCAAGTACACTGGGGCTCTCCCGAAGAGAGACCCCTCAAAGGAGAGGGCGAACCAAGCCAAAAGGCCTATGTCCACCCCCTCCCAAGACTTTCAGAGTAGGCCCGAGGACCCACACCCTACTCGCCACACAGTGACAAAACGTGTATACAAAGACAACCAAAAAAAAGACAAAAAGGTGACAAACAGGGGTAAAAGAAAGAGTGGGGAAGATAGTGAGATGGGAGAGTGAAAGTGGCCATTGTGCTATACAATGGCCGGCCCTCCGGCCAGGCATAAAAATTTCCCCTGGTCCTGGCCAAAAGGCCCGGCCCAAGAGGCAGGTGCGAAAAACGTGTGTTATGGTGAAGTGACCATGGTGCCATAAAATCAAGTGCTTTCACACCGTGACCATACGGCACCCCTGAACTGCCACTTCAGGGGCACATTAACCACTGGCTTTTCGAAAAAGCCCTGACCACCCAGCCCAGACCACAGCAGACCCCACCACAGACAGGAAGGATATGGAAATCAGGAAGCCGGAAAGAGCCCTTTACCATCAGGCTCTGCCGTCGCTCCCATCACTCCTCCTAATTACATTCGGGAAGTACTTGCCACTCCCTCCCCCCTTGCAAGGCAGGAGTAAGCGTTCTCTCCCAAATAACTGTCTGGAGCTAGATCCGCCCCAATCCAGGCCAGAAGGCCAGGGTCCCGACCCTCTGGTTCAGACCCCGTGGTTCTCCATCCCCATCAGAAGGCTTCCCTTTCGGCTACAAACCGCTCCAGGTCACCTTCACTCCAGCAGGTTTTGCATAGCAACCGCAATCCCATCTCTATTTCGCCATAGATCAGGGACGGAAGCAAGCGCCACCTCCTGGAAACTGATAAGAATAGATACTACACTTGATCTTCGCCAAAAGGCCGAGAAGCAATTAGCAATAATCACTCTATCGAAAAGCCAGTGGCGTGCAAAACACACCTCAAAAACTTCCACCCGGTGCCAAAAAAAAGTGCCCACACATAGAGAGTGAAACACAAAAACGTGCAACGGGTGTACAGAGTCCTCCACTAGGGAAGGACCTTACCCTGATCCCCCGGGGCGTTAGGCTCCAGACAGGGACTGAGGTACTCAGACAAAGGGTCCATCCGGCCGAAACCAGGCGGACCCCCACAACTGGAAGGACTGCCGAAGCAGACCAACCCAAGTACAGTGGGGCTCTCCCGAAGAGAGACCCCTCAAAGGAGAGGGCGAACCAAGCCAAAAGGCCTATGTCCACCCCCTCCCAAGACTTTCAGAGTAGGCCCGAGGACCCACACCCTACTCGCCACACAGTGACAAAACGTGTATACAAAGACAACCAAAAAAAAGACAAAAAGGTGACAAACAGGGGTAAAAGAAAGAGTGGGGAAGATAGTGAGATGGGAGAGTAAAAGTGGCCATTGTGCTATACAATGGCCGGCCCTCCGGCCAGGCATAAAAATTTCCCCTGGTCCTGGCCAAAAGGCCCGGACCAAGAGGCAGGTGCGAAAAACGTGTGTTGTGGTGAAAGTGACCATGGTGCCATAAAATCAAATGCTTTCACACCGTGACTATACGGCACCCCTGAACTGCCACTTCAGGGGCACATTCACCACTGGCTTTTCGAAAAAGCCCTGACCACCCAGCCCAGACCACAGCAGACCCCACCACAGACAGGAAGGATATATAGATCAGGAAGCCGGAAAGAGCCCTTTACCATCAGGCTCTGCCGTCGCTCCCATCACTCCTCCTAATTACATTCGGGAAGTACTTGCCACTCCCTCCCCCCCTTGCAAGGCAGGAGTAAGCGTTCTCTCCCAAATAACTGTCTGGAGCTAGATCCACCCCAATCCAGGCCAGAAGGCCAGGGTCCCGACCCTCTGGTTCAGACCCCGTGGTTCTCCATCCCCATCAGAAGGCTTCCCTTTCGGCTACAAACCGCTCCAGGTCACCTTCACTCCAGCAGGTTTTGCATAGCAACCGCAATCCCATCTCTATTTCGCCATAGATCAGGGACGGAAGCAAGCGCCACCTCCTGGAAACTGATAAGAATAGATACTACACTTGATCTTCGCCAAAAGGCCGAGAAGCAATTAGCAATAATCACTCTATCGAAAAGCCAGTGGCGTGCAACACACCTCAAAAACTTCCACCCGGTGCCAAAAAAAAGTGCCCACACATAGAGAGTGAAACACAAAAACGTGCAACGGGTGTACAGAGTCCTCCACTAGGGAAGGACCTTACCCTGATCCCCCGGGGCGTTAGGCTCCGGACAGGGACTGAGGTACTCAGACAAAGGGTCCATCTGGCCGAAACCAGGCGGACCCCCACAACTGGAAGGACTGCCGAAGCAGACCAACCCAAGTACAGTGGGGCTCTCCCGAAGAGAGACCCCTCAAAGGAGAGGGCGAACCAAGCCAAAAGGCCTATGTCCACCCCCTCCCAAGACTTTCAGAGTAGGCCCGAGGACCCACACCCTACTCGCCACACAGTGACAAAACGTGTATACAAAGACAACCAAAAAAAAGACAAAAAGGTGACAAACAGGGGTAAAAGAAAGAGTGGGGAAGATAGTGAGATGGGAGAGTGAAAGTTGCCATTGTGCTAAACAATGGCCGGCCCTCCGGCCAGGCATAAAAATTTCCCCTGGTCCTGGCCAAAAGGCCCGGCCCAAGAGGCAGGTGCGAAAAACGTGTGTTGTGGTGAAGTGACCATGGTGCCATAAAATCAAGTGCTTTCACACCGTGACTATACGGCACCCCTGAACTGCCACTTCAGGGGCACATTCACCACTGGCTTTTCGAAAAAGCCCTGACCACCCAGCCCAGACCACAACAGACCCCACCACAGACAGGAAGGATATGGAGATCAGGAAGCCGGAAAGAGCCCTTTACCATCAGGCTCTGCCGTCACTCCCATCACTCCTCCTAATTACATTCGGGAAGTACTTGCCACTCCCTCCCCCCCTTGCAAGGCAGGAGTAAGCGTTCTCTCCCAAATAACTGTCTGGAGCTAGATCCGCCCCAATCCAGGCCAGAAGGCCAGGGTCCCGACCCTCTGGTTCAGACCCCGTGGTTCTCCATCCCCATCAGAAGGCTTCCCTTTCGGCTACAAACCGCTCCAGGTCACCTTCACTCCAGCAGGTTTTGCATAGCAACCGCAATCCCATCTCTATTTCGCCACAGATCAGGGACGGAAGCAAGCGCCACCTCCTGGAAACTAATAAGAATAGATACTACACTTGATCTTCGCCAAAAGGCCGAGAAGCAATTAGCAATAATCACTCTATCGAAAAGCCAGTGGCGTGCAAAACACGCCTCAAAAACTTCCACCCGGTGCCAAAAAAAAGTGCCCACACATAGAGAGTGAAACACAAAAACGTGCAACGGGTGTACAGAGTCCTCCACTAGGGAAGGACCTTACCCTGATCCCCCGGGGCGTTAGGCTCCGGACAGGGACTGAGGTACTCAGACAAAGGGTCCATCTGGCCGAAACCAGGCGGACCCCCACAACTGGAAGGACTGCCGAAGCAGACCAACCCAAGTACAGTGGGGCTCTCCCGAAGAGAGACCCCTCAAAGGAGAGGGCGAACCAAGCCAAAAGGCCTATGTCCACCCCCTCCCAAGACTTTCAGAGTAGGCCCGAGGACCCACACCCTACTCGCCACACAGTGACAAACGTGTATACAAAACAACCAAAAAAAGGACAAAAAGGTGACAAACAGGGGTAAAAGAAAGAGTGGGGAAGATAGTGAGATGGGAGAGTGAAAGTGGCCATTGTGCTATACAATGGCCGGCCCTCCGGCCAGGCATAAAAATTTCCCCTGGTCCTGGCCAAAAGGCCCGGCCCAAGAGGCAGGTGCGAAAAACGTGTGTTGTGGTGAAGTGACCATGGTGCCATAAAATCAAGTGCTTTCACACCGTGACTATACGGCACCCCTGAACTGCCACTTCAGGGGCACATTCATCACTGGCTTTTCGAAAAAGCCCTGACCCACAGCCCAGACCACAGCAGCCCCCACCCCAGGCAGAAAGGTATGGAGTTCTGGAAGCTTGGAGAGAGCCCTTGCCATCAGGCTTCACCGTCGTTCCATCCCTCCTACCTAATTACATTTGGGAAATACTGGCCGCTCCCCCGGTGGGAGCAAGGGGAGCCAGCGTTCTCTCCCAAATAACTGTCCAGAGCTAGAGCTGCCCCAATCCAGGCCAGAAGGCCAGGATCCCGACCCTCCGCCAAGACCGAATGGTTCTCCGTCCCCATCAGAAGGCTTCCCTTTCGGCTACAAACCGATCCGGGTTACCTTCACTCCAGCAGGTTTTGCATAGCAACCGCAATCCCATCTCTATCTCGCCATAGATCAGGGACAGAAGCAAGCGCCACCTCCTGGAAACTGATAAGAACAGATACTAGATTTGATCTTAGCCAAAGGGCCGAGAAGCAATTAGCAATAATCACGCCTCAGTTGAACCTCATTGGCTATGACACTGCCACTGCGCAAAGCTAACCAAATCAGTGCCTGCCAACACCTACCCTTACTTGGAGGAGAAATTGACATTGAGGAGAGACACATAAGTGTCATCCAGTGGGCCGCTGAGCATTCTGGGACTTGGCATGTTAATGAGACAGGGACGATGCCTAAGTGGGCATTGTTTACCCACTGAATAGTGTTAGCATTTGAAAGAACTAAGGAGAATCTAAAGGGACAGGGCCCTAGATGTCAGATGCATTTCTCCCACAGCAGTCCTGAAAGGCCACTGGGAGCGTATGTGTTTGAGCGTATGTGTTTTAACAGACCAAGGTGGAAGGATTTGGGGCCTTTGTTGAAAGTTCGCTAGATAATATGCCTGAACTGGAGCCCAGGTAAGCTGCCATAGACAAGGGTTGTTGGGAAACAGTTGGTCAAGCAATCACCTTCAGCCACCTTTATTTCTGGCAGATTCCAGGAGCCTAGAAAGGGGGAAGTTAGGACATTTCATCTCTCTGAGCCAGTGAGCATTCCCGGCAGATGTGCATAAAGACTGCCCTATTGGCAGCTCAAAGGCCTCATAGGTAAGTGAAAGGCACCGCCCGAACAGGGACTTGAACCCTGGACCCTCAGATTAAAAGTCTGATGCTCTACCGACTGAGCTATCCGGGCTCTCAAAGCCTCTCCATAGCGGTCCAAGCTGCTTGAATCTTGACATGTATGGTGGAAAAAGACCATTCAGCCAAGGGGACCGGGTGCCTGAAAGCACAAGTATTTGGCTTGCCCAGGCTGGCCAATCGTCCTCTCCCGTTTAATTTTCTAGGACAGGTTGAAGATAAAAGGGAGAATCTAACCTGCAACCATGCAGATAGGGTCCAGTCCGGTACAGGTGGAGAACGCCTAAAGTTTCTGCCTTAGTTTTACCTACAGTTCAATGCTCTTTGACCGGAAACAAGGGCCTTGCAAAAAGACACCGCCCGAAAGGCTTCCTTAACCCTGGACCAACACGCTTCCAGTATTCTTAATCAGTGACTGGGTTACAAATAAAGACAGTTCACCTTGAGCCTCATGTTGCCAGGTCCAGCAGAAGAAACCCAGGCAAAAAAACGAGGTAGAGTCCACTCTGGATTACAGGCAAGTGAAGAACGAGCGGCGCGTGCCAATCACTGATTGTTCTACCCAGGCTGCGTGATGACACAAAAGCTCTCTATGGTGTCAATGGGCCCGTGACTCACTTTCTCAACTCTAACGCATCTCAGTCTGCATGTAAAAAGCCGTCACTTATCTGCTGTTGAAAACACATTGCTCAGTCTCCTCAGAGACTCTCAAAAATTGCCAGTGCTGACTGTATTTCAAGTCATCGTGGCGGGGTATTGGGAAAAGTTTTCAATTAGCAATAATCACTCTATCGAAAAGCCAGTGGCGTGCAAAACACACCTCAAAAACTTCCACCCGGTGCCAAAAAAAAGTGCCCACACATAGAGAGTGAAACACAAAAACGTGCAACGGGTGTACAGAGTCCTCCACTAGGGAAGGACCTTACCCTGATCCCCCGGGGCGTTAGGCTCCAGACAGGGACTGAGGTACTCAGACAAAGGGTCCATCCGGCTGAAACCAGGCGGACCCCCACAACTGGAAGGACTGCCGAAGCAGACCAACCCAAGTACAGTGGGGCTCTCCCGAAGAGAGACCCCTCAAAGGAGAGGGCAAACCAAGCCAAAAGGCCTATGTCCACCCTCTCCCAAGACTTTCAGAGTAGGCCCGAGGACCCACACCCTACTCGCCACACAGTGACAAAACGTGTATACAAAGACAACCAAAAAAAAGACAAAAAGGTGACAAACAGGGGTAAAAGAAAGAGTGGGGAAGATAGTGAGATGGGAGAGTGAAAGTGGCCATTGTGCTATACAATGGCCGGCCCTCCGGCCAGGCATAAAAATTTCCCCTGGTCCTGGCCAAAAGGCCCGGCCCAAGAGGCAGGTGCGAAAAACGTGTGTTGTGGTGAAGTGACCATGGTGCCATAAAATCAAGTGCTTTCACACCGTGACTATACGGCACCCCTGAACTGCCACTTCAGGGGCACATTCACCACTGGCTTTTCGAAAAAGCCCTGACCACCCAGCCCAGACCACAACAGACCCCACCACAGACAGGAAGGATATGGAGATCAGGAAGTCGGAAAGAGCCCTTTACCATCAGGCTCTGCCGTCGCTCCCATCACTCCTCCTAATTACATTCGGGAAGTACTTGCCACTCCCTCCCCCCCTTGCAAGGCAGGAGTAAGCGTTCTCTCCCAAATAACTGTCTGGAGCTAGATCCGCCCCAATCCAGGCCAGAAGGCCAGGGTCCCGACCCTCTGGTTCAGACCCCGTGGTTCTCCATCCCCATCAGAAGGCTTCCCTTTCGGCTACAAACCGCTCCGGGTTACCTTCACTCCAGCAGGTTTTGCATAGCAACCGCAATCCCATCTCTATCTCGCCATAGATCAGGGACAGAAGCAAGCGCCACCTCCTGGAAACTGATAAGAACAGATACTACACTTGATCTTCGCCAAAAGGCCGAGAAGCAATTAGCAATAATCACTCTCTATCGAAAAGCCAGTGGCGTGCAAAACACACCTCAAAAACTTCCACCCGGTGCCAAAAAAAAGTGCCCACACATAGAGAGTGAAACACAAAAACGTGCAACGGGTGTACAGAGTCCTCCACTAGGGAAGGACCTTACCCTGATCCCCTGGGGCGTTAGGCTCCAGACAGGGACTGAGGTACTCAGACAAAGGGTCCATCTGGCCGAAACCAGGCGGACCCCCACAACTGGAAGGACTGCCGAAGCAGACCAACCTAAGTACAGTGGGGCTCTCCCGAAGAGAGACCCCTCAAAGGAGAGGGCGAACCAAGCCAAAAGGCCTATGTCCACCCCCTCCCAAGACTTTCAGAGTAGGCCCGAGGACCCACACCCTACTCGCCACACAGTGACAAACGTGTATACAAAACAACCAAAAAAAGGACAAAAAGGTGACAAACAGGGGTAAAAGAAAGAGTGGGGAAGATAGTGAGATGGGAGAGTGAAAGTGGCCATTGTGCTATACAATGGCCGGCCCTCCGGCCAGGCATAAAAATTTCCCCTGGTCCTGGCCAAAAGGCCCGGCCCAAGAGGCAGGTGCGAAAAACATGTGTTGTGGTGAAGTGACCATGGTGCCATAAAATCAAGTGCTTTCACACCGTGACTATACGGCACCCCTGAACTGCCACTTCAGGGGCACATTCACCACTGGCTTTTCGAAAAAGCCCTGACCCACAGCCCAGACCACAGCAGCCCCCACCCCAGGCAGAAAGGTATGGAGTTCTGGAAGCTTGGAGAGAGCCCTTGCCATCAGGCTTCACCGTCGTTCCGTCCCTCCTACCTAATTACATTTGGGAAATACTGGCCGCTCCCCCGGTGGGAGCAAGGGGAGCCAGCGTTCTCTCCCAAATAACTGTCCAGAGCTAGAGCTGCCCCAATCCAGGCCAGAAGGCCAGGGTCCCGACCCTCCGCCAAGACCGAATGGTTCTCCGTCCCCATCAGAAGGCTTCCCTTTCGGCTACAAACCGCTCCGGGTTACCTTCACTCCAGCAGGTTTTGCATAGCAACCGCAATCCCATCTCTATCTCGCCATAGATCAGGGACAGAAGCAAGCGCCACCTCCTGGAAACTGATAAGAACAGATACTAGATTCGATCTTAGCCAAAGGGCCGAGAAGCAATTAGCAATAATCACTCTATCGAAAAGCCAGTGGCGTGCAAAACACACCTCAAAAACTTCCACCCGGTGCCAAAAAAAGTGCCCACACATAGAGAGTGAAACACAAAAAAGTGCAACGGGTGTACAGAGTCCTCCACTAGGGAAGGACCTTACCCTGATCCCCCGGGGCGTTAGGCTCCAGACAGGGACTGAGGTACTCAGACAAAGGGTCCATCTGGCCGAAACCAGGCAGACCCCCACAACTGGAAGGACTGCCGAAGCAGACCAACCCAAGTACAGTGGGGCTCTCCCGAAGAGAGACCCCTCAAAGGAGAGGGCGAACCAAGCCAAAAGGCCTATGTCCACCCCCTCCCAAGACTTTCAGAGTAGGCCCGAGGACCCACACCCTACTCGCCACACAGTGACAAAACGTGTATACAAAGACAACCAAAAAAAAAAAAAGACAAAAAGGTGACAAACAGGGGTAAAAAAAAGAGTGGGGAAGATAGTGAGATGGGAGAGTGAAAGTGGCCATTGTGCTATACAATGGCCGGCCCTCCGGCCAGGCATAAAAATTTCCCCTGGTCCTGGCCAAAAGGCCCGGCCCAAGAGGCAGGTGCGAAAAACGTGTGTTGTGGTGAAGTGACCATGGTGCCATAAAATCAAGTGCTTTCACACCGTGACTATACGGCACCCCTGAACTGCCACTTCAGGGGCACATTCACCACTGGCTTTTCGAAAAAGCCCTGACCACCCAGCCCAGACCACAGCAGACCCCACCACAGACAGGAAGGATATGGAGATCAGGAAGCCGGAAAGAGCCCTTTACCATCAGGCTCTGCCGTCGCTCCCATCACTCCTCCTAATTACATTCGGGAAGTACTTGCCACTCCCTCCCCCCCTTGCAAGGCAGGAGTAAGCGTTCTCTCCCAAATAACTGTCTGGAGCTAGATCCGCCCCAATCCAGGCCAGAAGGCCAGGGTCCCGACCCTCTGGTTCAGACCCCGTGGTTCTCCATCCCCATCAGAAGGCTTCCCTTTCGGCTACAAACCGCTCCAGGTCACCTTCACTCCAGCAGGTTTTTGCATAGCAACCGCAATCCCATCTCTATTTCGCCATAGATCAGGGACGGAAGCAAGCGCCACCTCCTGGAAACTGATAAGAATAGATACTACACTTGATCTTCGCCAAAAGGCCGAGAAGCAATTAGCAATAATCACGCCTCAGTTGAACCTCATTGGCTATGATACTGCCACTGCGCAAAGCTAACCAAATCAGTGCCTGCCAACATCTGCCCTTCCTTGGAGGAGAAATTGACATTGAGGAGAGACACATAAGTGTCATCCAGTGGGCCGCTGAGCATTCTGGGACTTGGCATGTTAATGAGACAGGGACGATGCCTAAGTGGGCATTGTTTACCCACTGAATAGTGTTAGCATTTGAAAGAACTAAGGAGAATCTAAAGGGACAGGGCCCTAGATGTCAGATGCGTTTCTCCCACAGCAGTCCTGAAAGGCCACTGGGAGCGTATGTGTTTGAACAGCTATGCTGCTGAGAAAAGACCAAGGTGGAAGGATTTGGGGCCTTTGTTGAAAGTTCGCTAGATAACATGCCTGAACTGGAGCCCAGGTAAGCTGCCATAGACAAGGGTTGTTGGGAAACAGTTGGTCAAGCAATCACCTTCAGCCACCTTTATTTCTGGCAGATTCCAGGAGCCTAGAAAGGGGGAAGTTAGGACATTTCATCTCTCTGAGCCAGTGAGCATTCCCGGCAGATGTGCATAAAGACTGCCCTATTGGCAGCTCAAAGGCCTCATAGGTAAGTGAAAGGCACCGCCCGAATAGGGACTTGAACCCTGGACCCTCAGATTAAAAGTCTGATGCTCTACCGACTGAGCTATCCGGGCTCTCAAAGCTCCTCCTTCATAGCGGTCCAAGCTGCTTGAATCTTGACATGTATGGTGGAAAAAGACCATTCAGCCAAGGGGACCGGGTGCCTGAAAGCACAAGTATTTGGCTTGCCCAGGCTGGCCAATCGTCCTCTCCCGTTTAATTTTCTAGGACAGGTTGAAGATAAAAGGGAGAATCTAACCTGCAACCATGCAGATAGGGTCCAGTCCGGTACAGGTGGAGAACGCCTAAAGTTTCTGCCTTAGTTTTACCTACAGTTCAATGCTCTTTGACCGGAAACAAGGGCCTTGCAAAAAGACACCGCCCGAAAGGCTTCCTTAACCCTGGACCAACACGCTTCCAGTATTCTTAATCAGTGACTGGGTTACAAATAAAGACAGTTCACCTTGAGCCTCATGTTGCCAGGTACAGCAGAAGAAACCCAGGCAAAAAAACGAGGTAGAGTCCACTCTGGATTACAGGCAAGTGAAGAACGAGCGGCGCGTGCCAATCACTGATTGTTCTACCCAGGCTGCGTGATGACACAAAAGCTCTCTATGGTGTCAATGGGCCCGTGACTCACTTTCTCAACTCTAACGCATCTCAGTCTGCATGTAAGAAGCCGTCACTTATCTGCTGTTGAAAACACATTGCTCAGTCTCCTCAGAGACTCTCAAAAATTGCCAGTGCTGACTGTATTTCAAGTCATCGTGGCGGGGTATTGGGAAAAGTTTTCAATTAGCAATAATCACTCTATCGAAAAGCCAGTGGCGTGCAAAACACACCTCAAAAACTTCCACCCGGTGCCAAAAAAAAAAATGCCCACACATAGAGAGTGAAACACAAAAAAGTGCAACGGGTGTACAGAGTCCTCCACTAGGGAAGGACCTTACCCTGATCCCCCGGGGCATTAGGCTCCAGACAGGGACTGAGGTACTCAGAGAAAGGGTACATCTGGCCGAAACCAGGCGGACACCCACAACTGGAAGGACTGCCGAAGCAGACCAACCCAAGTACAGTGGGGCTCTCCCGAAGAGAGACCCCTCAAAGGAGAGGGCGACCCAAACCAAAAGGCCTATGTCCACCCCCTCCCAAGACTTTCAGAGTAGGCCCGAGGACCCACACCCTACTCGCCACACAGTGACAAAACGTGTATACAAAGACAACCAAAAAAAAGACAAAAAGGTGACAAACAGGGGTAAAAGAAAGAGTGGGGAAGATAGTGAGATGGGAGAGTGAAAGTGGCCATTGTGCTGTACAGTGGCCGGCCCTCCGGCCAGGCATAAAAATTTCCCCTGGTCCTGGCCAAAAGGCCCGGCCCAAGAGGCAGGTGCGAAAAACGTGTGTTGTGGTGAAGTGACCATGGTGCCATAAAATCAAGTGCTTTAACACCGTGACTATACGGCACCCCTGATCTGCCACTTCAGGGGCACATTCACCACTGGCTTTTTGAAAAAGCCCTGACCACCCAGCCCAGACCACAGCAGACCCCACCACAGACAGGAAGGATATGGAGATCAGGAAGCCAGAAAGAGTCCTTTAACAGGCTCTGCCGTCGCTCCCATCACTCCCTCCTAATTACATTCGGGAAGTACTAACCACTCCCCTCCCCCCGTAAGAGGGAAGTAAGCGTTCTCTCCCGAATAACTGCCCGGAGCTAGATCCACCCCAATCCAGGCCAGAAGGCCAGGATCCCGACCCTCCGGTTCAGACCCCGTGGTTCTCCATCCACATCAGAAGGCTTCCCTTTCGGCTACAAACCGCTCCAGGTCACCTTCACTCCAGCAGGCTTTGCATAGCAACCGCAATCCCGTCTCTATTTCGCCATAGATCAGGGACAGAAGCAAGCGCCACCACCTGGAAACTGATAAGAACAGATACTACACTTGATCTTAGCCAAAAGGCCGAAAAGCAATTAGCAATAATCACTCTATCGAAAAGCCAGTGGCGTGCAAAACACACCTCAAAAACTTCCACCCGGTGCCAAAAAAAAGTGCCCACACATAGAGAGTGAAACACAAAAACGTGCAACGGGTGTACAGAGTCCTCCACTAGGGAAGGACCTTACCCTGATCCCCCGGGGCGTTAGGCTCCAGACAGGGACTGAGGTACTCAGACAAAGGGTCCATCCGGCCGAAACCAGGCGGACCCCCACAACTGGAAGGACTGCCGAAGCAGACCAACCCAAGTACAGTGGGGCCCTCCCGAAGAAAGACCCCTCAAAGGAGAGGGCGAACCAAGCCAAAAGGCCTATGTCCACCCCCTCCCAAGACTTTCAGAGTAGGCCCGAGGACCCACACCCTACTCGCCACACAGTGACAAAACGTGTATACAAAGACAACCAAAAAAAAAAAAGACAAAAAGGTGACAAACAGGGGTAAAAGAAAGAGTGGGGAAGATAGTGAGATGGGAGAGTGAAAGTGGCCATTGTGCTATCCAAAGGCCGGCCCTCCGGCCAGGCATAAAAATTTCCCCTGGTCCTGGCCAAAAGGCCCGGCCCAAGAGGCAGGTGCGAAAAACGTGTGTTGTGGTGAAGTGACCATGGTGCCATAAAATCAAGCGCTTTCACATCGTGACTATACGGCACCCCTGAACTGCCACTTCAGGGGCACATTCACCACTGGCTTTTCGAAAAAGCCCTGACCACCCAGCCCAGACCACAGCAGACCCCACCACAGACAGGAAGGATATGGAGATCAGGAAGCTGGAAAGAGCCCTTTACCATCAGGCTCTGCCGTCGCTCCCATCACTCCTCCTAATTACATTCGGGAAGTACTTGCCACTCCCTCCCCCCCTTGCAAGGCAGGAGTAAGCGTTCTCTCCCAAATAACTGTCTGGAGCTAGATCCGCCCCAATCCAGGCCAGAAGGCCAGGGTCCCGACCCTCTGGTTCAGACCCCGTGGTTCTCCATCCCCATCAGAAGGCTTCCCTTTCGGCTACAAACCGCTCCAGGTCACCTTCACTCCAGCAGGTTTTGCATAGCAACCGCAATCCCATCTCTATTTCGCCATAGATCAGGGACGGAAGCAAGCGCCACCTCCTGGAAACTGATAAGAATAGATACTACACTTGATCTTTGCCAAAAGGCCGAGAAGCAATTAGCAATAATCACTCTATCGAAAAGCCAGTGGCGTGCAAAACACACCTCAAAAACTTCCACCCGGTGCCAAAAAAAAGTGCCCACACATAGAGAGTGAAACACAAAAACGTGCAACGGGTGTACAGAGTCCTCCACTAGGGAAGGACCTTACCCTGATCCCCCGGGGCGTTAGGCTCCAGACAGGGACTGAGGTACTCAGACAAAGGGTCCATCCGGCCGAAACCAGGCGGACCCCCACAACTGGAAGGACTGCCGAAGCAGACCAACCCAAGTACAGTGGGGCTCTCCCGAAGAGAGACCCCTCAAAGGAGAGGGCGAACCAAGCCAAAAGGCCTATGTCCACCCCCTCCCAAGACTTTCAGAGTAGGCCCGAGGACCCACACCCTACTCGCCACACAGTGACAAAACGTGTATACAAAGACAACCAAAAAAAAGACAAAAAGGTGACAAACAAGGGTAAAAGAAAGAGTGGGGAAGATAGTGAGATGGGAGAGTGAAAGTGGCCATTGTGCTATACAATGGCCGGCCCTCCGGCCAGGCATAAAAATTTCCCCTGGTCCTGGCCAAAAGGCCCGGCCCAAGAGGCAGGTGCGAAAAACGTGTGTTGTGGTGAAGTGACCATGGTGCCATAAAATCAAGTGCTTTCACACCGTGACTATACGGCACCCCTGAACTGCCACTTCAGGGGCACATTCACCACTGGCTTTTCGAAAAAGCCCTGACCACCCAGCCCAGACCACAGCAGACCCCACCACAGACAGGAAGGATATGAAGATCAGGAAGCCAGAAAGAGTCCTTTAACAGGCTCTGCCGTCGCTCCCATCACTCCCTCCTAATTACATTCGGGAAGTACTAACCACTCCCCTCCCCCCGTAAGAGGGAAGTAAGCGCTCTCTCCCGAATAACTGCCCGGAGCTAGATCCACCCCAATCCAGGCCAGAAGGCCAGGATCCCGACCCTCCGGTTCAGACCCCGTGGTTCTCCATCCCCATCAGAAGGCTTCCCTTTCGGCTACAAACCGCTCCAGGTCACCTTCACTCCAGCAGGCTTTGCATAGCAACCGCAATCCCGTCTCTATTTCGCCATAGATCAGGGACAGAAGCAAGCGCCACCACCTGGAAACTGATAAGAACAGATACTACACTTGATCTTAGCCAAAAGGCCGAAAAGCAATTAGCAATAATCACTCTATCGAAAAGCCAGTGGCGTGCAAAACACACCTCAAAAACTTCCACCCGGTGCCAAAAAAAAGTGCCCACACATAGAGAGTGAAACACAAAAACGTGCAACGGGTGTACAGAGTCCTCCACTAGGGAAGGACCTTACCCTGATCCCCCGGGGCGTTAGGCTCCAGACAGGGACTGAGGTACTCAGACAAAGGGTCCATCCGGCCGAAACCAGGCGGACCCCCACAACTGGAAGGACTGCCGAAGCAGACCAACCCAAGTACAGTGGGGCTCTCCCGAAGAGAGACCCCTCAAAGGAGAGGGCGAACCAAGCCAAAAGGCCTATGTCCACCCGCTCCCAAGACTTTCAGAGTAGGCCCGAGGACCCACACCCTACTCGCCACACAGTGACAAAACGTGTATACAAAGACAACCAAAAAAAAGACAAAAAGGTGACAAACAGGGGTAAAAGAAAGAGTGGGGAAGATAGTGAGATGGGAGAGTGAAAGTGGCCATTGTGCTATACAATGGCCGGCCCTCCGGCCAGGCATAAAAATTTCCCCTGGTCAAAAGGCCCGGCCCAAGAGGCAGGTGCGAAAAACGTGTGTTGTGGTGAAGTGACCATGGTGCCATAAAATCAAGTGCTTTCACACCGTGACCATACGGCACCCCTGAACTGCCACTTCAGGGGCACATTCACCACTGGCTTTTCAAAAAAAGCCCTGACCACCCAGCCCAGACCACAGTAGACCCCACCACAGACAGGAAGGATATGGAGATCAGGAAGCCGGAAAGAGCCCTTTACCATCAGGCTCTGCCGTCGCTCCCATCACTCCTCCTAATTACATTCGGGAAGTACTTGCCACTCCCTCCCCCCCTTGCAAGGCAGGAGTAAGCGTTCTCTCCCAAATAACTGTCTGGAGCTAGATCCGCCCCAATCCAGGCCAGAAGGCCAGGGTCCCGACCCTCTGGTTCAGACCCCGTGGTTCTCCATCCCCATCAGAAGGCTTCCCTTTCGGCTACAAACCGCTCCGGGTCACCTTCACTCCAGCAGGTTTTGCATAGCAACCGCAATCCCATCTCTATTTCGCCATAGATCAGGGACGGAAGCAAGCGCCACCTCCTGGAAACTGATAATAATAGATTTTTTTTTTTTTTTTTTTTTTTTTTCTTCTTTCTTCCACTCAGATTGAATCACATAACCTCAGCTTTGGAACAAACACACGAAACCTATACTGAGCCGTGTTCCATACATCATCGTGGCATAAAAGGTATCAAAAGGTAAAATCACTGATCATAAAACCATATGTATAAACACCACTTAACACACTTAACCTTCACCCACCCGCCACCTAACAAAATTCCAAAAACCATCGGCCTCATCCACCCCCATACTTCTTCTTTCGACAGCCAACACAAAAAACATTTTCGCCAACACCCAATCCACGCAGTCTTTTTCAACCAATATCATTTTCTTCTTAACCAAAGCACATCGGGCTTCCCACATCACTTCCCTAACAACCGCAGACAGAATAAACATTTTACGTTGTTTCCCCTTGCCACCTCCAACCACACCCAGGACACCAGACTCAAAAGACACTCCATCAATTCCCACCACCCTTTCCACAAAACCACACAGCAAACTCCAAAACTTTCTTGCAAAAAAACACTCCCAAAATACGTGTCTTACAGTTTCAATCCCTGCACATCCTTCCCTGGGACACACCTCCCTCCTCACCAAGTCCCTAGCTTTTAAAAAGGACATAGTAGCCAAACAATTATGCAGAGACAGCCATACTACCTCCTTCTGTTTGTTCGTGATGCCTTTAAACAATAAATTCTTCCAAACAATCTCTGCTTTCTTAAGGTTTAAACCAAAAATATTTGTAGGTAACTCATCCTTCCTTAACCAAGCCCATAACGTCTCTTTTTTTCGAGCCCCTTCCCCCAGCATCTGCAACTGATTTCTCTGAAAAAAGGAGGACATTTTTAAATAATACACAGGGGTTAACATTGACATGGGCTTTGTAAGGTCCCTTGCACACCACCCCCACTTCAGCAAAGGCCATCCAATTAAGTAGCGCATTAATGCAGCTGTCTTCCCACCTGCCAAGAAAGTCCTAAGGTGGACCATCCACCACTGGACCTCCAAAAATCGTTCAACATTGGGGAAGTTGTACCCACCCTGCTGAACTCTCTTCATGACCACCTCTCTGGAAACTTTCTCCATCTTAGATCCCCAAAAAAATAAAAAAAGCAGCCTTGTGATCTTCTGAACCATTCTCTTGTTAGGGGGGAAAACTACCGAAAAATACATCAGCAAAGCAAGGATTACTGCCTTTACAATCAAGGTTTTGCCAGAAAATGAGAGCCTCCTAGTTTTCCACAGACTTAACTTTTTACCAACTTTCTCCACCCCCTTCACTGTATTTACTTGGTTTACCAGGTTCCTCTCAAAATGCACTCCCAGCACATCCACCTCCTGCACACTCTTAAGTTTACTTTGGGATACATCGCACGTGCCACTTAACACACAAACACTACTTTTGCCCCAGTTAACACACAACCCGGACACCACACCAAAAATACCAAGCTGCAACTCTGCTCTTGACACATCCCTTGCTGAGTTACACAGAAAGTTGATATCATCCATGTAGCCAAGCATTTTGACCGGTTCATTCCCACACCCTGGTACAAACATTCCCTTAAAACATTTGTCCCTCCATACATGTCTTAACAGGGGCTCCATCACGCAAATAAAAGCGACGGGTGACAAAGGACACCCCTGCCTCACCCCGGACCTCACCTCCACCTCTTCAGACAGCTCCCCATTTACAAGAATCTGACTACTAATTCCCTGATACAAACATTCTACCACATTAACAAAATCATCAGGGACCCCCATCTGCCTCAACACTGTGAAGAGGAACTTGTGAGCCACCCGGTCGTAAGCCTTCTCGAGATCAATGCTAGCCACAGCCAAAGGCATGTTGTTGCATTGGGCGTAGAACACCAGATCCCGCAGGAGGATTAAGTTATCGGAAATCCTCCGACCGGGAACGGCACACACCTGCCATTCTCCAATGACACTACCCACTACCCTTCTCATCCTGTCAGCAAGTACTTTGGCAAAAATCTTGTAATCACTGTTGAGCAGTGAAATAGGCCGCCAATTCCTGATATCCCGCTGATCTCCTTTCTTCTTATAAAGTAAGGTAATAATTCCTTTCTTCATCGAGGCTGAAATTCTCTTTTCTTCCATACAGGTCCTAATTACCTCACACAGATCGTCTTTCAAGATTGGCCAGAACTCAGCGTAGAAATCCACAGGTAAGCCATCCCCACCAGGGGTCTTGTTCTTTTTCATCTTCATCACCACGTTCTTCACCTCTTCTTCCTCCACCGGGTCTAGAAGCATCTCCACGTCTTCTGTCTTCAAATTCCCTTTCACCACCTCACAGTACTCCTGCATTTCTTCTTCCGTCGCACCCCCACCACCACCGTATAATTTGGCGTAGAAGGACCTAATGGATTCCACCATTCTATCACCTCTCACCTCCTCCTCTTTATCCAACACCGACAGGAACATCTTCCTCGGCCCAAACGATTTCTTAAAGAAATAAGCAGAACACTGCTCATCCTCCTCCATCTCTTGCACCTTAGATCTAAAGATAATGCTTCTCCCTCGATCCCTAAGCATAGCACTCCTGGCCTCACGTACTTCCCTCAATTCTTCCTCCACCTCCACCCCCAACCTCTTACACTTAAATAGGAAATGCATCTTGTCCACCAACCTCCTCGCATCTTCACGCTTTCTCCTGGCCGCCTCCACACCCAATTTCTTAAAGAAGCCACTTATCCTGACCTTTGCCCAATCCCACCACACCAAGACATCCTCAAAATCACGCTTTTTGAATTTAACCCATTCATAAAAGTCTTTAAACTTAGACACTACACCTTCTTCCTTTAAACTTGAACAGTTCAATTTCCATGCTCCCCTCCCACACACACTGGCACCATCAAGAAGGAAGGAGCCGGTAAGCATGGCATGATCCGAAAAAGGCACTAGGTCAGTCTGATACCCATTTATCTTCAAAGCTGGGGATACAAAAATAAAGTCGATCCTGGATCGCACAGACCCCTTGTCGGAAAAAAAGGTGAAAGAAATATCATTCCCCTGCACAACACAGGCAGTATCTTGAAAGTGGAAATCACTGATTATTTCATTTAGCGCCCTAGATGTTATGTCAACACCACTATCCGCACAAACACTTTGTCTATCCTCACTCCTCCTCACGCAGTTGAAGTCTCCAGCCAAAATGGTCGGGATTCTCCCAGGCAGCCACACCTTAAGTACTTCAAGAAATCTCACACGCTCCTTTTTCTCAGCAGGTGCATACACATTAATTATTCTAACCTTACACCCCGCCACCTCCAAAATAGCCACTTGTAACCTCCCCGGCACCACCACCTCATGTGACACAAACTGAACATACGGGTTTTTCACAAGAATCCCAACACCTTCATTCCTAGACACACACATAGGGGACCACATAGATGCACCAAACTTCCACTCATCACACAGAATCCTCTCATTGCCGCACTCCTGAACACAAATTACGTCAGCCTTCACCCCTTCCAGATGTTCAAAGACAGCCGCCCTCCTCCACCCTGAACAAACACTTCTCACATTTACAGAACACACAGACAAAGCCATCATGAAAAAAATCAAAAAGGTTTGTACAGCCATAACGAATAACTTAAAAATGATGCATAGCCTCCTCCATCCCATTGCCAGCAACATTCGCGTAAGTTAGTCTTTTCTTCCCAAAGGGAGAACTGGCAGACTCTGCTCCAGAGCCTCCATCATCAGGTAAGGGTACACCTTCCACCCCCTCCCCAGTCCCCTCCTCCCGCTCTCTTTTGGTGGAGGACTGAGAAGTCTCATCCATCGAGATCACCAATTGCTGTCCGCATTCCAGACTCTCATCGCTGTCCATCTCATCATTCTCATCCTCATCATCCTCATCATCTTCCTCTGCGCTGGATGATAGACCACTCATCAGCTCAGATAAACGTCCTGGACTTGTAAACGCCACACTCCTCTGCTCTTCCTCAGGACAGGCCTCCTCTTGCCTCGCCGGGGATCTCTGTGTCACTCCTTCTTCTGCCACCTCCTGGGGACCCGGAACTGACCCGTCTTCCCCTACCGCAGTACCAAGGCTCCCAGGGCCTGCACTAACTCCCACCACCGTACCAACAGTAGCGGGACCAGAGCCGACCTCACTGCTCACAGCCTCTTCCTGCACCGTAGGTGCAGCGTCATTGGTCTGGTGCTCCGAGGATGTAGCAGGCCGCTCCGCATCAGCAGACCTAGCACTGCCACCTTCCCTCCGAGCCTCAGCTTTCTGCCTCTGCTGCATACGCCTAGCCTGGGTCTTTCTCAGAACATCATGGAATTCCGATTCCCTTTTTGCGGAAAAATATTCATCGCACTGTCTTGCTAGGTGACCTGATTTTTTGCAGATATCACACATCCGGGTTTGTTTACATTCCTTAGACGGGTGATCCTCATTCCCACAAAATCTGCATTTAATCCTGCGCTCACAGTCCCCACTCGCGTGCCCATAGACATAGCACTTCCTGCAATACACCGGCTGACCAGGGTAAAAAAGGAACCCTCTCTCGCCCCCAATATTGAAGACCGCTGGAGGCCTCTTCACCCCACCAACACAATCAAGATCAGTCCGGAATTTCCCATAGAACCTATACTTCCCAGACCAGATTCCAAACTTGTTCAGCACCTTGTCCCCACCTCTTAATTCCTCACAGTAATTCCTCAGGAAGGCCCTAACCAAGTTCACATCCGAAAAAGGATTGTACATATGAACTACTATAGCCTTTTCTTCCTGCATGAAAAGCGGTATAATATCCATTTTCTTCAACAATTCATTCTCAGCATTCCTCATCTTCTCATAAACCTCCCAGCATATCTCGACAGAAAGAAAGGTAATGTCATACAATCTTTGTTGCGGAAAATCCTGCAAACAAACAATATCCCTTACCCTGAGATTAAGGAAGTCCATCAGCACGTCAACCACGATAGTCCTCAGATCAATTTCTCCTTTGAATTCAGGCTTCACCAGAAACCGAATAGAATCCCGCATCCCACGGACCGCCATCTTTCGTACCGGATGGTACCTCGCCTCTTCCTCCGACAAAGGGGTACCCCCGAAGGGGCCCCAACCGCTGACACCGAACCGCCTTAAGAAGGGCGATCGCTCCTCGTTGTCTGGGGACTAGGCCTCGGGCCAATAGCAGCAAGGGGGGGCCCTCCGAAAAGGGACGCTCCCCCCAAGGCCGACCTCCGGGTACCCCAGACACCTCTTGACCAAGTCACACACAGTAAAACTGCACTGGATCTTAGCCAAAAGGCCGAGAAGCAATTAGCAATAATCACTCTATCGAAAAGCCAGTGGCGTGCAAAACACACCTCAAAAACTTCCACCCGGTGCCAAAAAAAAGTGCCCACACATAGAGAGTGAAACACAAAAACGTGCAACGGGTGTACAGAGTCCTCCACTAGGGAAGGACCTTACCCTGATCCCCCGGGGCGTTAGGCTCCAGACAGGGACTGAGGTACTCAGACAAAGGGTCCATCCGGCCGAAACCAGGCGGATCCCCACAACTGGAAGGACTGCCAAAGCAGACCAACCCAAGTACAGTGGGGCTCTCCCGAAGAGAGACCCCTCAAAGGAGAGGGCGAACCAAGCCAAAAGGCCTATGTCCACCCCCTCCCAAGACTTTCAGAGTAGGCCCGAGGACCCACACCCTACTCGCCACACAGTGACAAAACGTGTATACAAAGACAACCAAAAAAAAGACAAAAAGGTGACAAACAGGGGTAAAAGAAAGAGTGGGGAAGATAGCAAGATGGGAGAGTGAAAGTGGCCATTGTGCTATACAATGGCCGGCCCTCCGGCCAGGCATAAAAATTTCCCCTGGTCCTGGCCAAAAGGCCCGGCCCAAGAGGCAGGTGCGAAAAACGTGTGTTGTGGTGAAGTGACCATGGTGCCATAAAATCAAGTGCTTTCACACCGTGACTATACGGCACCCCTGAACTGCCACTTCAGGGGCACATTCACCACTGGCTTTTCGAAAAAGCCCTGACCACCCAGCCCAGACCACAGCAGACCCCACCACAGACAGGAAGGATATGGAGATCGGGAAGCCGGAAAGAGCCCTTTACCATCAGGCTCTGCCGTCGCTCCCATCACTCCTCCTAATTACACTCGGGAAGTACTTGCCACTCCCTCCCCCCCTTGCAAGGCAGGAGTAAGCGTTCTCTCCCAAATAACTGTCTGGAGCTAGATCCGCCCCAATCCAGGCCAGAAGGCCAGGGTCCCGACCCTCTGGTTCAGACCCCGTGGTTCTCCATCCCCATCAGAAGGCTTCCCTTTCGGCTACAAACCGCTCCAGGTCACCTTCACTCCAGCAGGTTTTGCATAGCAACCGCAATCCCATCTCTATTTCGCCATAGATCAGGGACGGAAGCAAGCGCCACCTCCTAGAAACTGATAAGAATAGATACTACACTTGATCTTCGCCAAAAGGCCGAGAAGCAATTAGCAATAATCACTCTATCGAAAAGCCAGTGGCGTGCAAAACACACCTCAAAAACTTCCACCCGGTGCCAAAAAAAAGTGCCCACACATAGAGAGTGAAACACAAAAACGTGCAACGGGTGTACAGAGTCCTCCACTAGGGAAGGACCTTACCCTGATCCCCCGGGGCGTTAGGCTCCAGACAGGGACTGAGGTACTCAGACAAAGGGTCCATCCGGCTGAAACCAGGCGGACTCCCACAACTGGAAGGACTGCCGAAGCAGACCAACCTAAGTACAGTGGGGCTCTCCCGAAGAGAGACCCCTCAAAGGAGAGGGCAAACCAAGCCAAAAGGCCTATGTCCACCCCCTCCCAAGACTTTCAGAGTAGGCCCGAGGACCCACACCCTACTCGCCACACAGTGACAAAACGTGTATACAAAGACAACCAAAAAAAAGACAAAAAGGTGACAAACAGGGGTAAAAGAAAGAGTGGGGAAGATAGTGAGATGGGAGAGTGAAAGTGGCCATTGTGCTAAACAATGGCCGGCCCTCCGGCCAGGCATAAAAATTTCCCCTGGTCCTGGCCAAAAGGCCCGGCCCAAGAGGCAGGTGCGAAAAACGTGTGTTGTGGTGAAGTGACCATGGTGCCATAAAATCAAGTGCTTTCACACCGTGACTATACGGCACCCCTGAACTGCCACTTCAGGGGCACATTCACCACTGGCTTTTCGAAAAAGCCCTGACCACCCAGCCCAGACCACAACAGACCCCACCACAGACAGGAAGGATATGGAGATCAGGAAGCCGGAAAGAGCCCTTTACCATCAGGCTCTGCCGTCACTCCCATCACTCCTCCTAATTACATTCGGGAAGTACTTGCCACTCCCTCCCCCCCTTGCAAGGCAGGAGTAAGCGTTCTCTCCCAAATAACTGTCTGGAGCTAGATCCGCCCCAATCCAGGCCAGAAGGCCAGGGTCCCGACCCTCTGGTTCAGACCCCGTGGTTCTCCATCCCCATCAGAAGGCTTCCCTTTCGGCTACAAACCGCTCCAGGTCACCTTCACTCCAGCAGGTTTTGCATAGCAACCGCAATCCCATCTCTATTTCGCCATAGATCAGGGACGGAAGCAAGCGCCACCTCCTGGAAACTGATAAGAATAGATACTACACTTGATCTTCGCCAAAAGGCCGAGAAGCAATTAGCAATAATCACTCTATCGAAAAGCCAGTGGCGTGCAAAACACACCTCAAAAACTTCCACCCGGTGCCAAAAAAAAGTGCCCACACATAGAGAGTGAAACACAAAAACGTGCAACGGGTGTACAGAGTCCTCCACTAGGGAAGGACCTTACCCTGATCCCCCGGGGCGTTAGGCTCCAGACAGGGACTGAGGTACTCAGACAAAGGGTCCATCCGGCCGAAACCAGGCGGACCCCCACAACTGGAAGGACTGCCGAAGCAGACCAACCCAAGTACAGTGGGGCTCTCCCGAAGAGAGACCCCTCAAAGGAGAGGGCGAACCAAGCCAAAAGGCCTATGTCCACCCCCTCCCAAGACTTTCAGAGTAGGCCCGAGGACCCACACCCTACTCGCCACACAGTGACAAAACGTGTATACAAAGACAACCAAAAAAAAGACAAAAAGGTGACAAACAGGGGTAAAAGAAAGAGTGGGGAAGATAGTGAGATGGGAGAGTGAAAGTGGCCATTGTGCTATACAATGGCCGGCCCTCCGGCCAGGCATAAAAATTTCCCCTGGTCCTGGCCAAAAGGCCCGGCCCAAGAGGCAGGTGCGAAAAACGTGTGTTGTGGTGAAGTGACCATGGTGCCATAAAATCAAGTGCTTTCACACCGTGACTATACGGCACCCCTGAACTGCCACTTCAGGGGCACATTCACCACTGGCTTTTCGAAAAAGCCCTGACCCACAGCCCAGACCACAGCAGCCCCCACCCCAGGCAGAAAGGTATGGAGTTCTGGAAGCTTGGAGAGAGCCCTTGCCATCAGGCTTCACCGTCGTTCCGTCCCTCCTACCTAATTACATTTGGGAAATACTGGCCGCTCCCCCGGTGGAAGCAAGGGGAGCCAGCGTTCTCTCCCAAATAACTGTCCAGAGCTAGAGCCGCCCCAATCCAGGCCAGAAGGCCAGGATCCCGACCCTCCGCCAAGACCGAATGGTTCTCCGTCCCCATCAGAAGGCTTCCCTTTAGGTTACAAACCGCTCCGGGTTACCTTCACTCCAGCAGGTTTTGCATAGCAACCGCAATCCCATCTCTATCTCGCCATAGATCAGGGACAGAAGCAAGCGCCACCTCCTGGAAACTGATAAGAACAGATACTAGATTTGATCTTAGCCAAAGGGCCGAGAAGCAATTAGCAATAATCACGCTTCAGTTGAACCTCATTGGCTATGATACTGCCACTGCACAAAGCTAACCAAATCAGTGCCTGCCAACATCTGCCCTTCCTTGGAGGAGAAATTGACATTGAGGAGAGACACATAAGTGTCATCCAGTGGGTCGCTGAGCATTCTGGGACTTGGCATGTTAATGAGACAGGGACGATGCCTAAGTGGGCATTGTTTACCCACTGAATAGTGTTAGCATTTGAAAGAACTAAGGAGAATCTAAAGGGACAGGGCCCTAGATGTCAGATGCGTTTCTCCCACAGCAGTCCTGAAAGGCCTTTGGGAGAGTATGTGTTTGAACAGCTATGCTGCTGAAAAAAGACCAAGGTGCAAGGATTTGGGGCCTTTGTTGAAAGTTCGCTAGATAACATGCCTGAACTGGAGCCCAGGTAAGCTGCCATAGACAAGGGTTGTTGGGAAACAGTTGGTCAAGCAAACACCTTCAGCCACCTTTATTTCTGGCAGATTCCAGGAGCCTAGAAAGGGGGGAGTTAGGATATTTCATCTCTGAGCCAGTGAGCATTCAAAAACACCCCCACAGCATGATGCTGCCACTACCATGCTTCACTGTTGGGACTGTATTGGACAGGTAATGAGCAGGGCCTGGTTTTCTCCACACATAACTCTTAGAATTAAGGCCAAAAAGTTCTATCTTGGTCTCATCAGACCAAAGAATCTTATTTTTCACCATCTTGGAGTCCTTCAGGTGTTTTTTAGCAAACTCCATGCAGGCTTTCATGTGTCTTGCACTGAGGAGAGGCTTCCGTCGGGCCACTCTGTCATATAGCCCCGACTGTTGTAGGGCTGCAGTGATGGTTAACTTTCTACAACTTTCTCCCATCTCCCGACTGCATTTCTGGAGCTTAGCCACAGATCTGTGCCTTGCCACAATTCTGTCTCAGAGCTCTTCAGGCAGTTCCTTTGACCTCATGATTCTCATTTGCTCTGACATGCACTGTGAGCTGTAAGTTCTTATATAGACTGGTGTGTGGCTTTCCTAATCAAGTCCAATCAGTATAATCAAACACAGCTGGACTCAAATGAAGGTATAGAACCATCTCAAGGATGATCAGAGGAAATTGACAGCATCTGAGTTAAATATATGAGTGTCACAGCAAAGGGTCTGAATACTTAGGACCATCTGATATTTCAGTTTTTCTTTTTTAATAAATCTGCAAAAATGTCAACAATTCTGTGTTTTTCTGTCAATATGGGGTGCTGTGTGTACATTAATGAAGACAAAAGAATGAACTTAAATGATTTTTAGCAAATGGCTGCAATATAACAAAGAGTGAAAAATTTAAGGGGGTCTGAAAACTTTCAGTTCCCACTGTATGTGCACTTTAGATACTTGTAAATGTAATACCACTTTAGATACTACTATATGTACCGGTTGCCATAGCAATATCTTTTTTACCTCATTTGGTTCAGTTTTGATTTTCATGTAAACACAGTTGTAGAGTTGCATGTGCACTCATCCCTAGGTTTATTTCCAGGGCTTATATGTTTTCAGCGCTACACATTTTCCGCCTATGTTTTGTTTATAGGGCAAAAAATAAAAACCGCAGAGGTGATCAAATACCACGAAAAGAAAGCTCTATTTGTGGGAAAAAAGGACATAAATTTTGTTTGGGTACAGCGTTGCACGACCTCGCAATTGTCAGTTAAAACAACACAGTGTTGTATCGCAAAAATGGCCTGTCGTTGAGCAGCCAAATCTTCTGGGGCTAAAGAGTTTAATGGTAGTATTCATGAGGGAGATCAATGGATAGGGGGCCCTGGATCCACAAAACAATAATGCCTCAAAGGAGCTCAGAATACCCGCCTCCATCATAATAGATGAGTTACTCAAATCAGACACCAGCCACCAGCTGGTTACAAGCTGTGTGGCAACAAAGCACTTGTTGAAGTCCGGCATGGCTAGGCCACCTTGCAAGGTAGGCCTGGTAAGAGTGGCAAGTTTTAAACATGGTGTCCAAGGCCCCTATAGGAAGGAGAGAACAATTTGTCAACCTTAACTTGGTTCCTGTTTACAACTCACACAAATTCTTTCACTTCAGAAGAGATTACTACAACTAAGTAAACGATTGGACCCACTGCAGCTGAAAATCCCGGGGTGCCAGGACAGTTGGGAAGAGGAGGGATTTATGCCAGTTTACTCTAATGCCAGAGACCCGTGAAAAATTTAGGAGGACTGTCAAGGCTTTTTTGCAAGGAGGGTCCAGGGTTATTCAAGAATAATAGTAGAACTGCAAATATGGTTACTTTCTTTTCAAGCCAGTCAGCACACAGGCCCCAGATGCCTATGAAAACATGCAGGGCCTCTGCAATCAGCTCCATGGTAAACAGCTCCGGGGAGGGGGGGAACCCTGGCATGTGCCTCTGTGTAGCGTAAAATAAGGGGAGAACTGGCCTCTTAGGATGACAGCCACAATGGGTCCACCAAAGAGCTGTTGTAGCCAAGAAATAAATAGCAATGGGAAACCCATTCTCCTCAACACCTCCCACAGGTGGGCCCACTCAACAGTATCAAAAGGCTTTTTTGATATCCAGGGGTGCCACCAGTGGCACTGTGCCCCTAATCGATGCACCCAGCCGCTAATCTCCATGCAGAGTGCCGAACACCTGGATTTCAATGGGTGTTTTTTTTTAACACATGATTAGAGCCTGAGGCTCTAATTGGTATCAAAACAGGGTGGGCTTGGGGCGCAGAGCACTGCGCCCTGAGCCCACCCAGTTGTGTAACATTAGCAAATTCATATTCGCGAATGTCTTCCTGCTTCTCCTCCCGGCCAATCAGGAAGCAGATCTGGTCTCAAGACCTGCTATTTGTTCGGCCAGGTGTCAGAGAACTCACATTGCTAATGCCCGTCTCCATGCAGCAGTGGCTAATTCCCGTTCCGCTAATGCCAATGGGCATGCACGGTGTCCCCAACAGAGACGAGCGAGATCCAGAGCAAACGTGCGCACTGGCGCACCCATGTGCACGCGCGTGCGTTATCATGCACTCATGCACGCACATTCGCGTCCGCCAATCCTGACACATGGCGCCCTATTAAACAGAGACTCTGCCTGATACCAATGCTGGATTGTGTTCCTGATTGCTGTGCTAACCTGTTAACCTTGCTTCTGACAAACCCGGCTTCCTTGACTACTCTCCTGGAGTACCCCTGCCTGTTTATCTGCTTCTACTCATACCACAGCTCTGCTTCCTGATTTTGTACCTCGCTGCCAGCCTGTTGCCAACCTCTGCCAGTCCTTGACTACGATTCTGCCTTCCGTTTATGTACCTTGTTGCCAGCCAGTTGCCAACCTTTGCCTGTTCCTGATGCTGCAGTTGTTCCTGAATCCATACTTACCTGCCTGGCTTCCGCCGAACAGTTCTGGTGATCAGTCTCCACGCCTTCCTCCAATAGGTTCCTGTATCTCCAAGCTCCAGCCTTCTGCCTGCAGGCACCTGCACCCTTTCATTGCCCCAGCACTCCCTGTCCTCACTACCAGGGGTGTTGGGACCGGAACCGTGCAAGAGATCACCCTCAGCATTTCGGACTCCGAAGTAAGGTACGTGACAGTATGATCCAGCCAAATGGAGTCTGAAAGGGGGGGGCCTCACCTTTGGAACCTCTGTGCCAGCATATTGCAGCCCTTACCCAGGAAGTCCAGGGCCTACAAGATGGCTATCGTCAACTTGAGCAAAGAGTTGAGTCATTGTCTCCAAGCACCTCAACCCATCAGGCGGTCACAGCACCTTTGCCCTCCGTTTCAGCAGCGTAAGCATCAGCACCCACAGTAGTGGTGCCACCTCCAGAGCCTCGAGTTCCCACTCCTGAGAGGTTTTCGGGGGGATCGTAGCAAGTTCTGTGCCTTCAGGAATGCCTGCCAGCTATACTTCCTGCTACAACACCGTACCTTCTCTTTGGAGAGCACTAAGGTGGGGTTCATCGTCTCACTACTCCAGGGGGAACCCCAAACTTGGGCTCACCGCTTGATGGAACAGGCCAGTCCTTTGTTGAACACTATGGACTCTTTCCTAATCAAGATGGCCAAATTATATGACGACCCTCAGCGTGTCACAATGGCGGAGGCCAGCCTCCATGCCCTCCAGCAGGGTCGTAGGCTAGTGGAGGACTACGTAACAGACTTTAGGCAGTGGAGTTCCGATACACTATGGAACGATGCCGCCCTCCTTTATCATTTCCGCATTGGACTCTCTGAGGCACTGAAGGATGAGTTGGCTCGAGTTGGAATTCCCAGATCTTTGGAGGACCTGATCCAATTGTCCATCCAGATAGATTGTCGTCTAAGGGAACGAAGATCTGAGAGGACCAGCCAATTTCGTCCCACATGGATGTTGCCTAAAGTTCCTAGCAATCCTCCTATTCCCGCTTCCCCATTACCTGCTGTCACCTCTGAGGTTCCGGAACCAATGCAGATAGGCCTTCTCCGTTCACCACTGTCACCAGAAGAAAAGCAGCGTCGGCGCCAGAACAACCTCTGTCTCTATTGTGGGAAAACCGGCCACTATGCAAACATGTGCCCAAATAAGACCCGTAAGTTTGACTCTTCGCCTCATGAACCTTGAGCATTGACTATAATGAAATCTGCTCACATTGCTGTTCCTGTCTCATTACAGCCTCCAGAAGGAACACTCTGGGTCCAGGCTATAATTGATTCCGGCGCCTATAGCTGCTTCGTTGACCATGCCTTCATCCTGCAACACAACATTCCATTAAGACCCAAACAACAACTTTCCATACAGCTAGCAGATGGGTCAAGCATCAAATCCAGGCCTATTACCCATGAAACCCAACCGCTGTCTGCCAACATACTACCCGACCACCAGGAACTACTATGCCTGGACGTCATCTCCTCCCCACTATTTCCAATCATTCTGGGGATGCCATGGCTGCAAGCCCATAACCCTCAAGTTAATTGGGTTACTGGCGAGGTGATCTTCCAGTCTACCTACTGTCTCCAGAATTGCCTGAAGGCCTTCCACCATGTGGTTCCAGTCATCGGCTTCTTAAAATCTGTATCGGAATCAAAAAAACTGGTCCCATCTGTATACCATGGCTTCCTGGACGTATTTGATAAACTGAAGGCATATACTCTTCCCCCTCACCGGGTTTATGATTGCCCAATCAAACTATTACCAGGGGCAGAAATTCCTTTTGGAAGGATCTTTCCTCTGTCAGAACCCGAACTCTTGGTCCTTAAGGAGTACATTGACGAGAACCTCAGAAAGGGGTTCATCCGACACTCCTCCTCTCTAGCTAGTGCTGTAATGTTCTTCGTCATGAAGAAAGATCATTCCCTCCACCCATGTGTGGACTACAGGGACTTGAATAAAATAACAATTAAAAACCATTATCCTCTCCCACTGATCCCAGAACTGTTCCAGAGACTTCGTTCGGCAAAAATATTCACAAAGCTGTATTTACGAGGTGCCTACAAATTAATCAGAATCCATGACGGGGATGAAAAAAGGCTTTCCGGACACGTTTTGGCCACTTCTTGTATCTGGTTATGCCATTCGGACTCTGTAATTCACCGGCTACTTTTCAACATTTTATAAACAATATCTTCAGAGACAATTTGGACTTATTCCTGATTGTCTACTTGGATGACATTCTGATATTCTTGGCCTCCCTAGAATTAGATCGTGACCATGTGAAACAAGTTCTTCACAGACTGAGACAAAATGGACTTTATGCTAAAGCCGAGAAATGTGAGTTTGAATGCCAGACCATTCACTTCCTTGGCTTGGTAATATCAACTGGGGGTGTGGCAATGTCCTCAGAAGGTCTCAGCCATTATGTCCTGGCCACCCCCAACCGATAAAAAAGGAGTACAACGTTTTATTGGGTTCTCCAACTTCTACAGAAAATGTATCAAAAACTTCTCCAGTATCATAGCACCTATCACACAGCTCAGAAGGAAGCAAAGCCATTTCCAATGGTCTGCAGCAGCTCAAGTTGCATTTGACAAGCTAAAGGGGTTATTTACATCTGCCCCAGTACTAAACCATTCTGATTCTGCCTTGCCTTATACCCTGGAGGTGGATGCATCGGAGAGTGCTGTGGGGGCCATCCTGTCTCAACACCAAGGACCTAAGTCTTTAATGCACCCTGTGGCTTTCTTTTCCAAAAAATTAAGTTTGTTGGAAAGAAATTACGATATAGGGGACCGAGAGCTCTTGGCAATAAAATCAGCCTTGGAAGAATGGCGGTACCTCCTGGAGGGAGCAGCATACCCAATATTGATCTTCACAGATCATAAAAATTTAGAATACCTCAGGACCTCCAAGCGCCTCAGACCCAGACAGGCAAGATGGGCTCTTTTTTTTTTCATGTTTTAATTTTCATATTACCTACCGGCCAGGGTCTAAAAACATCAAACCCGATGCGTTATCCCGCATGTTCATGGAAGCTGAGGTTTCATCCCTACCAGATACTATCCTGCAAGCTGGGAATTTCTTATTAACTCAATCTGATTTTGTGTCACAAATCCGTCAGGCATCTCTGAGAACATCACTACCCCCAGGTACAAACCTCCAAGAAAAAGATGGGCTTTTCTGGCGAGGTAATAAAATTTTTGTCCCTCAAAATCTGCGCACCACCATCCTATAGGTCTGCCATGACTACCCTTTGGCAGGTCACTTTGGGGGTCACAAGACTATTGATCTAGTTCAAAAGACACTTCTTGCAAAGGACTGCAGGAACTACGTTAATTCTTGCCTGACCTGCCTCAGGAATAAGAACAGTAAAAATAAAGCTTGGGGATTATTGAGACCACTGCTCATCCCTGAAAGACCATGGGATAAGATCGCAATGGACTTCATTGTCGAGCTCCCTCCTTCTGAAGGGTTTTTGTCCATCTTTGTGGTGGTTGATCGCTTTTCTAAAACGGCACATTTTATCCCTATGAAAGGGACCCCATCAGCAACTGAGACTGCCAGGATGTTTATTAAAGAAATTGTTAGGCTCCACTGAATTCCCAGAGACATTGTTTTTGATCGTGGAGTACAGTTCACATCAAAATTTTGGAAAGCATTATGCGAAGCACTAGGCATCAAACTCAGTTTTTCCTCAGCCTATCATTTCCAGACCAACGGGCAGACTGAACGTACTGAACATACTAATCAAACGTTGGAGCAGTGCCTACGTTGCTTCTCCTCTTTTTCTCAGGAAGATTGGGCCTCATTACTACCCCTGGCAGAATTCGCATTCAATAACTCTACTCACTCTACCACAGATCAGTCACCCTTCTTCTCCAATTAATGATTTCATCCCTCCTTTTTGCCAACGCTTGTACCAGACTCTCCTGTACCAGCTGTCCAGGATAGATTGAATTTCTTTGTCACTAACAATCGGGTGCTTAGAGAAACCATCTCTAAGGCACAGGAAGATAATAAAAGATTCTTCGACAAGAGAAGAAGGGGGAATTGGACTTAAAAGTTGGTGACCGTGTATGGCTTTTAACAGCAAACCTGAAACTGGCATGCCCTTCCAAAAAACTGGGACCCAGATACTTGGGGCCCTTCTCAGTTAAGAAGAAGATCAATTTGGTAACCTATGAACTCGAACTTCCCGACTCATTTAGGATCCACCCTGTATTTCATGCTTCACTACTGAAGCCCGATGTAGCAAAGTCCTTTCCGGATCGTGAGGTAGGACCTCCAGAAGCTATAATGGTGGATGGGGAGGAAGAATTTGAGATTGAAGCCATCCTGGATTGTAGGAAGCGACAAGGGCAGAACCAGTATTTAATCAAATGGAGAGGTCTTGGCCCAGAAGAAAATTCCTGGGAGCCTGAGACAAATCTCCATGCCCAGAGACTTATACAGGCCTTTCATCGCTCCGGCCCAGAGGATTCGGCTCTAAGAGGCATCCGGAGGCTGCCCTTAAGGGCGCGTGTGGGTTAGCGCGCGCTCGCATGTGTGCGTCAGCACGCACTCACGCAGGCACATTCGTGTCCACCAATCCCGGCGCATGGCGCAATATATAAACAGAGACTCTGCCTGATACCAGTGCTGGATCGTCTTCAGCTTGTCCCTGTGTTCCTGATTGCTGTGCTAACCTGTTAACCTTGCTCCTGACAAACCCGGTTTCCTTGACTACTCTCCTGGATTACCTCTGCCCGTTTATCTGCCTCTACTCATAACACAGACCTTGGCTTGAATTCACCACCACGGCTCCGCTTCCTGATTTTGTACCTCGCTGCCAGCCTGTTGCCAACCTCTGCCTGTCTTGACTACGATCCTGCCTTCCGTTTATGTACCTTGTTGCCAGCCAGTTGCCAACCTTTGTCTGTTCCTGACGCTGCAGTTGTTCCTGAATCCATACTTACCTGCCTGGCTTCCGCTGAACAGTTCTGGTGATCAGTCTCCACGCCGAGTTTTCTTCAATGGGGCTTTTTTTCTCTTGTCTATAACATTCTATTTCTTGTCTAAATTCTTGATATTTCTCTTCATAGAAGGTCTTAGTTTTATTGATCTGGCTAACTAATTCTTCCTGACTTTCCTTAGCCTGTCTGAGTCTACTCTAAGCCTGTTGGTGCTTGTCTGACAGGGACCCTGTCTCCTCTTTTTTTTAATTTAAGGTGGAGCGCGTTTCCCATAATTCTTTCTTTAAGGTTGGCATCTGTTTGGCAACTTCATTACACAAAAACCACAAGGTCGGCTAAGACTACAGAATGATACGGTCTCGACCTTTTGAGTCCTTTGCGCTAGCAAAGGCCATAACCATTTGGTAAACCCGACCACTTTCAACAAAAAATAATCACTCAAACTCTGGGCCTGCTCCTCCTCTTTGATAAACCTCTCTAGACTGCTTCCTATGGCTAACCTTTTACAAATGTATTCGGCTACACCATAGTCAAGAACTTTTCGTAAGTTTTTCTGAGGATCCTTTCAGGTTTGAGGTAGCTACAGCTAGGGCGGTATTACAATCCCGGCTGTTTCTAGATGAATTTGATTCGTTATCACTTCCTGCCATGTTACTATACAACAGATATCCTTAAAGTGAATGTAAACCCGATGTCATCCTTTCTAAACTACTGCCATAGGGGTTAACTATAAGGATATACATGCCTCCTGCATGTATGTTTACCTGTCAAATGTCTCCCCTCTGTATGTTATGAGACCCAAAAAACTGCAGATTCTGTGGGTGGGTTTGTTGTCTGGAGCTCGGTGGGTGGAGTCGTGATGTCAGTAGACTCCCCGCCCACCTCTACACGCCCCTTGTCAATACGCATTTTCTCCTGTGTATTTTTTACACTGAACTTCTGCTATGATCTCTAACATCCAGTGAAAAGACAGGAAAGTAACCAAATGACTTCAGCATGCCAAATCATGCTGAGGTGTGGAACAGCCAATCCTTGCAGAGCTGCTGAAGAAAGGAGTGGGGGTGGGAATAAAAAATAATGCATGTCTTAGGCTAGTGCATGAGATATGTAAATCAAATGTCACTCACAGCAAGGGGGAGGATTTGACAAAGTTTTTCTCTGTTTGTCAAGTTTTATCTCACTGAACAATAAAAGAGGATTGCTCAGAGCTGGATTAACTCTTTGTGGCAAGACTGGGCTCACATGATAAGAAATCTTATACTCTACATTATGACATTAAAAAAAAAAAAAAATTCGGGTTTACATCCACTTTAACAACATATATGAAAGTACAATCCCCAGTATGATTTGTAATGTGGTAAGATCCCTTCTTACAAGATATCTCAGCAGTGCCTGCCAATTTTATGTTGTGAATGTGTGGTATGGGATTTTAAGGATAATAAATATGGGGAATTTTAATTAAATAAAATGTTGTGTTTTGGCGAATAGTAAATGACAAATAAAAGGGTGGTGTCTGAAGATAAGTACAATGGATCACAGTGCCTCCAGCTGATTACTGCAATTAATAAATAACTTAATAAAATGTGAATTATGTTCAATCAGTAGTATACCACAATAATTTCCTGAGTTCGTTAATCTATGGGGAATTCTTACGAATGTATAAATATCTCCCAATTAAATTAATAAGTAAATACATTTTATTAATATACAAGTATAATTATACAACTTCATACAAAACCGGACTTTCTGGTGATTATTATTTCATACACATAATCAAAGAACACAACAATAACATTTTTTTCCTTTAATTTAAATTAAATTAAATTTTTAATTAGAACACTGGGACAGCCCCAATCAACTATAAAAGGGGGTGTTTACAGCGTCCTAAACTATTAAAAATAATATCTCTTGTTGCTCATAAGACAACTTTCTGACTTTCTCCGGCCGGAAGAAAGACAGAAATATATCTTGAGGAGTCAACAGTAAGATATTACCAAATTTGAAATAAGTTCTAACTTCAAAGGAGCTGCCAAATTAGAGTGGACGATAGACAATTTCCCTAGGACCACAATAGCCAATTTAATTACAATGCGGGTCTATGCTTAATTTCACCCAGGCATGGCTTCAACACACAGCCTAGACAAATAATGTGTGAAAATTGTTAATTACTAAACTGCCCTACACACTCTACATGATAAGATAAAACATAAACGGTAAAATACAATCCCTACAATTTTGGGAGGAAAAGGTTAATTAATATCTGTATGATCTGTATCTTACCACAGGTTAAAAGGGGAAGATATCCAATGAATTACAAGTACATTCGATTAGTTCCAGCAGCAAAGTCCAGCGAGATGGGGAGTGGTCAATTATCAGCAGGCTTCTTTTTTGTCTAGGAAATGTATCAGCATGTGGGTGTGTGGTCCTTCGTCCTCTTATTCATATGTGTTTCTATTTTTAAATGGTGCAGTCCAATTGTTGAATTGATGCCTCCTTGACTGAGTATTTTATGAATTATAAAAAAAATGTATGTATCCACGCCATGACATAAATCATAGTTTTCTTCATGCACCAAAGCTTCCAACTCACCTATTTTGCTTGGCAGACTTCTGCCACTGGTCAACAAACACTTTAATACATTGTCACATTTTTCAAATGCATTTTGCATGTTTTTTTGTAGTACAAATAGTACCATTTCCAATGGCTGTTGTAACATGTGAATCTTATTATCACCTGCCATAGCCCTCCCCTCATCTTCCTCCTTCCCCCCACAATTAGGGACTGACCACGGTCTGACCTGTCTGCCCCCTCTAATTCACCCTTCCCCCTCAATCCCAGTGTAGCCTTGCCTCCGTAGGGGTTGCTAAAAGTAGTGGTTCACCCGTCACCCTGCCCAGCCAGCCATCCATTTCTCAGTCATCCAGACACAGACCAGTCCATGGCTTGTTTTGTTTTATCAAGGGGATGACCTTGGATGGGAATTTGGGGATTATGGGATGCCCAGAACTTTAGAACAATCAATTGCAGAGTGTAGAACAATCAATTGCAAATTGTAGGACAATCAATTGCGAATTGTAGAACAATCCATTGGGACAAATTATGTACATTCCCTGTACATACACCTCAATCTTCTTTCCAGCAAGAACACTTGCTGCACACCGTTCCTCCTCCAGCACTTCATTTGCTGCAGACTGTTACTCCACCAGCACTTCCCTTGCTGCAGACTGTTGCTCCTCCGGACTAGCTAGCACCGCATGGGTAGGCCTGACACTACTTCAGCCAAGCCTAAATGAACTGCCTTTTATGGGCAGGGACCTCGGGTCCCTATGGTGTAGAAAGAGTTCTATAGAGTACTAGCTGTCCTCTTACTCAGCTACCATTCCCATGTAGCTCTCTTCAGGCCAGCCTGGCTGCAATGACCTCTTTCCACTGCCCTTTCCACAGTCCTCACTTCTGTTTCTGCACCGATCTCAAACTGCAATCTCCCAGTCCCCCCGACTGTGCTCACTCACCAGCCCTCCCGGCTGCGACCAGTAGTCCTCCCTGGAGATTCTTAGAAGTGTTCTCTCCCATTGTCCTCTGCTTGCTCTCTCATGTGCCTCTCCTTCCAGGATTGCCACACTCCTCCTGGATGCACCCGAGCCCCAGTCCAGGGTCACCCCCCAGACTGGGGAGCCCCCTATGGGCCCCCGACAGCCTCCACACCTCTCTCACTCCAGCTCTTCCACCCGACAACTCCTCCCCTAGCTGGGCTGACCCCAGGTATTTGAGGAGGCCTGCCCCCTGCCAATCCAAGTTGGGGATTGGTCAAGGCTCCCCGACACCCCAGGCAGCTCCACCTCTCCTCCCCTCCTCTCATTCCAGAACTTTCTAGAAGGAAGAGAAAGGTGATGGTGATGACACCTGTCAGTCACCCAACTCTTCCTGAGCCACTCCCAGCCAAGAATGAAAACAAACAGGCCTAGCCACCAGCTAGGCCTGCCCACATTTTCCTACTCTGCAAAAAAATCCTCACTCACTAACTAGAGGGTGCTACAGCAGTTTAAATACTCTTCCAGCCTTCCCATAAACCTCTCACAGCAGGCCCCCTTCCATGTAGGTGCAAACCATCTTTAGCATATAGGTTGTACCCCAATAAAAAGTCAGCCCAGTGATCTAGAAACCCTAATCCGTCCCTCTTACACCAGGTCTTTAGCCATGCATTCAGTTTTCTAAGCTCCCTCTGTCATTCCCGTGTTGTGCATGGCACAGGCAATATTTCAGAAAATATCATCTTGGAGGTCATTCCCTTCAACTTGCAACTCGGTCTTTAATTTTACTCTTAAGAAGCCTTCCCCTTCCATGTATTCTCATTGGCTCCAACATGGACCAAGACAGCTGGGTCATGCCCAGCCCCTCCCAGTAATTTATCAACCTGGTCCACCACATGTCACCCTGGAACCAAGGAGACAGAAAGCCATTGTAACAATTGCTACTTACCCTGTTAGTGCAGAAGATCAGAGATAAGTAGCAGTGGTCTGAGTTACCCCCGGGGAGGTACTAGGAGTCTTTGACATCAGAGAGCAGGGAGGGATTAGCAATGGCCAGGTCTACATGAGAGGAGGTCTTATATGAAGTGGAAGAGCAGGAGTATGCCCATTCAGAAGGATGTATCCATCTCCAGATTTCAGTCCAGTTGGAGACCCAAGCCCAAGTGGAGAGGTCTCATCCATCTGAATTCGGTGGAGAGGGTCTATCCGGGTCAGGGGATAGGATGGCATTAGAATCACCCATGAAAAGGGTCTTAGCAGGGTAAAATGAGCTGATTTTATCCAATAGCATATACAGGAGGTATGAATTGAAGGGTGGTGGTATATAAACATTAGTTAAAACATATCTGCTGTTCCAAATGTTCAACACCAAGAGGACATACCGACCATTAGGCTCCGTGTGGACTGCCTACACTGCACACATCAGGGATTTACTAATTAAGGTGGTCACACCGATGGAGTATCAGGAGTAAGTGGCGTGGAATGCTTTTTGAACCCATGGCCGCTTTAGGTACAGCACTGTTTCCTGTTAGATGGGTTTCTTGCAGGAAAATATGTGGAGGATGGGCTTTGACATACTGGAATAGAAGGGTTCTCCTAAGTTCAGACCCCTAATGTTCCAGGACATCGACCTCAGCGATTCTAACTCTTGACCTGCCATGTCAATTTGCCAGCATATTTTTTTCCTTTTTAAACTCCTTTCTTTAATAAAAGTCAATGCTTCTGACCAAATGTTTTTTTTTGGTACCTTTTCCCAATGACAATATCTGCCGCCCACCCCCTTGCCTATTGGCCCAGAAAATGGGAATTTTATAGATGCAGCTCCCATTGATTTCAAGGTGATTTGGGTTCGGCCTCCAAAATAGCTTTGAAGTTTGCGGAACTCCTGCTGAACCCAGGGACTTGAACCCTGGAAGTTCAGGTTAAAAAAGGTCTTACATTCTACCTTTTGAGCTATGCAATCTATGAAAGCTGTCTGTGGATATCGACCCAAGTTACTTTTTACTTGCTGTGTATATATAGCCTAAAGAAACAGGTGGCTAAGTGACTGAAAGCAAATGTGTCTGGGTTGCCCAGGCTGACCAGTGAACCTCTCCAGTTCATTAATCTGGGATAAATTGGAGAAAGAAGAAATTAGGGAGAATGTCACCTGTAACCAAGACAGCTCACCATGCAGAAAGGGTCCAAGCTGGACAAGGCTAAGAACAAAGACTTTCTAGCTTAAATCTGCTTATAGGTTAGGGAAACTTTGGGTTTGGATCATATCTGAATTCAGTCTGCATTTTTCCTGTTCGGCAAAAGGCCAAACTAAATGGGGTCTTTACCCAATTGCACATTGACCCCCCCCCCCCCCCCCCCCCCCGGAAAAGCACCTTGACTCCTTGTGGATGAGAACAATGGCATGGTCCCCCACAACCCTGGCCTGGTGGTTTTCGGGGTCTGCAGGCCAGGGCTTATCAGAAGTTGGAAACCACTTTAAAATAAGGGGCCTTCTAATAATTAGTGGAAACCGCTCTTGCTTAAACATTTTATATGCTTTTTTGTATGTATTTTGTAAAGGTTAAAAAAACCTTCCAATAAAAAAATATTTGGGAAAAAAACTGGGCCTTCAGATATCTGGCTTTCCCTATGTGAATAAAGGGTACATAGTACCCCTACTCAATCTATAGCATAAAATAAACACACTGACACAATTTGACAGGTCCTTTAGTATAAAAAAAATAAATGCAATTCCATCAATAATCACATCGATAAATGATGCAGAGCCCCATCAATCACAGTGAACCCTTGTCACCCTGCCAAAGGAAAAAACAGCTACTAGGTCCCGTAGCTGAATGTAAACCAGTAAATGGGGTGTCCTAGATGAGGTCACTGACAAAATATGGACTTCCATATTGTTCAGTGAGATCACAGGGGATTCTGAGTTACAGGCATCAGGAATTTTAATGACAGTGCCAACAGGCCTAAATTTGAATACACAAAAGGTAGAAATCTTCCTAAAATATAAAGCTATATCCCTGAGGTATTTCGATGGTAGTGCCAGCAGGCCTCGAATTCGAAGGCTGGAACCTCAGGTCTCACCTTCACCCATCTCATGAGTGCTAGAGTGGGGAAAAAAGCTCTCCTTTAACCATCACCTTGTCCAGATTCTGAACAGAGTTTTGCCAAGCACCTGGCACTGAAACTCCTTCCATGTCATCTACTGGAAACAGTCTGCTCCCCCCATGCACCTATTGGCAGATACCCAGCTGCCACTACTTTTTTCCTATGTATTCTGATTTTATTTGATTATAAATGTATATTTTTTTATTGTTCACAATAAGTGGAGCAAAAAGTGTTCCTGTCAATGGACCACATTGTCAGTAGCATGTTACCACATGTGACCACGCAAACAAGGGCATGGATAGCGAATTGTGTTCACTGGACACTGGGGAAACCTTTGGTGGATGGAAAGGAAGCAAGGAGGATGCTACTGATCTTTGTGGCACCCTTACCTTAGGTGGTAGATGCTGCCAGCTCTCTCCTCTACAGCTTTGCCTGTTTTGTCTTTATTGTGCAAATACCCTAAATTTTAATTTAATGGTTGGTGGCAGCTGTATGCAAGTTATGCTCCACAGCTTGCATTAAATGGCACATGCTTATAAACACAAGTCCCAGATTGCTGCTGACAGAAGTAGCAAAAGCAGCGCAACTACTTCTTGTCCGTTAGCAGCTGGAACAGTGAGCTGATGCTGGGGAGGAGAGAGCTTGGAGAAGATGTGGGTTACTCTCTCCTTCTCTAGAAAGGCCATTGAGGTTCATAACAAAAACTGGAGTATGCAAAATCTGGTGCAGCTCTGCATAGAAACCAATCAGCTTTCAGGGTTTTTTTTGTCAAAGTTTAATTAAACAATCTTAAGTTTGAAGCTGATTGGCTATCATGCACAACTGTACCAGATTTTGCACGCTCCAGTTTTAGTAAATCAACCCATTATGTTTGGTCAGAAGGAGGGAAAGGCACAAGTCCTCGCTTATGCCTTGTACACATGTGAAAATCGGACCAAAAATACCGCTTTCAGAGCAATCGTCTGATAATCTGATCATTAATACACAGCTTTTGAGAGCCAATCATGCAAAAATATCCAAAGGAACAATCATGGAATTTTTCTTGTACGATACCAGTACGAATGATTTTTTTTTAGTAATTAGTATAGTATTTAATACAAATATAGTGTAGCGCTATGTGCACATATAAATAATGTGTCAACTTTAACTTAACACACAAACATTATTGTAACGATAAGTGATACAGATACCATAAAAAGTGAATGCGGTAAATAAATAACGTGAATCAAAAAAATATGACAAATAGAGCTCAAAAACAGGTTAATGTTTTAAAAAACATAATGTGCGATGAATCAAATAATATAGTTCATAAGAAATGGACAACGATAATGATGATGAAATAGTGGGATAGAAAACCACCACCAAACAGTTTATAAATATAAAAAGTGCAAAAAAAAGTGTAAAAAAACTCCTGGGATTTCTACGTAAACGGAATAGTTCACTTCTGGTAAATGGATATGAAGAAAATCGCAAGTGGATGGAAGATCAAAATAAGTGGCAGGACCATCACCGGAGCAACAAAAGAGGCTTACCAGAGTCTGATGACCTGAAAAGACATACGTCTTACAAGTCTCAGAAAGCGTGATGACCAACAGGTCTGGTGAGAAGAATCGTCATATAATCCTCAGCTTCCAAAAGGAGGGGGGGAGGAAGGGTCTCACCAAGATTTTGATCGTCCCCAAGATGGTCCAAACAGGCCCAGTAGATGTTTTTAAAAATCATGCGAGAAGAGAAACTCACATGGCATAATATCGTTTAAAAACAACAATTTATTAAAATAGTAAAAATAAAACACTCACATGGTAGAAGGTCAGACACAGCTTATATACAATCAGTTGCAGTAATCATAAGGGGTCCACCCGACATGTTTCGGCATACAAAGCCTTCATCTGGGGTGTGGAGCCCCCCCACGTCACCGCTATTTAAACAAGAAGTGACCCCCACTGGGGGTGTCACAATACAGGAAGTGATGCAATTGATGTCACTTCCTGATAAAACAGGGCAGTGATATTTAACTGTCTGTATGTGCAGAGTGAACCTATAAATAATATATTTACTGATGTCATTAGCAAAAGGAATTATGAATAGTGAGTTATAAATAATAAAATAAAGGCCGGACGCTAGGTATAAAGGTTCAGAAGCGAACCGAATGCATTCCAAGCCTCAATTTCAGTGTAACCAGATCTCATTGGCCGAAGCGCCGTCCCGCGCCGACCAATGGATCCAGCGTATGCGCAATGACGTCATCCGCTATGTGAAAGCGGCGCCGGTGCGCTCCACTCATGGAACCAGACCTCTGTTTCATGTCAACCAACACAGCGCTTCCTGGAATGGGAAACCAGGGCGCTGATAGGTTGAAGAGACCTGGAAAGAAGTCATGATGATATAGAACAACAATACCAGTGTCAGCAGAGGGGAAAATAAATAAATAATATTTAAATAGTAATAGAACAACGTAAATAGAATGATTTGGCTAATTAGAATAATAAAAGGGAACGGCAAACAGTAATTAGAGAAAATGAATAGATAAAAATTAGGAGTGACACCACCAATGAGGGGCACCCCATGCATGATTTATAAACCAAGGACCAAAACCTGACAGGAAATATTAGATAAATACACATTAGTATATAAAGTGTCAATCTAAAAATAACTGTAGGTGAATACAAAATATCAATAATAATGATTAAATGTGTATATTTAATTGTAAAAAAGAAAAAGAATAAAAATGGATAGTATTAAAAAAGAGAGATAAAATAACTACGCTCGATTAATAAAAGAATTAATGTCCCACTCCGCATTGATTCCTTGTGGAAAGTAGGACCCCAATTCATAAATCCAATAAGTTTCAAGGCGGGAGACCCCCCTAAGGGTGGAACCACCACGCCAGGGGGCAACATATTTATCAATGATAAGAAATTGCGTACCCTCAGGATTTCTATCATGAACTTCCCTGTAATGTCGAGGTACGGTGTGCTTAGTGCTACCTGCTTTAATGAGGTTAATATGTTCAGATACCCGTGTGGTAAAAGATCTAATAGTACGTCCCACATACTGTTTACCACACGGGCAGGTCAAAAGATAAAACCCCAGTGGTAGCACAAGTACAAAATCGCTTGATCTCGTAGGAACGGCCAGTCACAGTGGAAGAAAAATTTTGACTCGACCTCCTACCGCTGATGTTAAATTGACAAACCAAACATTTTTTGCAAGGAAAGAAACCGATCAGATTATGAAAAAAGGAAGGTTTGCTTGGGGGGTTGATAACGTTAGGTGCGAGCTTATTTCTAAGAGATGGAACGCCTCTAAAGACAACCTTGGGGGTTTCGGGCAACAACGGGCCCAAAACCTTGTCAGTTTTAAGGACATCCCAATGGTGTTCGAAAATTTCTTTGACATGCTTATGTTGGAGGGAGAAAGACGTCAGAAAGGACCATTAAAAGTCCTCATTTATATATCGAGGTTTATCCTCAAGTAGTGACTGACGGTCTATCAGACTGGCATTATTAATCTCCTTATCCAAATCGGAGGGGTTGTACCCCTTCTCTAGGAACCTATCCTTAAGAAACACAGCTTGGATCCTAAAGGTGTTAAGATCAGTACAATTCCTACGTAATCGCAGGAATTGACTTTTAGGAATTGATCTGATCCAAGGTGCGTGATGACAACTATCGGTAGGTAAATACCCATTCCGATCGGTGGATTTGAAGTAAGTGCTAAATACAAATTGGTTTTCTTTTCTTTCAATAACCAAGTCCAAAAAATGGACTGAGGTAGTACTTGACTCGAATGACAGAACAATATTCTTGTTGTTATTATTAAGGGTCGCAATGAAGTCAGTCAGATCATCCAGACTACCAGTCCATAGGAGGAGGATGTCGTCTATGTACCGAGCCCAAATCAAGAGGTGTGGATTACTCATAGCATAGACGACATCCTCCTCCCACTTAGCCATAAATAAATTGGCAAGACTGGGAGCGAACTTGGCTCCCATCGCGACCCCCTTGTGTTGCCGGTAGAATCGACCATCGAACCAAAAGTAATTGTGTTGAGTTGCGAACTCAATCAGTTCGATGATATAATCCACCTGGGGTGAAGCGAGGGAGACATCCCTATCAAGAAAATATTTGACAGCGTCTATACCCTGACGGTGTGGGATACAGGTGTATAGGGATGTAACGTCCGCAGTTGCCATAATGAGGCCGCCAGAGTACGAAACATCAGAAATCATTCTGATGACATCTCTGGTATCTTTTAAATAAGACGGCATCTTTGACACAGATGGCTGGAGGAAAAAATCAATGTATCTCCCGATTTTCGAAGTGACTGAGTCGATGCCACTAATTATTGGCCGACCTGGAGGGTGTAGGGGGTCCTTGTGGACTTTAGGCAGGTAATACATAACAGGTATGCGTGGAGCGAGAGGGACTAAAAACGATCTCTCTTTTTTATTTAAAATGCAAGAATTAAAACCTTTAGAAACTAGACATTGTAAATCTTTTTTATATTGCTGTGTGGGATTATTGGATAATTCAATATATGTCTCTTGATCTCCTAAAATACGATACATCTCTTTGATATAATCGGATTTATTTAATAAAACGATGCCACCGCCTTTGTCGGCGGGGCGAATAACCAAATTTTTATTGTCGCATAAACTCTTTAGGCCTGTTGGGGGTAAGGGATTATAGTATCTTCGTTTTAATGGAATATTTGTTAAGTCCTTCAACACCAACTCTTTAAACAGTTTTAAAGCTGGTGGGAGCTGTGTTGGGGGACTGAAAAGGGAAGGGTTGGATAGACCCGAATGAACTGTACCGGATGTTGCTGCCCTGGCTACATTTCCAGAGGGATTTGAAATGATATACCTCTGAACATTAATTTTCCTGATAAACTTCTGAATATCTATAAATGTATCGAACTTATTGAGCTTGTATGGGGGGGCAAACTTGAGACCCTTATTTAAAATGGTTTTCTCTTCCTGGGTGAGAATAGTATCACTCAGGTTAAAAACCCCCTGACAAGCTAAACCCGTTTCCTTTTCTCGTCTCTGGATCCTCCTCCCTCCTCTGGACCCTCTCTTGTTTCTGGACCTCTTTTTTTGTTTTGAGGGTCCTCGTGAAAACCCCGAGAGGTCTGAGGCCCAGGGTAGGATGATTTATAAGGGGATGGACCATATTTAACGTTCGGAAATGGGTAAACATTTTCATTATAGTGATCACGCAAGGGAGAATATCGGTTGTATGTAGAGACTGGAGGGTGTCTGTAATAAAGTGGATTCTGATGATAAGAATAATGGGGGGGATCACGATTACGAACTGGAGAACTTCTGTAATGAGAGTTATCTCGATCGTAGTAATGATATTCATCGTGATTACGATAATCCCCCCTATTACCACCTCTGCCCCTACTTCTAGAATAATGGCCTCTACCTCTTTGTTGGTTCCTAGGGGTATGAGTGCTAGGGTATCGGCCCCTCTGTGTATGGGGGCCTCCATCATGGACTCGCCCCTTGGTGACCGGAAGTTTAGGGCGAACAGAGGGCTCCCTAGAGGGGGCTACAGTACAATTACTCTAAACATTAGGGGACTCTAAAGAGGGTGTTATGATGGATTTCTGCCATCCAAACACCTTCCCCTCCTTATAGTCCCCAATATCTCGGGAATACTTCTTTTGCTTTTTAGTTCTCTGTTCTTTTTCTTCCTTTACAAGATATGCTTGCAAGTTGGAGGATAAAGTATTATACTCAACCGAGTTTTTGAAAGCGAGTAATTTATCTTTCATTTCTTTGATCTCACGATCAAACGTCGAAAGACGTATACGTTTCCTCGTTATGAGAAAGTCAAGGAACTTGATACCAGCGTCATTAAAATACTTGAACCAGGCATCAAGTTCAGACTCACCCTGCTGAGGGTGAACATCCCACCTAAGACTCCGTGGGATCATGCCTTCTGCCACATATTGTTCCAAAAAGGCTAGATCCCTTTGGAGGTGGAGTTCTGAGACCATGACGTTTTTTAACCTCAAAAATAATCCACCTATTTCTGAATCATTGGAAGTGGCTACGAATACACCCTCGGTGTTAACCACTCTGGATGCACGGTAGTCAAAAACATCCATATTTGAAATGGAAAGGTGCTGCAGCTGTACTGGATGTCTAATAAAGGATAGATAAAATATGGAAATAAGTGCAGCGCTGCACCAAATAGTATATAAACTTATATAGTGTACAATAAGCAGCTAACACACCTCTAGACACAGGCAAAGGCAACAAATAATACAAATATAGTGTAGCGCTATGTGCACATATAAATAATGTGTCAACTTTAACTTAACACACAAACATTATTGTAACGATAAGTGATACAGATACCATAAAAAGTGAATGCGGTAAATAAATAACGTGAATCAAAAAAATATGACAAATAGAGCTCAAAAACAGGTTAATGTTTTAAAAAACATAATGTGCGATGAATCAAATAATATAGTTCATAAGAAATGGACAACGATAATGATGATGAAATAGTGGGATAGAAAACCACCACCAAACCAAAACCACCTCTTTTGTTGCTCCGGTGATGGTCCTGCCACTTATTTTGATCTTCCATCCACTTGCGATTTTCTTCATATCCATTTACCAGAAGTGAACTATTCCGTTTACGTAGAAATCCCAGGAGTTTTTTTACACTTTTTTTTGCACTTTTTATATTTATAAACTGTTTGGTGGTGGTTTTCTATCCCACTATTTCATCATCATTATCGTTGTCCATTTCTTATGAACTATATTATTTGATTCATCGCACATTATGTTTTTTTAAAACATTAACCTGTTTTTGAGCTCTATTTGTCATATTTTTTTGATTCACGTTATTTATTTACCGCATTCACTTTTTATGGTATCTGTATCACTTATCGTTACAATAATGTTTGTGTGTGAAGTTAAAGTTGACACATTATTTATATGTGCACATAGCGCTACACTATATTTGTATTATTTGTTGCCTTTGCCTGTGTCTAGAGGTGTGTTAGCTGCTTATTGTACACTATATAAGTTTATATACTATTTGGTGCAGCGCTGCACTTATTTCCATATTTTATCTATCCTTTATTAGACATCCAGTACAGCTGCAGCACCTTTCCATTTCAAATATGGATGTTTTTGACTACCGTGCATCCAGAGTGGTTAACACCGAGGGTGTATTCGTAGCCACTTCCAATGATTCAGAAATAGGTGGATTATTTTTGAGGTTAAAAAACGTCATGGTCTCAGAACTCCACCTCCAATGGGATCTAGCCTTTTTGGAACAATATGTGGCAGAAGGCATGATCCCACAGAGTCTTAGGTGGGATGTTCACCCTCAGCAGGGTGAGTCTGAACTTGATGCCTGGTTCAAGTATTTTAATGACGCTGGTATCAAGTTCCTTGACTTTCTCATAACGAGGAAACGTATACGTCTTTCAACGTTTGATCGTGAGATCAAAGAATTGAAAGATAAATTACTCGCTTTCAAAAACTCAGTTGAGTATAATACTTTATCCTCCAACTTGCAAGCATATCTTGTAAAGGAAGAAAAAGAACAGAGAACTAAAAAGCAAAAGAAGTATTCCCGAGATATTGGGGACTATAAGGAGGGGAAGGTGTTTGGATGGCAGAAATCCATCATAACACCCTCTTTAGAGTCCCCTATGGAAACTAATGTTCAGAGTAATTGTACTGTAGCCCCCTCTAGGGAGCCCTCTGTTCGCCCTAAACTTCCGGTCACCAAGGGGCGAGTCCATGATGGAGGCCCCCATACACAGAGGGGCCGATACCCTAGCACTCATACCCCTAGGAACCAACAAAGAGGTAGAGGCCATTATTCTAGAAGTAGGGGCAGAGGTGGTAATAGGGGGGATTATCGTAATCACGATGAATATCATTACTACGATCGAGATAACTCTCATTACAGAAGTTCTCCAGTTCGTAATCGTGATCCCCCCATTATTCTTATCATCAGAATCCACCTTATTACAGACACCCTCCAGTCTCTACATACAACCGATATTCTCCCTTGCGTGATCACTATAATGAAAATGTTTACCCATTTCCGAACGTTGAATATGGTCCATCCCCTTATAAATCATCCTACCCTGGGCCTCAGACCTCTCGGGGTTTTCACGAGGACCCTCAAAACAAAAAAAGAGGTCCAGAAACAAGAGAGGGTCCAGAGGAGGGAGGAGGATCCAGAGACGAAAAAAGGAAACGGGTTTAGCTTGTCAGGGGGTTTTTAACCTGAGTGATACTATTCTCACCCAGGAAGAGAAAACCATTTTAAATAAGGGTCTCAAGTTTGCCCCCCATACAAGCTCAATAAGTTCGATACATTTATAGATATTCAGAAGTTTATCAGGAAAATTAATGTTCAGAGGTATATCATTTCAAATCCCTCTAGAAATGTAGCCAGGGCAGCAACATCCGGTACAGTTCATTCGGGTCTATCCAACCCTTCCCTTTTCAGTCCCCCAACACAGCTCCCACCAGCTTTAAAACTGTTTAAATAGTTGGTGTTGAAGGACTTAACAAATATTCCATTAAAATGAAGATACTATAATCCCTTACCCCCAACAGGCCTAAAGAGTTTATGCGACAATAAAAATTTGGTTATTCGCCCCGCCGACAAAGGCGGTGGCATCGTTTTATTAAATAAATCCGATTATATCAAAGAGATGTATCGTATTTTAGGAGATCAAGAGACATATATTGAATTATCCAATAATCCCACACAGCAATATAAAAAAGATTTACAATGTCTAGTTTCTAAAGGTTTTAATTCTTGCATTTTAAATAAAAAAGAGAGATCGTTTTTAGTCCCTCTCACTCCACGCATACCTGTTATGTATTACCTGCCTAAAGTCCACAAGGACCCCCTACACCCTCCAGGTCGGCCAATAATTAGTGGCATCGACTCAGTCACTTCGAAAATCGGGAGATACATTGATTTTTTCCTCCAGCCATCTGTGTCAAAGATGCCGTCTTATTTAAAAGATACCAGAGATGTCATCAGAATGCTTTCTGATGTTTCGTACTCTGGTGGCCTCATTATGGCAACTGCGGACGTTACATCCCTATACACCTGTATCCCACACCGTCAGGGTATAGACGCTGTCAAATATTTTCTTGATAGGGATGTCTCCCTCGCTTCACCCCAGGTGGATTGTATCATCGAACTGATTGAGTTCGCAACTCAACACAATTACTTTTGGTTCGATGGTCGATTCTACCGGCAACACAAGGGGGTCGCGATGGGAGCCAAGTTCGCTCCCAGTCTTGCCAATTTATTTATGGCTAAGTGGGAGGAGGATGTCGTCTATGCTATGAGTAATCCACACCTCTTGATGTGGGCTCGGTACATAGACGACATCCTCCTCCTATGGACTGTTAGTCTGGATGATCTGACTGACTTCATTGCGACCCTTAATAATAACAACAGGAATATTGTTCTGTCATTCGAGTCAAGTACTACCTCAGTCCATTTTTTGGACTTGGTTATTGAAAGAAAAGAAAACCAATTTGTATTTAGCACTTACTTCAAATCCACCGATCGGAATGGGTATTTACCTACCGATAGTTGTCATCACGCACCTTGGATCAGATCAATTCCTAAAAGTCAATTCCTGCGATTACGTAGGAATTGTACTGATCTTAACACCTTTAGGATCCAAGCTGCGTTTCTTAAGGATAGGTTCCTAGAGAAGGGGTACAACCCCTCCGATTTGGATAAGGAGATTAATAATGCCAGTCTGATAGACCGTCAGTCACTACTTGAGGATAAACCTCGATATATAAATGAGGACTTTAAATGGTCCTTTCTGACGTCTTTCTCCCTCCAACATAAGCATGTCAAAAAAATTTTCGAACACCATTGGGATGTCCTTAAAACTGACAAGGTTTTGGGCCCGTTGTTGCCCGAAACCCCCAAGGTTGTTTTTAGAGGCGTTCCATCTCTTAGAAATAAGCTCGCACCTAACGTTATCAACCCCCCAAGCAAACCTTCCTTTTTTCATAATCTGATCGGTTTCTTTCCTTGAAAAAAATGTTTGGTTTGTCAATTTAACATCAGCGGTAGGAGGGCGAGTCACAATTTTTCTTCCACTGTGACTGGCCGTTCCTACGAGATCAAGCGATTTTGTACTTGTGCTACCACTGGGGTTGTTTATCTTTTGACCTGCCCGTGTGGTAAACAGTATGTGGGACGTACTATTAGATCTTTTACCACACGGGTATCTGAACATATTAACCTCATTAAAGCAGGTAGCACTAAGCACACCGTACCTCGACATTACAGGGAATTTCATGATAGAAATCCTGAGGGTACGCAATTTCTTATCATTGATAAATATGTTGCCCCCTGGCGTGGTGGTTCCACCCTTAGGGGGATCTCCCGCCTTGAAACTTATTGGATTTATGAATTGGGGTCCTACTTTCCACAAGGAATCAACGTGGAGTGGGACATTAATTCTTTTATTAATCGAGCGTAGTTATTTTATCTCTCTTTTTTAATACTATCCATTTTTATTCTTTTTCTTTTTTACAATTAAATATACACATTTAATCATTATTATTGATATTTTGTATTCACCTACAGTTATTTTTAGATTGACACTTTATATACTAATGTGTATTTATCTAATATTTCCTGTCAGGTTTTGGTCCTTGGTTTATAAATCATGCATGGGGTGCCCCTCATTGGTGGTGTCACTCCTAATTTTTATCTATTCATTTTCTCTAATTACTGTTTGCCGTTCCCTTTTATTATTCTAATTAGCCAAATCATTCTATTTACGTTGTTCTATTACTATTTAAATATTATTTATTTATTTTCCCCTCTGCTGACACTGGTATTGTTGTTCTATATCATCATGACTTCTTTCCAGGTCTCTTCAACCTATCAGCGCCCTGGTTTCCCATTCCAGGAAGCGCTGTGTTGGTTGACATGAAACAGAGGTCTGGTTCCATGAGTGGAGCGCACCGGCGCCGCTTTCACATAGCGGATGACGTCATTGCGCATACGCTGGATCCATTGGTCGGCGCGGGACGGCGCTTCAGCCAATGAGATCTGGTTACACTGAAATTGAGGCTTGGAACGCATTCGGTTCGTTTCTGAACCTTTATACCTAGCGTCCGGCCTTTATTTTATTATTTATAACTCACTATTCATAATTCCTTTTGCTAATGACATCAGTAAATATATTATTTATAGGTTCACTCTGCACATACAGACAGTTAAATATCACTGCCCTGTTTTATCAGGAAGTGACATCAATTGCATCACTTCCTGTATTGTGACACCCCCAGTGGGGGTCACTTCTTGTTTAAATAACGGTGACGTGGGGGGGCTCCACACCCCAGATGAAGGCTTTGTATGCCGAAACATGTCGGGTGGACCCCTTATGATTACCGCAACTGATTGTATATAAGCTGTGTCTGACCTTCTACCATGTGAGTGTTTTATTTTTACTATTAATAATAAATTGTTGTTATTATTAATAAATTGTTGTTTTTAAACGATATTATGTCATGTGAGTTTCTCTTCTCGCATGATTTTTAAAAACATCTACTGGGCCTGTTTGGACCATCTTGGGGACGATCAAAATCTTGGTGAGACCCTTCCTCCCCCCCTCCTTTTGGAAGCTGAGGATTATATGACGATTCTTCTCGCCAGACCTGTTGGTCATCACGCTTTCTGAGACTTGTAAGACGTATGTCTTTTCAGGTCATCAGACTCTGGTAAGCCTCTTTTGTTGCTCCGGTGATGGTCCTGCCACTTATTTTGATCTTCCATCCACTTGCGATTTTCTTCATATCCATTTACCAGAAGTGAACTATTCCGTTTACGTAGAAATCCCAGGAGTTTTTTTACACTTTTTTTTGCACTTTTTATATTTATAAACTGTTTGGTGGTGGTTTTCTATCCCACTATTTCATCATCATTATCGTTGTCCATTTCTTATGAACTATATTATTTGATTCATCGCACATTATGTTTTTTAAAACATTAACCTGTTTTTGAGCTCTATTTGTCATATTTTTTTGATTCACGTTATTTATTTACCGCATTCACTTTTTATGGTATCTGTATCACTTATCGTTACAATAATGTTTGTGTGTTAAGTTAAAGTTGACACATTATTTATATGTGCACATAGCGCTACACTATATTTGTATTATTTGTTGCCTTTGCCTGTGTCTAGAGGTGTGTTAGCTGCTTATTGTACACTCTATAAGTTTATATACTATTTGGTGCAGCGCTGCACTTATTTCCATATTAGTATAGTATTTGTATCAGAAATCGTGTGACCAAGACCATGCATGCTCAGAAATGAAAGAATACATTACATCACTTCTGCATACGTCATACAAGATTTTCATAACTTTAGTAACCTATTGGTTTTCAATATGAGACTAACATGAAAAAAAAAAAAAACGGATGATCGTTCCTCTGCTAGAATTATTGTGTGTACGAGGCTTAAAGTGATTGTAACGAATCACTTTGCAAAACAACCCATTCAGTTTAAAATATAAATGAAAGGCAAACATTTGTGTATAGATATAAAAAAAATTATAAATTCTTTTTTTTCCCCCTTTTTTTTTTATAAATGATCATATTCCCTCTGTTCTCAGCTGCATAAGAGCTGGGGGGAGGAGAAGCAACAGCACATTGAGCTTGTCAGTGAAAGGCTGTGCAGCGGGGGCGTGTCAGGACAAGTCTGATCATTGAAAGAGAGTACAGAGTTCCTAGCTAGGGAACTGACCATGCTTTGCTTTCCTGCTTAGTGGTCAGTTTTTAATAGGAAGGCAAGGGGACTAGCAAGGACACCAGGGATTTCACATAAAGGAAGCAGTACAAAAAGAATATGAAGTGTTGGGATAACAAACGCTTTAACTTATTTACTGCATTTTGGGTGTGTTGCTATAGCAAACCACTTGGTGCACATTAGCTGGAAAGTGAAATAGATGGTGGGAAAAGCAATGTTTCAGGGCTGTGATTGTATCAGAAGGAAAGGAGTTGTTGGAGAGGCCTGAGTGGGGTGAGGTGTCATTGATTTGACTATACTACCCTTGTTTTTTTATGTGGTCTTGTTATGGTTATCTCCATAAAATAAATACAGCCCCAACTCCAAAAAAGTTTGGAGGCTGTGTAAAATCGACAAAAAAAAAAAATTGCTTGCAATGGTTTGCAAATCTTATATACGCATTTTATTCACAATAGAAAACAGAAAGCATATCAAATGTTTAAACTGAAAAAAAATACCTCCTCTAAGCAAAAGGCAGCAACATGTTTTTAAAAAAAAGTTAGGGCAGGACCATGTTGACCACAATGTAGCATCCCTGCTTCTTTTAACCACACTCTGTAAATGAGAAGAAATTGAAGTAGATGTGGCGCTGTTCTATTGTGTTTGTGCACCTAATCCCTGATGAGCATAAATCAGATATTATGGATACATATTAGTGCATTTGGATTGAAAGTGTGAAAGGATAAAATTAAATTAAAAAAAAATTATATTGATCTAAATCTCAGAAAAAAGGAGACAATTAGGTCCCACGTGACCTGCATATATATGACTATAAAGTGCTTGTGTGCTGGTGAAAAAAATTACTATAATGGATTAATACAAACTCAAAAAAAAACGTAAATCTCAAAAATGGGGGACTAGTACGGTCCCATAAACATGCATTTAAAATGATATAGTCCCACTTAGTGAATATTCAAAAAGGTGCTTCTGTGTTGATGAACAATTAGTGTTGATAATTTCCACTTTCCAGGGGTGATCACAGCATACATGTCTTATCCATGCTCTTATTGTGGCTGCACTCACCAGAATCCCCCCCCTCTTGGGGTATGGAGCATTCACAGCATCTGCCACTGTGTAGCACCTTAAAGTGGAGTTCCACCCACTTTTACAACTCTTCAGCATCCCTTACTAAACTGTGCACTGTAAACGTATTGGATATTTTTTTTTTCTCAGCACTTACTGTATATCTGCTGTATTCATTTTTCACTTCCTCCTCCCTGGCCGCGGCCCATCGCATCATTTCCTGTTTGCAAAGCCTTCTGGGAAGGGGCGGCAACTTCCTCTGATGTTGCTATGGAAACCTGACCTGAAACCTATTACACTGCTTGTGCTGCACTGAGCATGTGCGAGATCTGCGAGGATGAGATCCAGGAAGAAATACAGTCTGGCTTCAGATGCACAGACTTAAGATGGCCACGGCCTGCTGTAAGTTTATAAAATAACAAACTACTGCTATAAACTAACAAAACAGACCTTAGTTTACAGTCTAACTTTACTAGAATACATTAAGCTTGTGTATTATAGGGGTATTTTTATTTAAAAAGTATCATTTCAGCTGGAACACCACTTTAAAGGCTGAATGATCCCCGCTGTGATGGCTGTAATGGCTGTAATGGCAGTCCTCCAATCACTTAGTCCAGTTCCACTTGGTCTAAGTTCCAGGCAAGCTCAAAGATTAATCAGCGCCACATCTACTTCAATTTCTTCTCATTTTTGTACTCCACCTAGTGGTAGTAATTGGTAGAGGCAGCAGTTCTCCTAAATTAGATATCTTTCTGCCAGTAATTATTCCTTTGCGCGGAAACATCCATACTCTCTACACTCTGTAAATGGCTGAGTGTGGTCTGCGAACCGAGGCCAGTTACTGGAATTTTGGAATAGGAATGTTGTCCCATTCTTGCCTGATACAGGATTCTAACTTGTCAACAGTCCTGTGTCTCTCATATTTTTCGTTTCATGATGTGCCAAATATTTTCAATTGCTAAAAGGTCTGGACTGCAGGCAGGACACTTAAGCACCTGGACTCTTCTACTACAAAAGCAATGCAGTTGTCATAGATGCAGTATATGATTTAGCATCATCTTGCTGAAATACACTACACTGCCAAAAGTATTGGGACACCTGCCTTTACACACTCATGAACTTTAATGGCATAATGGTATAACTGCGGCGGCTGGTCCAGGAGCGGTTAAGTAGATTCTCTAACGCTCCAGGGTTGTCTACCCATGATTGAATAATACATTTTTTTTTTTTTTTATTTATTTTATATATAAAAGACCAGGGCTTTTTTTTCTCAAACAATAGGTGCTGGAACTCAACAACCCCCCAAAACCCCCCCCCCCCCACACACACACCCTCCAAATCACATCAAATAGTGGGTGTGGTCATATTTCACAAACAGTAGAAGGGTCTTAAAGGGGCATTAAATATCAGGATTGCATTACATACAGAGTGCAGAGTTCATGGGGGTTACACACAGAGTGCAGAGCTGTCACTTGTAAATAGACATGTGCATTCGTTTTCGTCCGAATGCATTTTCGCCCGAATTTCAGGTATTTTCGTTATCGTTTTAAAAAACGATAACGAAAGTGCAGAATCCGAAAAACGAAAGATCCGACATAAAAAAATGCTTTATTTTCGTTTTCGTTGCTACAACAGTTCAATATAGATAGGAGATTCGACATGATGATGGCAATAACAATCTGTGTCCATCAAACCTGTGGTCGAATGTGCCTAACCTTATCTCTATGAGTCCAAGATTATTCTACATAGAGAGAAAAGATTTGATGTAGAGGAGAAAGGATTCGACGTAGAGGAGAAAGGATTCGACGTAGAGGAGAAAGGATTCGACGTAGGGAAGAAAAGATAAATAAAAATAATGATGATGATGATGAATGTTATTGGCTGATTGTAACCAAAGAGGAGGAGCAGTAAAATAGCTAGTACTTGGCTTATGGTGTCTGTTGAAAGTTCTAAGAAGATTTGACGGAGCAGGTAAACTATACGGCGTCGTACAGTTTAACTGCTCCGTCAAATCTTCTTTGAACATTCGACAGACACCATAAGCCTTCAATGACAGATTCGACCTTAATTTGGATTTTCGGACAAATGCAATTTTTAACGAAAAACGAAATAAATAAAAACGAATTTCGGTAGTAACTAAATAAATGTATTTTTCGGACGAAAACGAAATTCCGAAACAAAATATTTCAGTGTGCACATGTCTATTTGTAAACACAGAAACCAGACTTCTGTGTTTACAAGTGATTGTGGTTAGCAGGCACCAAAGGGTCTGAGCCAGAGGTGGGGGAACTGAGTTCCACCAAGTTCCTCTTGAAAAAAAGCCCCGTAAAAAAACACACACACAATATTGGTGACACTCTCAACATCTATCTATCATTGATATGGCAGCTTAGTCCTTAGATGTAGTGAATGCATTAGTTATGTTATTTACCTGTAAACATTTCCATTATGCAGACATCCAAAAGCCCAAAGACTGCTATGGGGAGCTGCCCTCTCTGATGTGATGGCAGCAGGCCCAGCAGACTCAGAGCTTTAACTCAGGTATTCCCCTTCACTCCATCCCCAGCAGCTACAAAAAATCGATGTAGCAAGATAAGGGGCGGAGGATAATTGGACACTCCCAGAAGAGAGGGCCATGACATGCAAGGAGGGAGGCTGCCCAGCATAGTGATAGGGCAACAGCGAGATGTTGGAGTGGGTGGGCCAGAGAAAGCAAATACATAGTATTTTTTTTTTTTTTTCCCAATATGAGAATCCCACATCTCTGGGGTCCCTAGGGCGGTCTGCAACAAAGTACACACAGGCCCATATAGCTACTGACAGCAAAATGTATACTTGTTATTTGGGCACAGGCTCATATTTAATGCGGAACTCCAGCAAATGCCTAAATACAGATAAAAAATATTAAAGTTGTTTAACCCAGTGGTTCTCAATCTTAGTCCTCAAGAACCCCACACAAACCATGTTTTCAGGTTTTCCTTTACTTTGCACAGCTGCTTTAAATCTATTTCAATGACATGGTATTGATAAGAGAAGAAAACAAAACATGGCCGTTGGGGTTATTTGAGGACAGAGGTTGAGAACCAATGGTTTAACCCACCAATAGATTTGTATCTCTGTCCAACCAGTCTTGAGATCTACACAGCTCTGCCCTGCAACACAGTCCTGTCAGCAAGGGCAGAAGACATGATGTTCCTCTGCTGTAGTTTAAGCCTAACTCTGCATGTTTATGCTTACCTTTCCCAGGTATCTTTAATAAAGGTGCGCATCTACACCGGTCTCACGATTTGATTAGATTACGATTATCCTGTCAACGATTTGATTCCGCGATGTATCACGGTTACTGCCCGTAATTTTATGTGGATGCCGGAAATGGCTGGCGAGGCAGACATAGGAGGAGAGACGGCGTGCCGGAATGACGTCAGGAGAGAAAGGCGTGGGGGGAGGGGGTGTACAGTATACAAGTGTATGTGGGGGGTGTACAGTATACAAGTGTGTGGGTGGGGGTACAGTATACACGTGTGTGGGTGGGGGTGTACAGTATACACGTGTATGTGGGGGGTGTACAGTATACCAGTGTGTGGGGGTGTACAGTATACACGTGCGTGGGGGGGTATACAGTATACACGTGCATGTGGGGGGTGTACAGTATACAAGTGTGTGGAGGGGAGAGGGGTGTGCAGTATATACGTGTATGTGGGGGGTGTACTGTATTCAAGTGTATGTGGGGGGTGTAATGTATTCAAGTGTATGTGGGGGTTGCACAGTATACAAGTGTATGTGGGAGTTGTACAGTATACAAGTGTATGTGGGGGGTGTACAGTATACAAGTGTATGTGTGGAGGGGGGGTATACAAGTGTATGTGGGGTTGTACAGTATACTGATGAGCTTATCTCTTTGATCTCTCCTCCTATCTGCATGCTCCTTGTTAGCACATGAACACTGCAAAAACAACTGACCTACGTTGTTTGCCGCTTCTCCCCTTTTCAGTCTGACCATTGTACAGGGTAGTGCAAAAGACTGATACTAGGCATATTTAATTGCATCACTTGCAATAAAAAAAATAATAATTGTGCGTTAGTGCTTACAAATCTGCATTTACAGTTGTGCTCGTTAGGTTAAAAAACTCTGGCAGAATTTATGATTTCTTGGCCATTTTTCAGAGAATATGAATCATAACACAAACATTTCTTTCATTCATGGTTACCGTATTTTTTCCGTGTATAAGACGCTACTTTTTTTCTAAAATGGTTAGACTAAAAATCGAGCAGCGTCTTATACACGGTCAGTCAGCCTGGGAGGGAGCCGCGCGGTGCATAGCTGGTCATAGCTTGTAAAACGGCTTCCTCCAATCACAAGCCGTATGACGTCAGCTGGAGGTGGAGGCGGAGACTGCGCAGATGCAATCCCGTTGGACGTGGAGACTGCGCAGATGCATCAGGGAGCTGAGTATATTGAGCCCAAGATGTCAGAGAATAATAAAAGTAAGCAATTGTCTTATTCTGCAAAATTCAAACTGAGTGTAGTTAGCTATGCAAAAAAGCATGGGAATAGACCTGCAGAGAGACAGTTTGGATCTTCCTCCACTGATAGTATGATCAGACAGTGGAGAAAACAGGAAGAGCAAAGTGATATTCTGCATAATATACTGGTATGTAAACGTTACCTGCGGTAATTACTAAAAAAAACTGTGTTCTGTTTTACCTGTTTAAAATATTGATTTCTTAATTTTGGGTTGGAAAAGTAGGGGGCGTCTTATACACGGAAAAATACGGTAGTGTTTGGCTTAAGGCATTTATTATCAATCAACTGTGTTTACTCTTTTTAAATCATAATCACAACAGAAACTACCCAAATAACTCTGATCAAAAGTTTACATACCCTGGTGATTTTGGCCTGATAACATGTACACAAGTTGACACAAAGGGGTTTGAATGGCTAATAAAGGTAACCATCCTCACCTGTGATCTGTTTGCTTGTAATTAGTGTTTGTGTATAAAAGGTCAATGAGTTTCTGGACTCCTGACAGACCCTTGCCTCTTTCATCCAGTGCTGCACTGACATTTCTGGATTCTGAGTCATGGGGAAAGCAAAAGAATTGTCAAAGGATCTGCGGGAAAAGGTAGTTGAACTGTATAAAACAGGAAAGGTATATAAAAAGATATCCAAGGAATTGAGAATGCCAATCAGCAGTGTTCAAACTCTAATCAAGAAGGGGTTCTGCTGAAACCAAACCACGGTCAGGTAGACCAACTAAAATTTCAGCCACATTTGCCAGGACAATTGTTCGGGATGCAAAGAAAAACCCACAAATAACTTTAGGTGAAATAAAGGACTCTCTGAAAACATGTGGTGTGGCTGTTTCAAGATGCACAATAAGGAGGTACTTAAAGAAAGATGGGTTGCATGGTCGAGTCGCCAGAAGAAAGCTATTACTACGGAAATTCCACAAAGTATCCCGCTTACAATACGCCAAACAGCACAGAGATAAGCCTCAAACCTTTTGGCACAGTCATTTGGAGTGATGAGACCAAAACACCATTCCTACTGTGAAACACGGAGGTGGATCACTGATGTTTTGGGATGTGTGAGCTACAAAGGCAGAGGAAATTTGGTCAAAATTGATGGCAAGATAAATGCAGTATGTTATCAAAAAATACTGGAGGAACATTTGCATTCATCAGCCAGGAAGCTGCGCACGGGACGTACTTGGACATTCCAACATGACAATGATCCAAAACACAAGTCGACCTGTCATTGGCTAGAGCAGAATAAAGTGAAGGTTCTGGAGTGGCCATCTCAGTCTCCTGACCTCAATATCATTGAGCCACTCTGGGGAGATCTCAAACGTGCAGTTCATGCAAGACAGCCCAAGAATTTACAGGAACTGGAGGCTTTTTGCCAAGAGGAATGGGCAGTTTTACCATCTGAGAAGATAAAGAGATCATCCACAAATACCACAAAAGACTTCAAGCGGTCATTGATGTTAAAGGGGGAAATACAGGGTATTAAGAACTGGGGTATGTAAACTTTTGATCAGGGTCATATGGGCAGTTTCTGTTGTGATTATGATTTAAAAAAGAGTAAACACAGTTGATTGATAATAAATGGCTTCAGCCAAACACTAACTTTTTAAAACCTTAGTTGGTCTACCTGACCGTGGTTTGGTTTCAACAGAACCCCTCATTTTCCACTTTTTGATTAGAGTTTGAACACTGCTGATTTGCATTCTCAATTCCTTGGATAACTTTTTATATCCATTTCCTTTATTATACAGTTCAACTACCTTTTCCCGCAGATCCTTTGACAATTCTTTTGCTTTCCCCATGACTCAGAATTCCAGAAACGTCAATGCAGCACTGGATGAAAGATGCAAGGGTCTGTCAGGAGTCCAAAAACTTATTGACCTTTTATACATACACACTAATTACAAGCAAACAGATCACAGGTGAGGATGGTTACCTTTAATAGCCATTCAAACCCCTTTGTGTCAAATTGTGTGCATGTTATCAGGCTAAAATCACCAGGGTATGTAAACCATTTGATCAGGGTCACTTGGGTAGTTTCTGTTGTGATGGTTTTAAAAAGAGTAAACACAGTTAATTGATAATAAATGGCTTCAGCCAAACACTAACCATGAGTGAAAGAAAAGGTTTTGTGTTATCATTCATAATCTCTGAAGAATGGCCAAGAAATCATAAATTCTGCCAGGGTATGTAAACTTATGAGCACAACTGTATTTGTGTCTTTTTCATTTACCTGAAGTTCAGCTTTAGGATGTCCTCTATCCAAGTCAGTTTAGTTTTGAGGGAATGGGGATGCAGAGAGACCTTGTGTGAAATTATCTTTATTCTCAAACCTATTTAAATCTTCTGGAATTCTCCTCCAGAACCGACTGTCAGAATAAACTGTCAGCGTCACCCAGTTTACCAGTTAGCTGAAAAATCCTCCCAAACAAAAAACTTATCCGCACCATATTAAAGATAACCAAACATAATTGTCCTGGGAGGAGGACTTACCAAAGTGGGTAGGTATTCTCATAGCTGATAAGGAGTGTTTGGGCTTATGCACACTACAGCTCAAAAAACAAAAAAAAAACAAAAAAAACTTTTAGGCTGAGTCCACACTCATGCGATGCCAGACATTGCATGTGATTTGCACCGCATTGCTGTGCACATCACATGCGATGTCTGTGCAATGCGAATTCAGCCAGTTTATATGGCTGAAATCGCATTCACACCAAAATGATGCAGGACCCTTTTTTTTTGGTCAGTGTGAAAAGATGCGATGCGGGAACCCGCACAGCAATCGCGCTGGTTCCCACATCCCACCAGTGTGAACCGAGACTTATGCCCCGTACACACAAGTGTAATTTCCGTCGGAAAAATCTTGGATGGTTTTTCCGACGGAATTCCGCTCAAGCTTGGCTTGCATACACACGGTCACACAAAGGTACAACTGTCAAGAACGCGGTGACGTACAACACTACGACGAGCCGAGAAAATTAAGTTCAATGCTTCCGAGCATGCGTCGAATTGTTTCCCAGCATGCGTGGTTTTTTGCGCATCGGAATTGCATACAGACGAAGGTATTTTCGGATAGGAACTTTTTCCGACTGAAAAATAGAGAGCCTGCTCTCAATCTTTTGCTGGCGGGAATTTCGCCAGTAAAATTCCGATGGAGCATACACACGGTCGCAATTTCCGACCAAAAGCTCTCATCCGAGTTTTGCTGGCGACATTTCCGATTGTGTGTACGGAGCATAACAGGCATTTGAACTTTTATTTTTCTGATTAAAAGCTTGAAGAAGCTTGTGCTTTTTTGCACGTTTATATTTAGCCTCTTTGAGCATAAGCATTTTTTTTTCACAAACTCTCCCCTCAGCTAATGTTTCCTTTTCTGAGGGGAGCTTTTTCATGCTGTTGCATGCTTTTTTGCACGTTTTTGATCGCTTAGGCCTCTTTTCTGCTCGAAAGCCCCTCTCAAAAACGCATGTTTGGTGGGGAGGGTTTTCTGCCTGTAAACACCTGAAAGAACCTTAGCCTGTAGGAGCAGCCTCTTTTAGATGCAGTGTGCATGAGCCCTTTAAATGACAATACATTGAATACATGCATATCTTCACAAATGTTTTAAACTGAAGACAAATTTTTAATTGTTACTTATGAAAAAACGATCTATTTATGATTTATTTATCTGGGGGAGTGACACTTTATAAATTGGGTTCTATGACAAAATGTGTGTTTGTGGTGTTAAAAGTTCTGTATTTAGTCCTCTTTGGAGATTTTCTTCTGGTGTTTTTCCTTAATCTTCCTCCTTTCTCTGCCCAGCTGCCTATATCGCAACCTCTTGGGGTTCAAGCCATATGCCCGCAGTCTCTGCCCACTAAATTCTCTCCCACCCATTCGCACCATGGCGCCTAAAAGATGTCCAGCTTTCCGTTTTAGTTTCTTCTTCTTTTCTTTCAGACACAGGTCATTCACTTTTGCCTCCAGCATTTCAGCCTTGGCAGAGTCTTTCTTCTCTGTCAGTATACGGTTGGCATTTGACTTGCTCTTGTTGCTTTTATCCCCAGCTGCTTTTGGTACTTTATCCTTGGCCAGGTCTTCCTTTTCTGCCGGTATAACGTTGACACTTGGCTTGCTGTTGGTGCTTTTATTCACTGCTGCCTTCAGTTGTTTATCCTGGTCAGAGTCTTTCTTCCCTCTTGGCATACTGTTGGGACCTGACTTATTCTTTGTGCTTTTATTCACTGCTGCTTTCGGTACTTTAACCTTGGCTTTCTTTGCTGCGGGTATACTGTTGGCATTTAGCTTGTCCTTAATCTTTTCTTCACCACGACCCCCCTTGGACAAAGATTGATTTTTCAGCTCTGTTTCGGCAGAAGGTGGTTTCTCTCCTATCTCCAACGTCTGTGAACCTTTAATGTATGTAGATTTTTTCTGACCCGGGTCTAGCTGTATTGTTGGTTCAGTTTCGGAAGATTTGAATGCCACTGTCCTCTCTTCTGATTGGCTCTTCAGTTTATCTCTGCGTCTCTTTCCTACTTTTGACTTGGAGGCCATTGTAGATTCTGAGTTTTCAGGACTTGCAGAGGATAAAATAAATAAGTGTTAACACTTAAAAACTGTGCAAAAGCATTTAAAATGAAAGTTACATTTTTTCATTCCAAAAAATGAATGCAAGGTTACCCATAGAGCTTATGCATTTTGTTAAGAGTCCTGAACTGCCCCCTTTCTACACACATATATTACCTGTTGTTAAGGTGGCAGTGGCATCCCCTGCATTATTCTACCATAAGTCACATGACGCAGGGGGAGCCAGGTACTACTTTATAATGCATCTTTTTAGTAAGCACACCTCATAGTTACACAATACTTATCTTTTAGGGCTCATTTACACTAACGACTGTGAGGCAGTAAAAATAGGAAGCTACACAGTTAATCTGGTTGGAAAAAAAACAAGTCCATTCAGTTCAACCAACATAAAACACACAAATAGAAAACCTCCATATACACTATCCTATACCCACAGAATACTGAATAAACAGTATAAAGAATACTTGTTACAGCGGATGGAGATTCTTTAAGCGTGTGCACCCAGCAAAAAGACTCCTTTGTTGAGAGCACTGCTCGTGTGTCGTTTCTCTATACCCACAGTTGAGCCACAGTTTTATTGTCCCCCAACCCTAACATAACATTGCAGCCAGAAGGGAATGTATATCAAAAAAAAAAAAAAAAAAAACAAAAAACAAAATTAAACCTGTCTAACAGTTCAAGTTAAAAACATGGGGTTTAGTAGCACACTTGCCGTGCCTAGGTACAGGGACGCGCAGGACACCCCGCAAGGGCACAATGACAACTGAAGGTATCCAGTTGATGAATTGGCACTGGATAACTTCAGCTGTCATTGTGCCCTTGCACCTTGTGTCCCTGTACCTTTAAGGAGGGGTGGGCTTCCTCCAAGCAAATCTGCCTTTAATCTATCCATTGCTATATGTGCTCCAATTTGAGAGACTCTCAAAATTACCGAGTTAGGACCGCAGTACACCGGGGTGCCTTGATGTGGCCACTGCGGCTTACACATTGATTTTCAAATGTGTGCAACTAAACCCCTTGTTTTTAACGTGAACTGTTAGACAGGGTCCATTTGGTTGTGTTGCAGGCTAGCTAGTAAGTGAGCTGGGAATTTGTTTGTTTTTGATGTGTGTTGCCCTCCCATGTGCTCCTTGTCATAAAGGCTATTTATAGGTTGGGGTGGTTGCCATTTGCTTTCTGTGGCCACAGGAAAATGTATACTCCATGTTGTGTTCGTTACCAATGCGAACACAACTCATTCAAGTGAACAGGGTCACACCACAACTGCCCTTGCAATTGCATGTATTGCATCAAGTCGCGACATACTGCTGTGGAATTTTAAGGGTTAAAACGGGCAGCAAATAGGTGACATATTACCTCCCAGCCCCGTCAACTGCCCTCTAAAAAACAATCCACTGCAGATCACATTTCAGAAGGTAGTGAAAACTGCTGCAAATGTAAACTGACCCTTCAGGAGATAGACTGAAAAAAAGGCTGTGTACACAATTAAAGTGTATGTCTGTGCAAAAAAATAAATAAATAAATAAAACCCACTATTTCACCATGTTTCCTGCCTCTAAAAATGCTGCAGATAAGGGAAATGTTGTTGCGTTGGAAGTTTACTACCCCTTCTACTCATTCCACCTGGCAGAAGGCAGCTCACTCAGTTTTACCACTTTAATTTTAATTTCAGTGGAGATATCTGAATGATGCCTGCAGCTACAGGCATCATCCAGATATTGTTTTTTTACAGCCGGCGATTCTGAGCACAATAAGAACAATCATAGCAGCTGTTTAGCCGCTTGACCATTCTTAGCGGCAACGGGAGGGGACATCCACCCTCCCGCCGTCCTCTGGTGCTTCTACAGGCTCTCCCTTGCGATCGGGGACCCGGAGAACGAATCGGCTGGCACCGGAAGAGAGGCATAGAGATTTCTGAGGGACAGATGCTCCCCAGCAATCTCTATGACCATCGGAGGTCCAGGCGCGACGTTATGACATCAAGTCCGGGCCACGCAAGTAAAAAAAGCCGAGATCTCAGCTAGAAAAGCATCAGATGGTCAATTTTCTTTATTGATCTGATGCTTTCCAGCCTGGAAGAGAGATGTGGGGTCTTATAGACCCCACATCTCTCCATAAAGAGGGCCTGTCACGCACCATTCCAATTACAAGGGATGTTTACATTCCTTGTAATAGGAATAAAAGTGATCTTTGTTAAAGAGAAAGTGTAAAAAAAAAACCACAACAAAAAAATAAATAAAGTGTCCCGCCCCGCACGCAGAAGCGAACGCATAGGTAAGTCGTGCCTGCATATGTAAACGACATCTAAACCACACATGTGAGGTATCACCTTGAACATCAGAGCGGGAGCAATAATTCTAGCACTAGACCTCCTCTGTAACTCTAAACAGGTAACCTGTAAAAAAATGTAAAATGGGCTAACTTTATTGTTTTTTTTTATTCATGAAAATGTTTTTTTCTCCCAAAAAAATCGCGTTTGAAAAATTACCGCGCAAATATGACATAAAAAGTTCCAATGACTGCCATTTTATTCCCTAGAGTGTCTGCTAAAAAAATATATAATGTTTCAGGGTTCTGAGTAATTTTCTAGTAAAAAAATTATGATTTTTACATGTAGTAGAGAAGTGTCAGAATGTGCGCAGTATGGAAGTGGTTAAAATTACTAAAATTACATATGAGAACAGTTTGATAAGATATGGTCAACCCGGATTTATGCACATAGAAAAGACTCCTTGGATGATATGTGATGACCCACTATGATGTCCCAATTCGTGCTTTTCTCCCCTCTTCCTTTTTTTCCTATCCCTTTTGATTCTGCCAAAACTCCAGTGAGCTCCTAACAGTGCCACTGCTGCACTGAAATCCCAAGCAACGTCAACAGCCCTGCCCAGTTCTCCTCTTAAGGATTAAAAAGCAGCTCCTCTCGTCAGTTCAAAAAAAAGATGTTTTCTGTAGTCTGCAGGGGCAGAACTGCTAATACTGCTTGGAATTTCAGTACAATGTGTCAGGCAGACATTAGGAGCGCAGTGAATTTCTGGTAGATCAATGGGTACTTTTATGTATTTGCAGCATTTTTAAACGAGAAAGAAACACTGCATGTACTGAATATTTTTTGATTTGTTTTTCACAGACATACGCTTTTAGGGTCCTTTCAAACTAGGAATTGCACAGAAATGCACTTCTACTATTGCGGACATAGTGGAAATGCTAGTTGCCTAGCTTGTATGCTCATCTAATGACTTCCAATACTTGGAGTCACTGACTTTGAACAGCCAAGTAATTAACATTTGCAGGAGGCGACCAAGAATGGTAGCCTGACCCAAATACTTAAAGGGGTTGTAAACCTTCGTGTTTTTTTACCTTAATGCATCCAGTGAGTATAACAAGCATGCCTTACTGCATATACAGACTGATTTTACTGTTGTGGGTTTAAGAACACTTTAAGGTAACCCTAAAAACAATGGGTTTTGGTTTTTTTTGTTTTTTTCAGTTTGTCATAGTGTGAGCATCAGTAGTTTTTGTCAGTGTCCTGTCTGAAGGGATGTCCCCTCACTTCTTGTCCTAGTGACACCTGAACCTGAAATGGGAGGGCGTTTCATTGAGAAAGAATACACAGAGCAAAAAATAATTAAAAAAAAAAAAAAACTGGCAACCATTCCAGCACCCCCCACAAAATAAAATGTTATGTTATAAAATGCTCTTCTACATCCACCCCTCATGTGAATGAGCCCTCACCAATCTGCCCACTCGAAGATAAAATGTGATTTGCTGCTGCTACTCCCTGAGTACACCTATTGAACAACGAATCCTACCTCTCAATAATGGACTTCAGGATTTGCTGTTTCTTCCAGAGATTCTGTGCTTTCTGGCTGAAGGTATTTTGATCATAAAGGTCGTCTTTGTCAGATCTGTAACATAAGTCAACATAAGATAGAATCCACAGATGACAAACATCCCTGTGAAGTTTCCTGTACTGTCTCTGTGCTGACTAGTGGCAGCTGGTGCTCAAAATTTTTGGGGGGGTGCAAACAAACTGAAAAATACTGAACCTCCCCCGTCAAACGCAGCCACCTGTGCCCGCCAAACGCAGCCCCCTGTGCCCGCCAAACGCAGCCCCCTGTGCCCGTCAAACGCGCCACTTGTGCCCAACCAACACAGCCACTTGTGCCCATTAAATGCAGCCATCACTACCCCCCCCCCCCCCCCCACACACACACACACACACACACACACACACACACACACACGGGCCAGCACTGGTTCTGATAGTTCCCTGGCATTCCTGTTTGCACCTTCCAACACCCTAGGAGTTAACAGTGGAATGTGCACAGGATAGCCAGGGACCTGTCAGCACGGAGCCAGAGGTGTAAGGTTACTGTTAAAATTACTTTCTTTTAATAAATTCTGTGTTACAATGGATGATGTGCCCGCTGTACTGTGTATGTGCTTTTTAAATAACGATGTCACTTCATACCAAATTTCACTGTAGTACGATATATCCCGGTCATGTGACTCCCGGCCCGTCCCGCCCCCTCCTCTGTCCGCTCACGTCTCCCGAGTCCTGACGTCAGCGGGGAATTCTCAGCCCCGCCCGCTGACTATAGCTATCGTATCAGAAGAGAGACGGGCGGGACTGAGAATTCCCCGTTGACGTCAGGACTCAGGAGAGCGGAGCGGAGAGGGGCGGGACGGGCCGGGAGTCACATGACCGGGATCTATCGTACTACGGGGAAATTCGGTATGAAGTCACATCGTTTTTTAAAAAACACACACAGCGGGGGCACATCATCCATTGTAACACAGAATTTATTAAAAGAAAGTACTTTTAAAAATACGGTCCGAGTGCTTTCCCGGGAGGGGCGGGGCTAGTCGCCATGACGTCACCCGCAATCAATTTTCCGGTCCCTATGCATCAGGGACACCCGAATCGCGATGCATCGATGCAACGATTAATTTCAGCACCCCTATTGTCCGATCGGATAATATCGTATGAATTGTCAAAATCGGCTCTTGAAAGCTGTGTACCAACGATAAGATTATAGTACAATCGATTTGAAAGCGGTATTTTTCGTACGATTTTCGGATTGTGTGTACTGGGCCATAAGGCTGTGCCTGGCTGCACTATAGTGGGGTGAGAAGATGCTTCAAGAGGCGTGGCTAATAGCATCGTTACTGCTGATTCATATATATGTAGCTTTTCAATAACACCTAGTCCTGCCCACTGCTTTTTGTATTGGCAACATGGGGGGAGATTTACTAAAACCGAAGCGAGCAAAATCTGGTGCAAATCTGCATAGAAACCTATCAGTTTCCAGGTTTTATTGCCAAAGCCTAATAGAATCTGGTGCAGCTGTGCATGGTAGCCAATCAGTTTGCTCAGAGTGCTCCAGTTTTGCCTCTTTTGCTGAAAAACTCCCACTGTGAGCTGTAGTGTCAGGGAGGAGTTTGTAAGACACAAAGGAAAGGGGATTGGCTTAGCCAGGGGATGTAAAGGAAGCATTTTTTTTGTTTGTTTGTTTTTATTGGGGGGGGGGGGGGGGCTGCATTACATAGTAGCTGGATTTGGTACTGGTTTAGGCATACAAGAGTCATTAGTTGTATTTTGAAAGCGACTGGCTCAGATCCAATTGTTGGTTTCCATATTTTTGTGATACACTATACTGTCAAGTATTGGGATGCCTGCCTTTACACGCACATTAACTATAATGGCATCCTAGTCTCAAGCCTCGTATACACGATCCGATTGTTGGCCAACCGAGCGTCTGATTTTTGTCCAAAGGGCGTGTGCACGGTACACAATTGTCAGCCAACAAACACGAACATAGTGACGTACTACAAGGAATTTCAGCTCGAGAGCCAACCTTTAGGCCCCTTCTGCTAATTTCGTGTTCGATAAGCACTGATTCCGAGCATGCGTGTTTGTACTTTCAACTTTTGTGTGACGGCGCCGAAAAGGAGCATACTAACAGTCAGATTTTAAGACAACAGTCTGTCAACAGACAATCCCCTGCCAACAATCTGATCGTGTGTACGAGGCTTTAGTCCGTAGGGTGCAATATTGAGTTGGCCCACCCTTTGCGGCTATAAACAGCTTCAACTCTTCTGGGAAGGCTGTCCACATGGTTTAGGAGTGTGTCTATGGGAATGTTTGACCATTCTTCCAGAAGCACATTTGAGGTTGACAACGATTTTCATTATCGATTAATCGTTTCAGCCCTAAACCTAATCACCATTACAGGCACTGTTGGGACATCAAGTGGAGGGGACCTCAGGACATACACGAAGGCTCATACCATTTATTTTTTTGGCAGCTAGAATTGCCATTGCCAGGTCATGGAGGTCTCCCACAATCCAGTTTGGTTTGGTAAAATCTAAATTATCCTGGATTATCAAATTATCCTGGGTAATGATACAGAATAAAGGTAGTACTAAGTATTACCAGGGAGGCGGACTTTTTAGGCTAAGAAACAGTGGAGAAGATATAGCTGTATAAAAATATAAATGTATTGAAAATTACAAATATCTAAAAAAATAACAGTTGTAACATATATGTATCTATGATTATAGTGCAGTGAGCCCTTGTATTTCTACGCGATTCGTCGTTAGGCTTCCTCAGGACACGGCCAAGGTACACAGATGAGACAGAGAAGGGAATATGTCTCTCTATCTTGTTTTGAAGTGCAAAATCATGCGCGTCACAGTACGGTGAGACAGTTCAATCAGATATTAGAAGTACAATGAGTAAAGCTGAATATCTGGGCAGGGGCATGTAAGTAATATTCCTGATTAAAGAAGCGGCCATTAGAAGGAACAGGGCCAACAACGGATGTACCACATTAAATTCTGGATTTAATCTCAGCATTGCTGATGGCCAAATACAATCCAAAAGCCCATCGCTGTATATTAAGGATGCAAATAGCACAGCGTGCCCCTGCAGTGCAGTGGATTGCTGTCTCCCAGGGGCACGCTGTGCTATTTGCATCCTTAATATACAGTGATGGGCTTTTGGATTGTATTTGGCCATCAGCAATGCTGAGATTAAATCCAGAATTGAATGTGGTACATCCGTTGTTGGCCCTCTTCCCTCTAATGGCCGCTTCTTTAATCAGGAATACTACTTACATGCCTCTGCCCAGATATTCAGCTTTATTCATTATACTTCTAATTTCCTATTGAACTGTCTCACCCTACTGTGAGGTGCATGATTTTGCACTTCAAAACAAGATAAGAGAGACACATTCCCTTCTCTGTCTCATCTGTGAACCGTGGCCGTGTCCTGAGGAAGCCTAACGGCGAATCACGTAGAAATACAAGGGCTCACTGCACTATAATCATAGATGCATATTTGTTACAACTGTTATTTTTTAGAGATTTGTAATTTTCCTTGTCAAAAGAAGTTTATTGAGTATACAATGTTATAAAGATACATAAAGTAAGTTTACAAGGATCTATAAAGTAAGCTCATTGTTTTACAGTAGGGTTTATATAGGTAAATATCATGAAATTTCAAATATTAAACATTGGGTTCACGTAAACCTAAATTAAAGATATATATCATTTCCTTAGTTACTTTTGTAGGTATTTAAATGATTTATACCTACTATACATATTGTTTACAAGTAGAGTGTATATAGATCAAATAAATTCTGATAATGAGCTTTAATCGTAAGGTGAAGAAAAGGAAAGAGAAAGAAGAAAAAGGGTTGAAAGGTAGAGGTATGGTCCACAAGGTTGTCCCGCTCGTCAGTTTATTATTCTTTTTAGTTCTCTTTGAAGCCTTAGAATGGGTGTCTCTGTAAGTCATTTAATCTGTTACCATGGCAACAGGACAGAGTCATTGAAGTTTGACTGTTGTTTTATCCAAGGATGCCAAAGTTTTTCAAATTTTGGAATTTGATTTTGATCGATGGCTACCATCTTAGCATGGGACATTGTATTATTCATTCTGTGAATTGTTTCTGCTAGTACCAATGTAGGAGATTTCCATGCCTTGGCCACTGTTTGTTTTGCAGCCGTTATTAGTTGGATCATAAGTTTGAATTGAGAGAGTGTTAACCATTCCGGTTTTAGATTAAGTAAAGTTAAATATGGATCTGGTTGTATTATTTTTTTAAATATTTTAGATGCAATCACGAAGACTTCCTTCCAGAAGGTTTGGATTACTGGGCACGTCCACCATATGTGTAAATATGTGCCTATTTCTGGGCATCCTCGAAAACAAAGAGCTGAGGTATTAGGTGAATATTTTGCCACTCTAGCGGGTACAAGGTACCAGCGAGTTAGGACTTTATAATTTGTCTCCAGTGCTAAGATGTTGGGTGAAGATGACTTAGATGTGAGCCATATGTTAGACCAGTCCGTGTCTTCTAAAGTTCGTCCCAGGTCCTCCTCCCACCTCTGAACGTAAGAGGGTCTATTAAGATTTGCTACTCCATATAATTGATTATAAAGTGATGAAATTGTACCTTTAGCAAATGGATCTTTTGTACAGATTGATTCAAAAATGGATAATTGGGATAATGGTGTATCCCCCTTTAGGAATGGTGTACAGAAATTTTTGATTTGGAGATATCTAAATATCTCAGAGTTTGGTAGATCATATTTTTCTCTAAGCGATGGGAATGAAAGGAATGATTTAGATGCTATGAAGTCATTTAGTGTCTGAATGCCTGATGTTGTCCAAGCTTTAAAAGAATTTGGGTAGATCCATGCCGGATAAAAGGTCGGATTTCTGATAAAAGAAAGGAGAGGATTGTGTGGAGATTGTAACTGATATTTGGTTTTTAGTTTATCCCAGAGAGATAAGAAGTGTTTAGTTATGGGATTATGAATTTTAAAGCGGTCTTTAGGATCAAGCCATAATAAATTTGATATTAATAGAGGGTCATTTTCTGAAGCCTCTATAAATACCCATAATGGGATTTCCTGTTTTGCATGGTATTTGGACAGACTGGCCAAATGTGCTGCTCTGTAGTAGTTAGTAAAATTAGGGTATCCCAGACCTCCTTTATTTTTGGGAAGATGTAGTGTGTGTATAGGTATACGT